>NC_051071.1:42403571-42767559 GCF_004664715.2 Peromyscus leucopus | reverse complement strand
AGGAACAATTTTTATCAGATATAATGATATAAATGGAAAAGTGTAAATTCTATTTGTATGTTTTATCACTTAACTCCTTTAGCAAGACCCAGGGAGGAATTCTTATCTCTCCTTTACAGATGAAGGGGATAAAAAGTTGAATTCATTATTCCTAGCACCAAATAGTGACCCTTGAAAACAAAGTACAAGTCAATCACAGGTCCCATCCTCTGAAGCCAGGATTCTATCCACTTAATTGTTCTCCATAGCAGAGGAACACTGATATCTCACAAGGAAAAGAAACCGGGCTTATTTGAAGAAATGATTCAGGATAAATTTTAAAAATTCCCACCTATTTTTCAGACATTATCACATCACTGAGTTAGAAGAGGTCTGTCAGTCAGCCCCATTGTGAGAACCAACCATCCACAACTTTGAGCCAAAGAGGACAGCAAATGGCAGCTAATCAAGAGGATGGGCAAAATCAATACAAGCCTGATGTATTGCCAGCAAACAACTTTAGATCTATAGCCAATGAACTTGCATGGCCTTGCTACAGCACCCTAGTAAGCAATAGCTATAGGAAGGCAATTCGCTCTGCACAACATGGAAGAAATATGGTTCCTTTGAAATAGAGTAGAAGGTACATTATTGCTACCAATTTTGGATTCAAAAGCATTCATTCAAAAACCACTTTTCTACTCGATATATGACAGGCACTAGCTAAGAAATGAACAGAAAAAATTTAGTCACTGCCCTTGCTGTGAATTTCTCTTGAGGTTTTTACTCTAAAGAGAAACCTGACAATTGTGAGATAGAGAGATAGAGGAATGGTGAAATTTTGCATGAGCTATTGTGTGGCACACAAAGCATCTACTTAATTAGGCTGTTGAAGGTAAGATATGTAGTCCAGAAAAGCATTGTTGGAGACGGTAACACTGAAAATGGGTGTTTTTTAGGATTAATACTTTTAGAGAAAGAAGGGAAAGGCTGTCAGGGTGGAAATAAAAAAAGCAAGATATTTTACACAAATGAGTCAACATGTTAAGTGCTACTGAGACACCCACAGCAAGGTGTGGGAATCTTTGGGCATGGAATCTTTGGGACAGAGTCTAATCAGAAATAGTGGCATGAGTTGATGAACACCTTCCATAAAGGGAAACAAGATTGGGTCAAAAATGAATTATTCAATTCTATACTATTTTCTCAGGTATTGAAGCAGATCTGAATTTCTCATATCCAGTAATATCTCAAATATCACCATTCTCTCTACATTTTCAATCTGTTATAAAGTATCATAGATTGTGACATTTCTAGTATGAGTTTGGTACTGTGCTCAGCAGCAGAAATATATTAGCCATTGTTGCCAAGAATCTTGCAGAAGAAATAGAAATAAATATGCATAATCAGTAAACTAGCATAGTAAAGTTCAGGAATTGCTGTGCTAGATCATGGACAGGAAAACACAGCTATGAAGGGACAGCATTTCAAGCCATGTGCAGAAGTCAGAAGAAAAGGTAGAAGGAAGTTTGAGCCTTATACTTGTATTTTTCTTCTTTTTCTAGAGAAAAGGTTATCACTCTTACCAAGGCTGGTCAGGAGTTCCTGCACTATAGCAACTTTTCTGACTTATCATCCTGAGTAGCACAGACTATAGACAGGCTCTACCTGTCCATCTCCTAAGCCAGTATTTAACAATAGTTGACTACCTATTTTTTCTAAATAACAGGTGCTCAAGGATATTTTATTCCATTCTGAATTTGAGACTATCCTAGATTGGCCTTCATTGTTATGGTAAAAACATTGACCAAAAACACCTTGGGAGGAGAGAATTGTCACATCTTGCATTTACAAGCCATCAAAACAAACGTGGTACAAGAACTCAAGGCAAGAACCTGGAGGCCGGAGCTAGAACAGAGACCATGTAGGAACACTGCTTACTGGCTTTTATCCAGGCTCATATTCAGCTATCATTCTTATATACCCCAGGCCTACCTGTTGAGGAATGGTACCACTCACAGTGGGGTGGGCTCTCCTACATGAATTAGTCATCAAGAAAATGTCCTATATACACGTCCACAGGCCAATCTGTTGAGGGTTCCCTCTTCCCAGTTGTGTCAAGTTGACAAAAAGGAGGAAACGTTACTGAGACCCCCACCTCCACCCCTACACACACACCTTCATGGTTCAGAGAAAACAACAACAACTACAACACAAAAAGAACCTTGGCAAAAATCACAGAGGTAGAAGTGAAAAAGCTGGGACATTAATTTATTATGGCCTTGAAAGAAGAATGGTCTTTCTTGAAGTACATGAGTAAAGGACAGAGATGGTGGAAATCAATTTTGTCACAGAGGGCCTGGGCTTTTCAATGTTGCCTGCTCCTTTCCCCCTAAAGTCTGCTGCTCTCTTAAGAGCAGTAATGAATAGCACAGCATTTATTTCACCGAATAAACCTCTTCTCATAGCCCTCCAATATCCTTATTTTTTTTTTTCTTTTAAGAACATTTTATTTGATGATCATCACTAAGTATCGCTTATGAGGAAAAAATACAAAGACTAAGCAAAAGAAATTTTAAAATAAAAATGCAATCTCCACAGTTATTAAAGTTTAGAATAGTAATTCAGGGTCTGTTTGGACAAAAGAACTTCAGTGGAAAAAGTAGAGCACTCTGAGAAAATCCAGATGGACTGGCCATTTTTACTTCCAGCATTCCTTGTAGCCTTTCTTGTGTTTACTTCATTGGAGAAACACAGTAAATGTATTTGAAATAAATGTCACTGGCACATAAGCTACCACTAAAAAAGTCATTATAAGTATTGTATTAATTATAGTCCTATGGATATAAAAATATTGCAAAGGAAAAGACAGAGCACACAAACTAGAAGTGGCCAATGTCTATTGATTCTTAGGATGTTAGGTCCACAAATGGACTGTCTGCTGCCAGAATCACCCTTACTCTCTTCAAAACACCCAAGACTACAAATCACCTGTAGCATGGGCATTTGAGACTGCAACTCCATGCTTTCCTCCCTAGAAATTACATTTGTTTTCACAAGTTTTAAAGGTTTCCAAATTGCACAGTCACAAACACAAAATCCAGAGGGCATGATGATCAGAAGATCTGAAAATAACACATAAATAATTTAATATTGAATACTACCCTGATAATATCCCAGTCCCTATGTGTAAGGGGAAAAACAGAAATCCCTAGTAAAAGTTGAACTGAGAAGCAGGAATGTGAGAGATGCCATCATAAGAGATTGAAAGTCACGGTTTGTTCTAATGACAAAGACCAGAATCAAAGAAGTCATCCCATTCTGACTTAAGATTGTTTCACAGACTAATGCTTGATAAAAACTGCTGACTCTGTTGCTAAAGTCTCATTGTTTTTAAATGTATCTTACCTTTTGTGCTTGGTGGGAAATGTAGGTCTTTGAACAAATAGCTCTAAGGAAAATAGTCCTCAAACTGCATTAGCTTCTTCCTGTCAGAGACCATGCCACTGGCTGGCTGTAAACTGAAAAGAAATAAAATAATGGCTCCTGATCTAAGAGTGTTCATAGACTACAAGCATCCTGAATAATAAATAAGTACAATACAATTAAAAGGGATTAAAAATCAACTTTGAACGACTGTGGCAGAAACAGATGGTAAAGAGACATTGAAGGAAACTTTAATGTTAAGCCTGAGCCTAGAAGAATAAGCTTTTGCTTATATATATATATATATATATATATATATATATATATATATATATATATATATAATGTATGTTTAATTTGTAAGTTTTTTTAATACAAATAAAATGAACTGATGACAGGGAGAGCAGCCAGTCAGCTTACTTATTTCAAAGAGGAAGCTACCATAAAACTGAAGGTAGAATCTCCTGGGTGAACACAGAAATCTGACAGTGTTTGATCCCTTCATGTCTGTTCACACATCCATGGAGTAAGATTGAGAAGTGACCTCAGTGTGAGTGAAGAGAGATCACAAAGAGCTGCAGGGAATGAGTAGCCTTCCCTGGGAGAAGAGAGAGATGTCAGCCAGGCTGATCTTTTCAAATGTCTGTATGATCACATCACTCCCTGTTTAACATCCTTAGCTGCTGACTCTTGAAACTAGAATTAACTCCCAGCTCTAAAGAGGCTGCAACATAGGCGTTGCCTGCTCCTCTTATGCAACACACACTGTTCTTTGCCCGGTACTCTCTCCACAGCCCTATCTGTTCCTCATAGACTCCTGTGCATTTGCTGCTTGCTCTTCAGGGAAGTTCTACCTCCTGAACTTGAACTCAGCTAGTTCTTGTCATTTTTTGAGACATGGTCAGTGTCACCTATTCAAACCCCTCCCCATCCTCCCCGAACTATCCATCTCTAACAAGCTGGAGTGAAAAGTATTTGGTAATGTAAAGTATGCCCTTGACCTTACCCTCTTCACACCTCACGATGCTTATCATCTCATTTGTGTAATTATTAAAACAGCCACATATCCAAGAGATTAAAGTCCATGAAATAAAACTAGAGGAGAATTTCAGTTTAATGACCTCTCAACTTTCAGAATTTGGAGGAACCTAGCTTTTCTCCTATTACTTATCATAGTATATATAAAATAAGACCCAGAAATGAAATTATTTACCAAAGAAAATGTGTTCAGAATGGTTTTGTTTTGTTTTGTTTTGTTTTGTTTTTGGTTTTTCGAGAAAGGGTTTCTCTGTGTAGCTTTGTGCCTTTCCTGGAGCCAGGATGTTTTTAATGGAAATGTTGTATGAATGCTACAAAAGCCATGCATAATGATTTTGTGAGTGAGTCAGTAGATTCCAGGAGAGTGACATTGTCTAATCCAGTGACTAATCATGGCTGGATTAGTTTGGAGTGGAGAAGAAGGCAGGTAACCTTGTGCTTTCGTTATTTATCTTGTTGCAGTGATAAAATATGCTCACAAATGCAACTTAAAGAAGGAAGCGTTATTTTGACTTACAGTTCCAGAGGGAACTTCTCCACTGTAACAGGGAAGACATGACAGCAGACAACAAAGGCGAGCACGGTGGCTAGAGAAGGAGACTGGCTGGTCACATTGCATCCACACTCAAAAAGCAGAAAGCCGTGTTTGCTACTGCCCGGCTCACTTTCTGCATTTTAACCAGGGGATGGTCCCATCTACAGTTAAGTTGCTGGGGTTAACCAATTAACATAATCAAGATAATCTCTCACAAATATTCTGAGAGGCTAACCTTAATCAAGAAGCTCCATCAGTATACTCAGAAGTCTGCCACCTAGGTAATTCTAGATTCTGTCTAGCTGGCAATAAGCACTAACTGTCACTTCCTGCATACCAGTTGTATAGCTCATTGAAGGGGATTTGTTGTTGTAGAATATTAGTTTAAGGTGTGTTACATGTGTTTATGCTTGGAACATTTGTTTAATGATGCAAAGATGCGTTGCTTTCTTTCGTGTTCCATTTGTTTAGCTCTGTGAAGCTGTGATACTGTGCTTGTCTAAAATGCCTGGTTGGTCTAATAAAGAGCTGAATGGTCAACAGCTAAGCAGAAGAGTGAAATAGGCGGAGCTGCCAGACAGAGAGAATAAATCGAAGAGAGAGAAAGAAAGAGGAGAAGGAGAGAGGACACCAGGGGCCAGCCACCCAGCCACAGAGCCAGCTACAGAGAAAAAAGTAAAGAAAGGTATATAGGATAAGAGAAACGTAAAAGCCAAGAGGAAAAAGGTAGACATGATAATTCAAATTAAGAAAACCTGGCTAGAAATACAGCAAGGTAAGGCAGGGCATTTATAAGAAAAAATGGGTCTTCATGTATTTATTTGAGAGGTAGGTGGCAGGCTACCATCAAAGAGAAAAGAGTAAAAACCAACCTTTTGGTACCCAATGTAGGGCACCAAACACTGTTTCACCTTCGATACAGTGACTGTACCTTAAGCAATTGCTGTCCCAATCAACAATTGCAATCCTGCAGTTACCAGCAGTGATTCAACCACAAGGGCCTTAGGCAAGTGGGAATTCTGTTCCCTCAAGCACCTCTATCATGGACACTAAGGATAACTTTATCTAAATCTCCATCCTTCTATAGAACTTCAAATTCAAAATTGTGGTGAAATTCTGCTCCCTCAGAGAGGCTGAATAGCAAGTAGCTAACCTTCTCTCATTGCTCATGTATCTCAGGGAAAAATGGGTCATCCTTCTGCTCAGCCCCACTTAAGAACCTCACTACACTTAGCTCCTCCCTACCACTTCCTCTCAGCTAGTTGCTGACTCAGCCTCCTGACCTCAGGTTAATTCTATTTAATCAAACAAATGTAACACATCTTATATCGTTAACACAAGCAGCAGAAACAAATGTAACACACTTTTACACAGTTAAAATAATATCCCACAAGAGTTTGTTCCTCCTGCTTAACCATAATTGAGCCTTGTGTTCCAATCTCCTTCTGTAATGTATGGATAAGTCTTCGTTAATGATTTTTTTTTCAAAATTTTGTGATTAATATGATGTTTGAAAGTACAATATTTTTACTTAATAAAAAAACTTGTCCTGCCTAAAAATAAATGGCATGGTCTATTTTGCATCTCTGATTTCTTTAACTGTGTCTGCTTAAGAAGAGGAAAATATTATTATTGATTCTATATAAATAACAATACAACTATGAAAAATAATGAGTTCTACAATGTTTAATTATGGTTTAGATGAGTTTGTTATAGCAGTAAATATATGGCATGTTTAACATTTCCAAAATAATATTTTATGGCTGTCTTTTTTAGCTTTTAGTTTTCTTAAAGATGACTCAAAAAAAGACATTTCTGAATCAGAGGGATTTCTTTTTCATTTATAAAACTACTGAATTTAAACCTATGATCAGTGATTAAATAGTAGGGACATGGTTTTTTTTTTTTGTTTGTTTTCAGATGTTCATTTAAAAAAACAAAGAAGATTCTAATGTAATCATTATTAAATCATTTTTTTTGGTCTCGAGTAAATACATTTCATTTTTCTGGCTTGGGCTTAAGTACCTTGCTTTTAAAAGCCATCTTTATGTGCTCTGTCTGAGGCCTGGAGTTATGATTCATCTCTTGGCACAGTTATTTTACCATAGTGAAGAAGTCAGAATAAACAGACAACCCACCCGCCCATCCTCGTTAGTGCGTGTCTTAAAGAATCAAAACTTCACCGTACCTGTCACTGCCCTAAGGCAACACATAGCAAAGACAAGAAAACCAGAAAAACTAGTTCATGAGAAAACTGAATGAGACCAGCTAAAAGGGCATAAAAGCCCCCTTTTAAAAGGCCATAAAAAGGAATCGTCTAAGACTGTAGGAATGTGATTCCTTGGGTATAAAAGACACAACTGTACAAGCTGTGAGTTTTAAGGGTAGATTTGGAATGAATGTGCTTCCTGAAATTAGCACCGTGAAGACCTCTTCTTCCATGTCAAGGGAATGATGGTTTGTAGAAGAGAGACAGTGGAATTTGAAATGAGATAGGTGTGATGGAACATGGCTCTGCAGCAATCAGGAGACAGAGACGTGGTGATATCTATGAGTTCCAGGCCACATAGAGAGTTCCATGCCAGCCAGGGCTGCAATGATGAGACATGTTTTTTAATTCAAACAAGATAACTATGAGTTGTAATTTTTACTATGCTCATCATTTTTTCTATGAATTTAAAAAAACTAAATGATTATTCTAAACACTTCATTTTCAAAGTAGGATTTATAGTTATCTCAGAGTTACGATGTTAATTAGAATGGGCTTTCTGTGCAGATCAAAGAAGTGACTATGCTACTATGCCATAATAAAGCAAGTTAAAATGCAGCCATGAAAGACACTGAATGTCATATGCTTACAGATTTAAACATTATCATTTACCCTTAAGTGAATTAGTTAGCTACTCACCATATTTATACATCTAAGATAACTGGCTGGAAAGAGTCTTCCATATCTAAGTTCAACAAAATAAAAACTTTGACTTGTTCCATGATAAAGACCATGCCAGTTTTACTTTATAAAAAAGTTCTAGTAGACAGTTACCATTTGCAACAGGTATGAGTAATTAATACTCTAGTAGCCACATTAAAAGAATCTGATAAAATTTATTTTATGATATATTTTTATTTAATCTAATATAATCAAACATTATCATTTAAAATATACTCAATATTAAACTTTTATGCTAATTCAATTTTTTAAACTTCGGGCTTTTCAAAAAAATTTTATACAGTATATTTTTATCCTATTCTTTGCCCTTCCTCTCAGATCTTTCCCACATCCCCACCCACCTAAACTCATGTTTTTCCTCTCTTTCTAAAAAAAAAAAAAAAAAGAAATCAAAACAAACTTTCCAAAGACAAAAATACCACAAACAAAAGAAGCACACAAAAACTGTGGAGTCTGTTTTGTGTTGGCCAATTACCTCTGTGCATGGAACTGGCCTGCAGTGTGGTTGATACACCCTGTTCACTCCATTAAAGAAAACAGGTTTTTTCTTTCCAATGGCTATCAATTGCAAATAGCTCCTTAGTTAGGTGTGAGAGTTTGTATTCACTACTCCTTCTCTATGCTGGATTTTGTCTGGCTTGAACTTGTGCAGGTTTTGTGTGTGACATCACAGTCACTGTGAGTTTATATGTATATCAGCCCTATTTTGTCTGGAAGAAGCTATTTCCCTGGTAGTACCACCTACAGCGTTTACCTTCTTACCACCTCTGCTTTAGCACAGATACTTCAGTCTAAAGGAGAAGGTTTTGATAAGGATCTGCCATTTAAGGCTTAGTGCTCTGAAGTCATTAACATAGAGACCCACAACTGGCCAATGTGCAGAGTGATTCAAATATTTTACTTTAATTAATTACAATGAAGTAGAACTTTACATTCTATTTTTTTGTTGTTATTCCCACAGTTCAGGAGATATTTAATACATTTAGCTAATGGCCCCCAGATGGGGTAGGACAAAGCTAGAAGGGGACACTGTGCCTAATTCATTGAAGGCATCCGAACTTGACCAAATAAATGACTGAATGAGTGAAATAACTCAGATAACCTATACAAGTTCCTCTGCAAAATTTCTTAGGTCAAATATTTTTTCATGGAATACAACATTTTCTTCATTGTTCTTCAAATGTTCATCAGAGTCTTCCTGGAAGAAATCACTACATAAAAGGTCATCCAGAAGAAACTACTAGAGGGCCATTATAGTTAACAACAAAATCTGAATGTTCTCACCACACACACACCAAAATGATGTGTGAGATGGTGGCTAAACTGAGTGGAGTCAATGGACATATGACATAAGAGAAAATCATGTCCCACATAAAGACGCAGGATTGTCACCTGTCAGAGCAAAATGGAATTATAAAGCACCCTCCAAGCTTCATATTTTAAGTCAGGTGGCTTTCAATGCACATATGCAGTAAAATAGAATAACAATGATAATTACAAATTTTTGAATAGTGGTGGAATTATGTGTCTTTTAATGCATTTTAAAAGAGCAATGCATTGGCAAAGCATTAGGTAGGTCATTGCAGATAATAAAGAAAGAAGGATCTAATTTCTAAAATCAAAAGTGAAAGTTCTGATTTTATACTTTAGATGGTCCCTTATTAGTTAAGGGAATTGGGATTACAAGTGAATATTTTGGCTTTGTACACAGCCAGGCTACAATACAGATGATGTGGATGGTTCTGAGGTTCATTTGTCAACAGATTCAATAACAAAGAGAAAAGATAAACAAATACATGATAAGTAAATAGAGTAAGAAACCTAGAGTTTCTCCATAAGAATCGCTGAGGATCAAATAATATGACTCAAAAATTCTACCAAATATTTGTTATCTTAATGTGCCTTCAAACAAAATCTCTGTTAAATCTGTGTACAGAATATTAGGCTTCTTTCTGACATTTTTACACTCATTCACACACATTTATCATTGTAATTTGCTCTCCATTATCCTTCCTCCATGGTTCCACTTGTTTTCCTTCTCTCTAAATAGCCACCTATTTTCATATCAAATATGTGTATGTATATATATGTATAAATCTAGGTTCTTCATATTAGACAGTACATGATTTTTTTGGTCTTTTGTTCTCTTGCCTCTACTGATTTTTCTACTTTCTCTCTTTAATGATAATGCTTTTTATTATTTGAGAAATTCATATATGAATATAATGTGTTTTCGTCAAATCCACCCACTCAATCCATCACTTCGAATTCCTCCTCAATCCACTGACCACATGTTTCCCTCCCAATTTTATGTGCCCTTGATCCATTTTGAATTGAGTTTCATGAAAGATGAGTGATAAGTTTCTTGTCTCATTCTTCTACATGGAGCTATCCTGTTTGGCCAGCATCATTTGTTGAAAATGCTGATTTTTCTACAATGCGTGCTTTTTATTTCTTTTTTTTTTAAATCAGGTAGCTATGAGAGTGTGAACATTCACTTAAATGTTGGATACCAACAGAAGAAAAACAGAAAGAATTGATAATATCACTAAACATAAATCCTCAAAGCCTCTGTTCTCTAACAATCAAGTACTTCAAACTGGAAAAACTCCACAGAAAACTAATTGTACTTGAGAGAAGCAGATTTACTTCATGGGTAGAAAGCTTTTACATTGTAAAGTTTTTGTTGTAAATTAAAAGTCATACATGCAGCTAAGCCCAGAGCAAGCAAAAGCATCTGTGAGAAAGGATGGATCATTGCTGAGCCCTAGAAAACAAGGCAACATGACAGACCTGAGCAGCAGCATCAATTGAGGCTGCACATACTGATAGTTTTTCTGTGGCCATTAAAAGTTCAGTTCTGTCATGTGCTTAACCTTGAGTCCTATCCAGCAGCAAAGCAGATTTCCTACAGGTTTGTCTTCCGAAAGAATATATGTTAGCTGTGGAGTTTACAGGATTCTAGCTTGCAAGACCTGCTAACATTGGGAGTTAGTCTTAGGATGTGTGTGGTGTGAATCTGCACCCATAGGACCCTTCCCCTACTGCAGAACGGACAAATCAAGAACTTTGACACTGTAAGAAACAGAGCCAGACGCCGAGTATGTGGAAGAGGTAAATCCATTAGGAGAATGAACATCACCTGTGAAGGCTTCTAGGAGTTTTCCTTGGCAAAATTTGTATGGTGACTTATCAGAGCTCTTTACATTTGCAGAGAATTTTCAAAGGGTCAAAGTGAACACAGAAGAAATGAATCCCAGTAGGATAAAGCTCCTAAAAAAAAAAAAAAAAAAAAAAAAAAGGTGCCATACCTTATAGTTGTCAGTAAAACGATGTTTAGAAAGTGATCAGAGACCTCTAGGGAGACAAAGATCTTAATCCAAACTTTTACTGTTGAAATGACAAAAGGATGCCCTAGCAAGAAGGAAATGGTTGATACACTGGAATTGAAAGTATACTCCTATGTCATTCATTGTTGATGGTCTAATAAAGTGTCTGCGTCCCATATACTGACATTGGCAGAATAAAAAAAAAAAAAAAGGACAAATGACAACATACTTAATGGAGGATCATTTAAGAATAATTTATTTATAATGATGTTAGTGTGATAGTCTGTCATTTCCTACACCAATGATTTTTTCTTTCCCATGAAAATACGATAAAGTGCTTCAATTTACAAAGATATAAAAACTTAGCAATATTGACAATTTTAATTTTCAATGGCACTTTTCATTTTATAATCATAGGTATAAAACCTTAAAGAGTTATCTTAGAGAAAAGCAATAGGAGTCAGAGACGGTATTTTCAGGGCTATAAACATCTGAGCATGTTTCACTACTTTTATGTTTATGAACTACAAATTTACGTTTACTCACTACTGCTCTTTATCAAGTAACTAGGGCTTTTTTTTAAGTGAATGCTTAAGAGAAACCAATATGAGCTTGAAAATGTCTTTTACTAAAAACAAAATTACAGTTATTTATAACTGAAGCTGAAAAGTACTTGTCTGCTTTTGATTTCAGATTATTGAACTCTTAAGTTCAATTCTCTCCAATGCCATTAGCATATCTACTTAATTCTCTTAGCATGAATAAAGAAAATAAAAACTCAACTGAGTTTTAAATTCTGCATTGTGGATCTGGAATCCTATCTTAAATTTCCCAAGTTGGGCCAAAAAAAATTGTCTTCATACCAAAGAAAACCTATGTGCTTAAAGCTTAGGGTGCAATTGAGTCTAAATCATTCTAAGTGTCTTCTAGGCATTTATCCATAGCTATGTAATGGAGTGCATAGTTGCCCTCAAGATCAGCACTGATCAAGGATGAGCATGCACTTCTGTGTTCTCCTTTGGAAATAATGACATTTTCTGCTTAAAGCTGGGCGAATAGGACTTTTCTAATAAAGAAATTTCTCTGAAAGTCAGACTCTAAATAAAATGCACATTAGACTCTTGCTCAAAACGCTGCTCTGGCGGAGTCTCAAACTCCAGCTAGTTTCACTCCAGACTTGTTGATCTTCAACTTTTCTTTACTTGGGTAGTTCTTAGGACCAAATTTCTACAACATTCCTGTCGAGGAGGCAAGAGAATGGTCTGAGTTACTGATCAAGAATGGAAATTCCATTCTGTTCAAACTCTCCTAAGCCATCAGGTTTTCAATGAAATCATCATTACCCACAATGGCTACGCTTTAACTGGCCAGGTGCTTGCAAGTTATCTTGGGTAAGACAGAATGCTTACCACTCAGAAAAGCAGAGGAGTGCTGCATGCAATTCAGCAAGACTTTATGGAAACTACCTTAGAAAGGCAAAGCTTGACCTTGACCTGCTGCAAAGTTTGATTTGACATTGTCCCTGTAAGACAATGGAGAAGAAAGAGAATGAGACACTTGTGTGATATGCTTTAAATTTCCTTTGGGTTATTAAAAGGATTCCACCAACATTAATTTCAAAGTGCTTTGTCAGCAAATGAAAAACTTTGATTCTATGAATGATTTTTTAAATCAAGTTTTGCCTTGGAGCCCTGCATTCTAGAGCTCCTCACAATACAATTTAAAGCTTTAAAATTAGCACTTTGCTGTGGTTGGGATGTAAAAACAAAATAAAACAAAAAGACACAAAGAAAAAAATTATACCTAGATCTCTGAGCACTTTAGAGAAAGGGAGTTCTAATTACAACATTAAGTAAGAACTTGAAATTGCAATTCTATATCCTACTAATCAATAATAATAAATACTCATCAATGACATTAATACTAAACCTAGATAAAAAAGCTAAAGGAATATATTGTGTTGAAATGTACTGAAGAGTTATTTTGAAGCCTTATGTGTGATTGATGTCTTTAAGAACTTGTATTTAAATACAGCTGTAATTTACTGGGATGTTAATAAACCTTCAAAACCAGTGCAAAAAAAAAAAAATAGAGCTTTGCTCACTACTTCCCTGTAATGACTGGATGTCACAACACATTCTTGCAAAATGTCTTCATAAGGAATCCATACCGCAAGAGTCATAACTACATCTTCGGTTAAAACTATCACTGTAGACTCACAGTTCTCTTAAAACAAAGACCCTCAATGAGACATTATTGAATTAACATGGAAAAAAAAAGAATGCTAACATTTTAATCAGTGAAAATCTTTTTGACTCTTTAATTCTGTGTGATATGTTTAGCTGACCATGTAAGAGTGAATTACTAATGGGCTCATTACAACATTTCTACCTCCCAGAATTACTCCTTCAAGAACTGATGTAGTTACTAGTCAAAATGAAGCTTGCAAACATAACACATCTTTCCCAAACAGTTAGCTTTAAGCTAAGGAGGTCATCCTCACAAGACTAACCTGATCAGAAAAGCCCTTAAAAGGGTTGAAGTTAATGAGACTTCAAGGAGTAGCTGAGTCTATGGTTGTTTTTTCCCTTTCTTAATGTTTCCATCAGAATGCCTTTGTACAGACAATAGCTTCAACCCATGTCTATTTAGTTCTCTGTTCTGCTGACCCTACAGACTTGTGACTGACATAGCAAGTCTCCATCATGACAAAAAAAAATTCTTCATTTTTTTAAAATTTATTCTTCTCTCATATATTGCATCCTGACCTCAGTTTCCCATCTCTCCTCTCCTTTCAAGTCCCTCTCCTCACTTCCCTCTCCCCCAATCCACTCCTCCTCCTTTCCCTTCAGAAAAGGCTAGGCCTCCCACAGACATCAACCTAATACAGTATATCAAATTGCAATAATACTGGGCACCTCCCCGCATATTAAGGCTGGACAAGACAAGTCAGTGGAAGGAAAGGGACCTCAAAAGCTAGCAAAAGAGTCAGAGACAGTCCTCGATCCCACTGTTAGGAGTCCCACAAGAACACCCAGCTACACAAACATAACATATGTGCAGAGCACCTAGGCCAGCCGCATGCAGGCTCCCTGATTATCAGTTCAGTCTCTGTGAGCTCCTGTGAGGTCAGGTTAGTTGATTTTGTGGGTTTTCTTGCGATATCCTTTACCTTTCAGGCTCCTACAATCCTTTCTCCTACGCATCCACAGAAGTCCCTAAGTTCTAATGTTTGGCTATATCTCTCTGAATCTGTTTCCACTGATTCTGAATGAAGCCTCTCTGATAACACTCATGCTAGACTGCTGTCTACAAGTATAGCAGACTATCATTAGGAATAATTTCATTGACATTTTGTTTTATTTTATGTTGTTCAATCATATGTGCTTCTATCCCAGGTCTCTGGGCTATCCTGCCTCTGGTTCCTGACCCTCCAGGCAGTGCCATGGGTGGGCTGCTTCTCATGACATGGGTCTCAAGCTGAGCCAGTCATTGGCTGGCCACTCCTACAATTTCTGTGCCATCATAAAGACACCAGCACATCTTGTAGGCAGGTCAAATCGTAGGTCTAAGGTTTTGTGGCTGGGTTGGTACCCCAAACCCCCACTGGAAATCTTGGCTTGTTACTGGAGATAGACAGTTCAGGCTCTGTATCCTCCATCACTAGAAGTCTTAGCTAGGGTACCCCTCATAGGTTACTGGGAGTTTCCATTGCACTAGGTTTCTGCCTTACACCCCAAATAGCCTTCAGTTCCAATTGTCTTTCCCAGTACTCTATTCCTCCATCCTCCCACCACCTGATCCCTCTTATTCCCAACTCCACTCACCCCCAGTGACCTGAGATATCCATCTAATTCCCCTTCACAGAGAGATTCACACATCCCCCATTGAGCCCTCCTTGTTACCTAGATTCTCTGGGTCTGTAGATTTTAGCATGATTATCCTTTACTTTATAGCTAATATTCACTTATAAGTGTGTACATACAATGTTTGTCTTTGTGGTTCTGGTTTGCCTAGTTCCATGATTTTTTTCTAGATCCATCCATTGCCTGAAATTTTCATGTTTTTTAACAGCTGAGTAATACTCCATTGTGTAAATGTACCACATTTTCTTTATCCATTCTTCAGTTGAGAGACATCTAAGTTGTTTCCAGTTTCTAGTTATTATGAATAAAGATGTGATGAACATAGTGAGCAAGTGTCCTTGTGGTATGATTGAACATCCTTTGAGTATATGCCCAGGAATGGTATAGCTGGATCTTGAGATAGATTGATTCCTAATTTTCCAACAAACTTCCATATTGATCTCCAAAGTGGTTGTACAAGTTTGCACTACACGTCCTCTCCATCATGAGCTGTCACATGTAGTTTTGATCTTAGCCATTCTGACAGGTGTAAGATAGAATCTGAGAGTCATTTTGATTTGCATTTCCTTGATGATTAAGAATGTTGAACATTTCTTAAGTGTTTCTTGGCCATTTGAGATTCCTTTGGGCTGTTTAGATCTGTACACAATTTTTAATTGGTTTATTTGTTTTGGTGATGTCTAATTTCTGGAGTTCTTTATATATTTTGAAAATTAGTCCTCTGACAGTTGTGGAATTGGTGAAAATCTTTTCCCAATCTGTAGGCTGCCATTTTGTCATTTTGATGGTGTCCTTTGCCTTAAAGAAGACTTTGAGCTTAAGGAGGTCGCATTTATTAATTATGGATCTTAGTGCATATGCTATTGGTGTTCTATTCAGAAAGTTGTCTCCTGTGCCAATGCATTCAAAGCTATTTCCCACTTTCTTTTCTACCAGGTCAGTGTATAAAACAAATTCTTTATGATAAATATCTCTATTCCTTTTTTATTTTATTTTATCATCTATCTGTCTGTCTCTATTTCTATCATCAGTATATTATTTCAGTTCTATTTCTTATTGCCTATTTGACTAACACAGACTCACATGATTTGAATCTGAAATGTAACCCTACAGATTCATATTTTAAGTATTTTTTCCTCATCTTTTAGGTCATTCAAAGGGCTGTGAAGGCTTCAGAACTTAGGACCTGTATAGCAGAATGAGGCTGTAGAAGTGGGCTTTTGAAGGTTATCCACACTGCTGTTTCCAAACAGCTTTCTCCAATTCACATTTGCAGCTGTTTCAACCATTGACACAAACTCATACCACCATCAATCATTTTCCATTATACTTTCTTAGTATGTTCCTTTAAACCCTTTTAAAACTTGGTAGGAATACAGAGCAGAGAATGAGGTCAGAGTGATTTCTTCAAAGACTGCAAATTCAGCATATGATTTGGGAAATGAGTGGGTAGGGAGGAGGCGTGTAAAACCTCAACAATCTTCTGTTCCACCAAAGTAAGCTAGGACAGGATGAGGACATTGGTAGAAGCCCATAGGCACACCAGTGTCTGCAGGTTACATGTAGCTCATTATAATACCAAAACTCTTATCTCTAGATAGAGATATAAGATGCTACTATGGACATGCCATGCCTTAAGTTATATGTATATGTCTATAATAAAGCATGTTAGAGAAAGCCCACATCATGCAAATGAGCCAGAAGACCCCAGAATGCAACAACAAAGCCCTCATCCTTGTGTACAATTATTTGGACTTCTAAACTTTTCTCCTCTTCTGGCCCACAATCTGTATTACATTTTTGTTACCTTTGATCTTGTTTTTCCTTAAAACATAGAAGGTATTTTTATATCTAGATAAATAAACTCATCATTTTTATTGCACCAGAATTTTTAAATCTTGGGAAAAATTTTACAAATCACAGGTTTGTAATCAATTAATCAAGAAATAATATTTCTTAAAACAAGTAATTTTATGTTATATTCATTTATGTATCTGATTATTTTGTTGTTTATCCCAGGCTCACAGATGAATATACTATATTTGTATTCCATACATTTACAAATGGATGGTGGGTAAGCACACAAGTGTTCACATTATATTGATATCCTTTACCACAGTGAACTTCTGTACAACTCTTTGTCTTACTACCATTCTGGGTTTTTTTGTTTGTTTGTTTGTTTTTTACTTTTTTGGGTATGTGTTTAAGCCTACATGAGTTTATGTGCACTGTATTCATGCAGGAGGTTGAGGAAGCCAGAAGTGGATGTCAGATTCCCTAGAGCTGGAATTGGATGTGGTTGTGAGGTGCATGTTGGGAAATTAATCTGAGTCCTCTGCAAGAGCAGCAAGTTGCTTGAATCCATGAGCCACCTCTCCAGCCCCAACTGTCACTTATTAAGAAAAATCCACCTTCCTCCACATTTGAGATCCAACCTTTATCAAGTTTAATTATAAAATATACCTGAATCTTTTTCTAAATGTTCTGATGAATTCCATTATTATTTCACTTAGCCATGCAAAAGAAAAAAAAACACAGCTGCTACTTATGTATCCATTTTCATGCACATTTGGCATTGACCTAATCCTCCATCCTGCTGCACTACTTTAAAGGTGGTTATCCCTGCAGCCACTTCTTTGCATGGTTTTCTATATGAACTTCATGACCAACTTTGATAACTCAAGGAATAAAACATTCTCCTTAACTTTATTGAAATCATATTAAATTTGCAAAGTAGTTCTTGTCAGAAAATTGCTGTCTTTATGGTATGCTCTTTCTTTCCAAGAATATATTATAATCTCTAAGAAGTAATAATAATAAAAAATAATGAAACAATATGCTATGCCCTTCCACCCTTTTAACTTATTTATGTTTAGAAGGGGTGCCAAATTAAATTACTTATTTTACAAAAATTAACCAAGGATTTGTTGGCACTTACAGTTTTCCCAATTACCTTTTAACAGAATTCCAGTGATGAATAAAATGCAATTATGTGAATTATCTCTATATTGTCAATATTCTATTCCAGATTCCCTAAACCATAGCAGCCTACTGATTTCAAGTTATAACACCATAGCAGAATGCTTGGAGGGAAACCTGGCGTTAGAAGACTTCTGACTTAAGAGGTCTGACATCTGGGATAAGAGATATTCTTTTGTCAGAACGACGCATTGAACAAAGAGGAAGTTGATCCTCTGAGTTTCATTACTAGAAACCATTTTCTGGCAAAATTGAATTAAAAATGGCTACTAATTGGAGTTCACCATTTCCCTTGGCTTCCCCAAAACACCCGACAGCAAGAATGATTAGAGACATACAAAATAAAATTTTCAAAGAAACTGCAATCTGTCTTATGAATCTCAGACCCCAGAAGCCCTACAAGAAGCAAAGCAGAGGATGCAGCTGAGAAGTGAACAATAAAAGTAGTTAACACTTTCCCCAGCTCAAGGGCTGACATTTTCCATGTTTACTTCCCCATCTATTCCTGTGCACGGCCGTCCAGCTGCCCCTTTACATATCGGCCCCTTTCTCTACTCTTGAGCCCTTCCCCTCCCTTTCTTTTCCACAATACCCAAAAGCTTTACTAAGTTCTCTCAGGAAAGGTGAAAACAAAAGACACATTACAAAAGAACATCTGCCTCATTTATAACAAGAAACAAGGCATGATATGAGTAAAACTATACCAAAGAGTGTGAAATTGCAATGTAAAGTTGTACTGTCCACTTATTAGATGACATGAATAGAAGTATATAACGCACAGTGTAAATGACTCATTTCTGTAGATTTCTATCAATAACATAAAATCTTTATTGTAGAAATTAGAAGTGTAGAAGTCTGTTGAGAATAAGATTACTTTAAAAGGATTTACTATGGTGATGGCGCAGATTTATTATATTTATCTTCATTCCATGTAAATTAAACTCAATAAAAAATGTGCCCTTCATATTTAGAATGAGAAACAGAAGAAGGAGTGGCAAGAGAGAGAGAGTAGTTGGGTAGAATGAAGAGGATGAAGAGGGGAGATCATGGAAAAATGGAAGAGAGCATATGGGACTCTGTGTAAACATTAACTATTTCCTTTATATTTTCT
Organism: Peromyscus leucopus; assembly: GCF_004664715.2. Taxonomy (NCBI): domain Eukaryota; kingdom Metazoa; phylum Chordata; class Mammalia; order Rodentia; family Cricetidae; genus Peromyscus; species Peromyscus leucopus. The sequence goes on along the minus strand of NC_051071.1, from coordinate 42,748,346 downwards.
TTTAATTTAATTTATTTACATGTTAGCCAATAAAAACATTTTTTACTCACCTCCTTTTATCTTTACATCATACAACAAAAAGATTCCTCTAATGTTGTTAAACTTGGCTTACCAAAAACATTTTTTGCCTGACACATCTTAAAATACATTAGCCTCCCTGGCTAGAGATTCTCATACTTCCCACATGCTCTCCAAAACTCTTCTTCTGTCAGGTGCACGTGCGTTAATTGTTATCACCTAACTCTATATAATTGTCACTGGAATTGTTACAAAATATTTTAATCTGATGGTAATAGTCCCTCTGACATTAGACTTGTTTTAGGTTACTGTTTGTAGGCTCTATCATTTCCATGATTTTCTCATGCCACCTGTGTATACATGGCTCCTAGACAGCCTTTGTGAATAGCTGTGGAATTTCTGCCCTCTGCTTACAGTATATCCGCATTTCCTGTAGCCATAGATGTAATTGGATTTAAATACTCTATCTCACAAGTATCTCCATATTTATTTCATTAGTTTCTGTCTCTGCTTTCCCTTTCCTAAATTCATTTTGGTATATTTTGTTTTATCCACTGCTGTTTCGCTATTAAACCATTTAATTTGATCTATTGCCTTTTGGTATTACAATATTCATCCTGATCTATAAAAGTCTGTTTAGAATACTGTATTTTCTCATGGTACATGTACAAACAAAACAATCCTTACATTTTTAACTTCTGCCTCTTTTTTTCCTTTTCTTTATATTTTATTTCTACTGATTCTACAGAACTTTTACCTCCATTTATCACTGGAGTAAGCAATCGTGTATTGTCTGTGTGTTTTTTTTTAAACTAAGGCAATTGTATCTTTTTATCTACACATATGAACTGTTTCTAGTGTCTTTGTTTCTTCTTCTTTGGCCATGTTTGCATAGAGTACTGGTTTGTTTTATTTTTCAGCAAAAAACTGTGTATCTTCAACTTTTGTAATTCAATTCATATGGCTAAAAAATCCAGCTTTTACACATTTGACAATATGAAATGTTTACTTTTCCTTTTAGCACTACAACTATGTGATTCTATGATATTTGACCTCTGTTGTTTATGATAACTTGCTAATTTCTTATTTCTTCCTTTTATAGGGATTGATTTCAAGTTCTTTTCTGTTTCATTGACTTTTTTCAATTCTGGCATTAGTTGCTTTGTAGGATGTTCTCGGTATTTTATTTCTCATATTTCCTTTCTATTGGATTGTTTCTACTAATCTAGCTTAAAGAAAGACAACATTTCTTTGTAGTATTAATCTTGCTCATGAACCTAGTCTCTCTCTCTCTCTCTCACTCTCTCTCTCTCTCTCTCTCTCTCTCTCTCTCTCTCTCTCTCACACACACACACACACACACACACACACACACACAGGCAAAGGTATTTACCACATTATACTAGAAACCCACATTTACTTCCATTCTCATTGCCCTACAGATACTCACTGTCTACTTCCTCACTGTATACATTTTTCCTCTCACACACCTCCATCTATTCATATGTAGGTGTACTATATGTATTTCATTATCATATAGTTCATTGACTTTTGATATGTACTCCTGTAAGTTCCAGCACATATAGAGATTCATTTATCCACCATTACAAACTCAGTATAGAAAATTTCATGCCTTCACACTTCCCTTTATTTTACCTTCATATTCACACCCTTGTTTCTAACAGTTTTCCTGGTTCTGTTAGCTCCTGTGGCCCTGTAGCTGACTGTTTGGAACCAAGTAAATATACAGAGACTTATATTACTTATAAACTGTATGGCCATGGCAGGCTTCTTGCTATCTGTTCTTAGATCTTAAATTAACCCATTTCTATTCATCTATAAGTTGCCACATGATTCATGGCTTACTGGTATCTTAACATCTGCTTCTCATCCTGGCAGCTGGCAGCATCTCCTCACTCAGCCTTCTCTTCCCAGAATTCTTTCTCTTTGTTCTGCAATACTTTCTGCCTAGCTACTGGCCAATCAGCACTTTATTTACTAACCAATCAGAGCAACACATTCACAGAATAGAGAACATCCCTCAGCATACCCTCCCATTCCCAAACCCTGGCAACCACATTCCAAATTCAGGCAACCCTGATCCTCATCCCAATAGCACTTTCTTGTTAGGCAACAATGTGCTCTTTTGAGGTTGGCTTCTTTCCTTCTTCATTGATGTCAAGATTGTGTGGTCTTTGACAGTAGTTTATTTCTAATTCTAAGTATTATTCCACTGAAGGCCAGGAGGATATTGAAATTCTCAATCAATACTTGAAGCATCATGATCCAAACTCCCATAAATTTATATACATTATTTGCTAACACATTCAGTTTCCCTAGCAAGGTGTAGTTGTCATAACACTTTATCGAATTATTTATAATAAAAACTATAAAATTATCATCATTATTTTTAGGGAAGTAATTGCTACTTTACAATCATATATTTAAAATCCATGCTTTATACCAGTCTGTTATCTTAAATCTATGTAATATCTCATATTAGAAGAGCCCAGAAAACTCATAAAAATTCAAGAAACCCAGGGCAATCATCAATGTAAAATTTAATTTAAAATAAACAACTAAATATCAGACTGGTGAAGCGTTAAAACACATTCACTGTTTCTAATATAAAAACATGACATTCACCAAGTAAAAAATAAATAAATAAATACTTTACATGTTAAAAATCTCGACAGGCGTCTGACTAAATCTTGACTGTGTGTTAACACTCATTTGATTCCCTCTACCTCAGCTGTTTTGTGTTTCCAGTACTCCTACAGTTCAGTCCCACTTTTATGATATTATCTTGAAATTTACTAAATACTTTTATAATGATATTTCCTGATTGGCATGATACTTTTTTTTCAGACCAGTGGATTTAGACTCACTTTAAGACCTTTCCAGGGGACCAGCTTTCCTTCAGGGAGCAGTGAAACCCATTCGACTCTACTTTGCTTCAGTCAGACCTCACCAGCTCTCCATTAGCCTCTACCTTGAGTTGGTGACTAGAATATATTTCTTTCCTCTAATAGAGAAGAGGAAGGATAAAAAAAAAAAAGAGACAATTAGTACCCATTGAACTCGTCCTTGGTGCCAGGTTCCTAACACAGATAAGTCTACTGCACAGCCTCTCAATAACACAGGAGAAAGCTGCCCCACTGGAGTTCACTCGGCTTTGACAGCTGGTGAGTGTTGATGCTGCTTTTAAACCCATGTCTGACTCTATGCCTCAAGCCCTTCCCAGCAGTGCTGAGAAACACCATCCACATTAAGTGAAAAAGTAACCAACACTAATTACATTTAATTATGTAATTAAACCATTTAGCAAATAATTATAAATTGCTTCACAGAAAGAAACACCAGCAGTGTCTTCCTGCTTTAATTCTGGAGACATTTGCATAAATTTTAATACTCTAAAATATGTTCAGTGTGTGAGACACAAGACATTAACTACATGCTTCTACTTTACAAAAGTTACTTTACATTGGACATATTTGCATAGTCTCATTCTATTTTAATTTATTTTTTTTAATTTCTCTTTTTTTCAATATATCTTGATGGATGTTTCCCTTCCCTCCATTATACGAAGTCCCTACATCCCCACCCCTGCCCCAGATTCACTCTTCCTCTGGTTCCCTTCAGAATACAGCAGGTCTCTTAAGGATGTCAGCCAAACACTGTATAATAAGGTAAGACTAGGCACAGATCCTCCTGTCAAGGCTGAGAGAGGCAACCCAGTAGGAGAAAGACAATACAAAGAGCAGACGGAAGAGTCAGAGACACCCACATTTCCACTGTTAGGAGTCCCACAAACATCAAGCTAAAAACCATAACATAAATGCAGAGGACCTAGCATAGACCCATGCAGGCTCCTTCCTGATTTCCTCTTCAGTCTCTGTGAGCCCCTGTGAGTGCATGCAGCTTAGTTGATTCTGTGGGCAATGTTCTCCTGGTATTTGTGTCCATTAACCACATTAGATTAAAATCCATCTGCTTTTCAAAACACAGTTTGAGTTTTATGTCTCAACACTACTCCATTCTGGAGCCCTTCTTTACTCCAGTTCTTTGTCAATCAGTGAGCACCTTACATGCTCGAGGTTGAATTATAATATGGCTCATTTTTTCCTAAGAGTAAATATTTTAGGGGTTCTACTGCTGTGAAGAAACACCATGATCATGGCAACTCTTACAAAGGAAAACATTTAATTGGGGCTGACTTACAGTTTCCGAGGTTTAGTCCATTATCATCATGGTGAGAAGCAAGGCAGCATGCAGGCAGACATGATACCAGAGAAAGAAGTAATAGTCCTTACATCTTGATCTGCAGGTAGTAAAAGGAGACTGTAAGCCACACTGGGTGTAGCTTGAGCATATAAGACCTCAAAGCTCACCCCGCCTCCAGTGACACACTTCTTCAAGGCCACACCACACCTACTCCAACAAGGCCAAGCCTCCTAACAGTGCCACTCCCTATGGGTCTGTGGGGGACATTTTCTTTCAAACCACCACAACGTAGAAACTGGAAGGGTCTCCTTTATAATGAAAACTCAGATGACTAACCAGTAGGGAACAAGAAACAATAAAATCTGCATTGTTTGTGAAATACATCACAGAAAGGCAAAGGCAATCGACTTTAGCTTCTAGGAAAAAAAAAAAAAAAAAAAACAAGAGGTAAATATACACATCACTATGAATGTCTCTGAGGCTGCTGTTTTAATCCTGAAATACAGAAAACCACTCTTTTCAAATCACATCATAAAAAAGAAAACCAACACAAAAACCAGTGGAAAATACAACAAGCTGCCAATCAACAAAATTGAGCCCAATTATCAATGATTTTCTAAAACAAGCAGGATGCTGACTTGCTGCTCTGCTTTCCTTTGCCACACAATAGATTCAGGTGCTGCTGATGCTGCTGTGCTCATGTGGTTTGCTTCTGACTTACGCAGCTAAAATCTCTTCACTTAGGGCAACAATGTTGTATGTACCAAAATATGGTAGAGCAAAACGTGAAAGCAATTTTCTCTTCATAAGATATTGATTTTTAAATAACTAACAAAGGTTCCAAGTTAGCTATACAGGGGCAAAAGCAAAACTGGGGTTAAAAAGAAATTCACCTTGTTTTCCTGCTCTGAACTTGACTTTTAAAGCAGTTACTGAAAAGACTTAAGAATCCATGTTGGAGGTACCATAGTGATAATTGAAGGCTTGTATTTTTTTTTCAAGCATGTTTTGTATTTAAGTGAAATAAAGTAATTGGATTTATATATACTTAGGAATAAATGTTCAGATGCTTGTTTAAAGATGTTTGGGGTTTTTCTTAATGACAGCTCAAGGATACTGTGAAACATGGGCGCCTCAAACGTAACAAAGTACTATTCGTCCAGCTTTAAGAACCTTGATCACGGCCAATTTAAAGGCTCTGTGAACAGAGGAATCTCGGAACAAAGCTGCAACTTACATTTTGATGTTTGATTTAAACAGTAGCTTTGGTAGAAATTGCCATGAAATGTTTGATTCCTCAAGGAGTCGTTGTGTCGAATGACCTGAATGGAGTTGTGGACACACAGCTGCTTGGCAAACATAAGGAAAGCGGAGAACAATCGGCTGCAGTGAGAATTGTATTATAACCGGAGGGAATGGACGTCAGATTACTTAGGCTCTAAGACAACGGAGTCACAAAAAGGCTAGAATATTGGTAGTGTGCAAACAGTGTAGGACACAGCGTTTTCCTGGCCTCGTTGCAGGACAGCACTGGTGGAAGGCTGCTGATGCAAGCTCTGCAGTGGACTCTGGCAAATATCCCAAGTTCTTTGTACAACATCGAGGAAGAGGAAGGAAGCCGTCTGGTGACGCTTAAGTGATCAGGGAAAATGATGAAACAAACCGTGGAAGCTGCTTGGTTCCTCAAAATCACACTGGTTTGAGTCTGTCTTGGAGGCCCACCGGGTTGTGACTATTCTACTCTGAGTATCATTAAGTGCAGGTAACTTTCACACAATAGCCTGTTTTAAGAGAATACTGAACACCAATGACTTCACATATGTCTCAAGGATGTGTTGACTGGTTCAGAATGTTTTTAATAGGGACCTTAATTTATTTGGGTTGCTATTAAGAATACCTCAGGCTGATAGCTTATTAGCACAAGAAATATTTCTCTCAAGTTTTCCAGACAATGGGAACACCAAGATCAAGATACTAGCTGATTTGATATTTTTGTTACATAGATAGTGCCTCCTTGGTGTCCTCACATGTAAAGGAAGATGACTGAGACCTCTTTACAAGGGGACCAACTTCATTAATAGTAGCAGCTCCATCCTCATGATCTGTCTTCCAAAATCCTCACCTCTAAATATCATCACTTTGGTGATTGTAATTTTTGAGAGGACTCATTCCAAACAAAACAACAGCTTATTATGTTATAACAATATTTTTAAATTGAGAAGTTAGTTTCTTAATCACAACAGGAAACAAACACAAAAAATAAAGGATATTAATATGAAATTTCTATTTCTCAAATCTATTTCATGGGGAAGTATTGCATATTCGGGGTTGTCATTATAGATTGATTGCAGGGAAAGTTTTCTAATGCATGGTGAGACAGTTGTGTAGCTTGATCTGTTTGTGGGGCCCCCTGGCGGTAGGATCAGAATCCATCTCTGGTGCATGAGTGGGCTTCATGGAGCCTACTAACTATGATAGGACACATCATGCATGAGCAGCCTTGAGGCAGGGGGAAGGGCTTGGACTTGCCTCTACAGACTGTGCCTCCCCATGGGAGGCCTTGCCTTCTTGTGGGAGGGAGTGGGGGATGGGTTGAGAAGGGAGGCTGGGGGGACAGGAGGAGGGAAGAGAGGGATCTTTGGTGTATAAAATGAATGAAAATTTTTTCTTAATAAAAAAAGGAAAAAAATGTAGTGAGGAGCATTTGACAAATATTCCCCATCCGTTGTAAGATGTAGTTAGAAATGCAACTATAAAATCTGCACTGATAACAAGCAGTGTTAATATTATTAATTTTTAAGCATTAAAAGCCACATTGTTGCATCAGTAAAGGGGTCAGTGGGTAAAGGTGCTTGTCGCATGAGCCTGGCAATAGTTAAATTCTATAACCCACAGTGGAAGGAGGACTGACCCCCAAAGTTGTCCTCTCACCTCTGCACATATGCCTTGGTGTATGCACGCTTGAACTCAGGCACTCGTGCACATACACACACACCACATGTATATATTACACAAACACTATAAACTAAAGTTTCTTGAAGTGTTTTAAAAAGAACTGCATTGTTATTTTAGCTGTTTTATCAGTGTACCCTTTTCACTAATAGGCAAGTATCCATGGCTGATACATAGTATACCAGGGCCTTATACAAACTAGATAAGCTGTGTACCGTTGAGCTACACCCAAAAGCCAAATTTCTTTTCAAGCAACAGTTGGATTAATTGATTAATCAAGAATCAAGTATTTTCCCAACTTTGGTCTTCTGAAGCAGAAATGACATCTTAGTTAGTCTTATACACAGGGAAGCAGATTATCAGCTTCTGTGACTGTAATCCTCTAACTCACAGCAAAGAACAGTGATTATTTGGAATGAATCTGTAGAGTGTCCAGTTTTTAACAAAGGAAAGCTTCTGCATACTTACTAAAAATTAAGTTTCCATTTTAATAAATGATTTGATAAATACAATACATGATCTGTTTGGGGGGTAATTTCTTCTATTAAGTATACTTAGCCCACAATAAAACTTAGAGTTATGATCTCTGGTAATTTGTACACATAAAGCACTTTTAAATAAGGTTGGCTCTTATGGTTGAATATGTTTTATATGATGTACTTATGGAAATTTATTTGAGCACCCACACACTTATGTATATGTTTATGTAAGCTACTTTTGCCGCAAAACTGCACTCCAAGGAAGAAACTGTGGATACCATAAGAAGTCCTCCTCTGCACTTAGGAAGGCAAGCCCAGTTTACTGGGAGATGGGATGAGGTTGCTGTCATTTTTTTTCTCTATAAACCTTCTATTGTGAGGTCTCAGCACTGTGGCTCCAAGAAAGTGGACTTCCTCAGCAGTACTGAGCTTTCTAGGAACATGTGTCAGAAAACAGATGTTCCCACTGGAGTGCTAATGCATCTATCAGTCATATAAAACTCATTCTCCATTCTGTGTCCAATTAGCTTGCTCAAGAATATCTCACTCTGTAGAAAGCCACCAAAACTCTAGTGGCTGCTCCTCCTCACTCTCTGAACACACATTTACCTTAACCCCAGCTTCTCTCTACATCCCAAGTGCAAGAACTACATCTGCAATGAAGTGTTTTCATACACCCAACTATGGACACTATCCTACCACAGCCCTGCAATGATAGACTGAGTGTAGGGCCTTTCCACTCAGATGTATGTCTGCCAAGACATGTTATCTGCACGGGACTAGGTCAAGCCTGCTTCAGTCTGTTATCTCAAATGAATAACAGCCAACGGGCACTTTTTATCTTCCCAAAGTGTCTGCAGATACTCTTTGGCATTTTCTTTGGATAAATAAAAAACAATCAGAATTCTGGAATCCTTAACATCTATGCTGTTCATGGTGAACACAAGAGGTAGAGAGAAAGCGGTCATGTCTCTGTGGAATATTACCATAGGAACTGACCTGCTGGTGAGAAGAGAGGAGGTCAGCGTCTGCATCATCCCCAGGATCATCTATTGTATTTTCAAGGACCACAGCAATCCAGGAGCTGATGGTGTACTGCCTGAAGATCATGTAATGATTTTTACAAATCTTCAAGGTACCTATCACCAGCATCATCTCTCAAATGTGAAAATGAAGCTCAAAAGATGTCAAATCATCTAACACAATGAAAAATTAGTAAGCCATGAGCTCTGATATTCAACCAAATGTAAGTGATTATACTGTCTTCATAGCATAAATATAAGGACTCTCTGATACTTATGAATATGAATAATTCAGAATACATCATTAGAAAATAATGTTTTAGATGTAAAGACTTCTTTTTCTGTCCACATAAACCTAGGCTGTGTTGAAGGTATTTCACACTAATACACAGAATATTGTCAAGGAATAAAATAAATTTTGAGACTGATTTTTAAGGAGTAACCAAAAATGCAAGGTAAAATGAATTAGTACTTTATACTTCATATAGTAACTCAAAGAAAAATTGTGAGTTAGGAAGAAAAATCCAAAGGACCCTTAGACATTTCAACTAATAATTGGCAGAAATTATATAATATCATTTCCATTTCTGTCTTTATGACCATTAGGTTCAGACTAAATTTAATCAAGTACACTATATATTTTATCTTTGACTTCAATTATAATGACATCTGCCTGATTTGAGTAATCCAGAAGCTATTTTCTTCTTCACTTTAACTTTGCCAATTTTTTTAAAACTCCCATTAAAATCTTTGACTGTCATAGAAAAGAATAAATTACTACTCTGCTATCATGGTAGAATGAAGGAGAGCCTAAAATCACAACATTCACAATGCAATTCAGAGCAAATTGGTGGTGATTAGATGCAGATAATTCCCACTTACATTAAAATGTATAAATCATGCCAGTGTATGCTCCCTGTAAACCCATTATGACAATTGTTTCACATAGAAAATAAGTTCGGAGTAAGTCTTAACATTTCTCTATAAAAATTTCTTCACTCTTCTGTCCCATTGATCACTAATATGAATACTAAATGCTACATGCCATGATCATATCAATATCTTGCAAGAGGTTCTATCCATAAGTTTTGATAAACTCAAACTTTTGTTTTTCTACCTGAACTTTAAAGCTTTGAGATTTGTGTGGGCTAAATGGTTCAGTAGGTCAAGGTGCCTCCTGCAAGGCCTGGAAAAACCCAACTTCAATCCCTTGAACCCACGTAAAGGAGAGAGCTGACTCTTGAAAGCTCTTCCCTGACTTTCATGAAACCCACCCAGCACCCCGCATATAATGTAAACAAATGTAAGAATATGTCTGATATTTAACATTGTCTAATTAGTTTTGCAAGTCAACATTGGACCTTTGTCCATTTTATGGTTGTTCTAGGCAAAGCTCAATGTCATTTTCTATAGAAGCATTACTAGTGTTCCCCAGTAGATAGTTCATTTTTCACATCCTTTGTGTTAACATAATTTCCATGAAAGCAGTTTTGCACACAGAAGATAATTATGGTAAATATATTGATTTCTATGGAAGAGCTGGTTTACAGAAATACTTTGGACTTTTATTCCAGAATACAACATTCTGCTTCACACATATTTTTAAAACATTCTATAGTCTTTACTGAGAGCCACTCTGTTTTAATTGATTTTTCTCTAATTTGGGTTATCTGGCAACTTCTTCCCATACTGTTGTCTTCCACTGTCTACCATCCAAGTCTTAGCAATAAATCTGGTCAAAATTAGAAGAAAAGATGTGACAGGAACTGCTAATGGTTTTTGAGACAATCCACCCCTCAGGTGACTTAATCTGATTTCAGGAATTTACTCCATATTTTCTCAACAGAATAATATCACAAAACTAGCCAATAATAAGTACCAATCTGTAGATGTAACCAACTGTCTTATTAAATAAGAAACACAGAACCAATGCAAAGAAGAAAGAAAGAGGTCAGAGCTAAGAGCTAAAACCTTACCCTTCCTCCTGCGGTGGTCCTACCTCTCTGAACCAGAGCTGCTTCCTGTATTAAAGTCTTTATATAGACTTTCTGTTCTGCCTTCTCATTGGTTTTAAACCCAACCACATGACTGCCTCATCATGGCCTGTCTGTATAGACCTCCAGGTTTTCTATGGTTGGTATTGAGATTAAAGGCATGTGCATCCAATACTGGCTGTATCCCTGAACACACAGAGACTTACCTAGCTCTGCCTACCAAGTGCTGTGATTACAAGCTTATGCCACCACTGCCTTGCTTTCCTATGGCTTGCTAATAGCTCTGACCCCCAGGCAACTTTATTTATTAACATACAAATAACATTTTAATACAAATAAAATATCACCATACCAATCTGTTTCTATCGACCATTAAGTAATGTCTATTAACACAAAAGATTTCTTCCTAAGATTTTTATATAAAACTGTGTTATTGCTAAAGAGTAACTACAGTTTATCCTCTAACATAACTTTGAATTTCTTTTTGTTATCCCACTACACTCTACAATTACCTTCACACTATTTCTTTACTAAACTAAAGCATTCCTTTAAAAGAAATGTGTTCTTGGCTTACAAAATGAAGAATGACTAACTTCAGAAATTTTCAGGTGAGGACATATTCAAACTTTAAATTCAGTTGTCAAGTTGGTTAATGCACTTATGAAAATTTGTTGTATTGAAAAATGATTCGTATTTTGAAGACACTTTTTTATTAAGAATGTTTTTATTCATGTTACATACCAACCACAGATCCCCTCTCTTCCCTCCTCCCTCCCCCCAGCCTTCTCCCCCAAACTACCACCTCATTCCCTCCTCCAAAGTAAGGCCTCCCATAGGGAGTCAGCAGAGCCTGGTACATTCAGTAGAGGTAGGTCCAAGCCCTTCCTCCTGCATCAAGGCTGTGCAAGGTGTCCCACCATAGGTAATGGGCTCCCAAAAGCCAGCTCATGCACCAGGGATGGATCCTGATCCTACTGCCAGTCGGGCTCCTTAAGCAGATCAAGCTACACAACTGACTCACTTATGAAGAGGGCCTAGTCCAGTCCCATGGAGGTTCCACAGCTGTTGGTCTAAAGTTCATGAGTTCTCACTAGTTTGGTTTGGTTGTCTCTGTAGGTTGCCCCATCATGGTGCCTGGCTGTGGATCTCTGCATCTTCTGAAAGACACTCTTTTATATATATAAATTTTATAACTTTACTTCAAAGAAGTTGTTCAAAGTTTCTCTTCCTTTGTGCTAGACAACAATTTACTGGAAAATCCTTCACCTAAGAATGCCATTGGTTATGTCACAAGTAGGGACAGTTTAACAAAGTCAGAATTATCCCTGAATAATTCATTAATTTTGCCTGTTCAATTTATTTCTAAAACTGTAGTTATAGGATTAGGTTGTTGATAATTGTACGACTACCATTTTTAAACACACTATAGAAATAAAATGTTTTAAAACATTTAGATAGTAAGGAGAAATAGATTATATAAATGAACATCACTCACATGATTCTACACACTATAAAGGCAAGCCCCAAGAAAGCAGAAGCCACAGAAGCACCTGGATCAGTGAAAAACACAGTACTCCTGGTAGCTCAAGGTAACTACTAACCAAGTCCAGGCCTGGCTACACTGTGAGGAATTTCCCATAGCTCAAAGGGAAGTGGCTTTGTATCTTTACCACCCTGTAGACCATTTCTCCTGGTGTAGTTCCTACCTGTATACCATTTGAAACCTTGTTAGAACTGCCATGGCTTTACCTCAAGTACCTATTCAATCAGAAACTATAGGATGAAACAGCTAACGATTATGTATGTGCATATCTTTTATGTTTTTTAGCACTTAATTTCACAGTCAATTTCTGAAAAATGTGTAAAGTATTCTCATGCAGCCTCTGCCACACATGTGCACAGCTCTTTCCATTGCCAATATCTCACAATATAGTGGGACACTTATATTCATTGCCTTAAGATTCTATGAGACTCGCTGGGCAGTGGTGGTGCACGCCTTTAATTCCAGCACTTGGGAGGCAGAGCCAGGCAGATCTTTAAAGATGACATTCTCTAACCTAGCCATAGTAAGTAAGAACTCATACTTACCATCTCTGTAACTTGTGACAGCATTCTAAACTATCACTCCAGTGCTAAGACATGTTGATGCAGGGTCAACACAAAATACCTTCTGTGAAAGGTGGTTTTTAGAAGATATTTATATGTTATACAAAGATCATCACAATTGCTGTTTGCTGCCATATGTTTACTTACATGATTCTACTCAAGACTTTCTCATCATTAAACTAGCTCTTTTCTCTCCAAATGTGTCAGTCAAAAAACACTTTCCAGAAATATGCACATACCCCTGACTTACGCCACTTCTTCCTGTAAAGTAGATAACCAGTTTTGGTTTGCCTTCGCTCCTTGGGAAGATTTTATTTTCCCTCTGCACTGTCTCTCAGGTTTTTATGGGAATTTCCATATGGCCATAGGTATGCACTTCTGGAAAAGACTACTAACTATGGTAAGGATTGTGGGACATTAAGGCTACCAGCTGTAGTGTTTACTTCTGTGCTATGTCCTGCATTGGAATCAGTTCTGAACAGTTTCCTAACTGCAATCAACTGCTGTGGGGCATGTACAGCCTTATGATTTGACAAGTCCAAATGTAGCCAGTTTATAAATCTGAAACCCTTCCTCATTCAGCATTCCATGACCAATAACCAATCTATCAGGCACATTTTCATGGTATCTGTGCTGCAAGTGGCTTAGAGTTTCTTTGGAAATCCTTAGACTCATTATGCATTCTCTGTCACCAAAGGGGCAACAATTTGAAGTCTGCTGAGTCATATTGGCTGGAAAAAGGAAAGCAGCTTCCATCACTGCTTTGATCTGCTACAGTCTTTTTCTGTTTCAAGCAGAACCACAGCCTGGCAGTCATCTATGTTCCTCAAAACTCAGCAGAAGAATTCCTAGATAGGGAATAAGTTAACCACCAGAATCTAAAGGGGTTACCAGCTCCTATACTTCTTATATTGTGGTGAGGGATACAAAATCCCACAATTATCTGAGGAAGTCTTACACCATATCCCTGATTCTGGTCCCACCTGAATTTTTCTTATCCTCTGACTTATTAAAAGTATAGATTCAGCCAAGATAATGCAATTATTAGATAGCTTTTGCTTGTCTTCATTTTCAGTAAGCTGTCAGGACTATCAGAAAGCCAGTCTTTGATGACTGTAGCCAGAGTTAATAGAATAACTGGGAAAAATACAGGTTAAATACAGTGTTCTTAATACTGAATATCATGTTTCAGACACCCCTTTTATTAGAATGGAAAAGAATGAGTTCTCCAAGCCAATGGCTGCATATGAGCACTTGAAGCCTGAACAATCAACTCTAAAAGCAGTACCATGATGAAGAATATTATTTTAAGGTATGTTACTTTTGTTTATGTTGCATTTGTTTAACTCTCTGAAGCTGTGTTACTGTGCCTGTCTAAAACACCTGATGATCTTATAAAGCACTGAATGGCCATTAGTGAGGCAGGAGAGAGAAATAGGTGGGGCTGGCAGGCAAAGAGAATATATATGAGGAGAAATCTGGAAGAAGAAAGATCAAGGAATGGGAGAGGAAGGAAGAGGACTTCAGGGGCCAGCCACCTAGCCACCCAGCTACACAACAAGCCACGGAGTAAGAAATAATAAAAGGTATACAGAAATAGAGAAAGGTAAAAGTCCAAAGGCAAAAGCTAGATGGGGTAATTTAAGTTAAGAAAGGCTGGCTACCAACAAGCCAAGCTAAGGCCAGACATTTATAATTAAGAATAAGCCTACTGGTGTGATTTATTTGGGAGCTGGGTGGCGGGCCCCCTTAAAGAGCAAAAACAAACAACAATAATACCATATCCAAAAAGACATCTGCACTTAGGCCCATGATTTGCTTAAGCTTGTGGTAGACTGCAGTTATCTTTTACAACCTGTGAGGTTCAGTAAGAGCCAGAATGTTGAATGAAATGCCAATACCCTTTAGAATATGGCAGTATTGGCATTCACCATTGACCCTAGAATTCATTGTTAAGGTTTTTTTCTGTTTGTTTATATGGTTTTGTTTTCAATGTTTTTTGCATGTCTGGTTTTCATCAAGTTTATTTGATTTTGATTTTACATTCTCTTAGTTGAAGTTAGGCAGCATTTTCAGATATTCCTATTTTGCCTCCCCTAATTTCTTACCCTACAAGCCTTACCCAATGTGAATTATTCAAACTTTCAACTTGGCTCTATCCAAATTAAATTACTGGGGACTAGAAAAAAAACTAAATAAATAGGTGTAAAGGCCTAGTAGAGTCACAGCATGGTAGATGTGGGTTGGGTTCTATTCATCACTCCATTTCAATTAGCTCCTCTTCTAACAGGGAATCCTTAAGAAGGTTTTGAGAATCCACACTTAGGAATACAGCCCATCTCTGTGTCTATTCATCTTCAGCATGGTCTTCATTCCCAATGAAGTGGGAATTCATTTCCCAGCTGGGTAAGTAGGCACACATCTCTTAGGAGATATGGAGTAATCACTCTTGTTACAACACTGTCCTTCACTGCTCTGGATCCAGATCTGCAAATGCCTAAAGTCCAGAAACCAAGGAAGATGTTATGGCATTTTACCAATAATGGCTGACCTTGGCCCCAAAGTAATTTCTTGCCTTTAGTTTTTATTAGAATTGTTAACAGTAGCACTCTTGACTCCTAGTTTTACTTAGGAAGGCTAGACTATATTAACAATCTCCAAAGACAGCACTTCCTGTTTGCATCTCAACTTCATCATCGGTGACAACAGTTGTTGATCTTGGATATTCTGACACCATTTCTGGTATTCTGCTCCTTCCTAGGCACTCCTATTCCTGAGAACATAAATAAGCCTAGGATCCTAAGTTCTCTTCCTCCCTTATTTTGGCAACAGAATCCCCACTTTTTACTTTGAAATATTGGTGTTATATTATATCACCTATCTAATTTCCCCTATAGTTAGCTGTAATATTGTTGACCTGTTAGAGCTAAACAAAATTAGCATATTGTCTTTTCAATATGACTTACTTGGAAGTAAGGCATTCACGAACTCACTTTTCCCCTTTGTTCTTTTTGAGATCCAATGAACTTATTGTTAAGTTCAATGGCATACCATTTTGAGCACACAAATGAGGCAAGGCGAGAACAATAAAGTCGAGATAGTTTCCCAGATCTCAAAGAACAGACATTCTAACCCCTCCTGAAAGCAAAATATCCCACAGAAAGAAGCAAACTTCTGTCTTGTTCAAGTACTTCAGTGATCAGATATTTTTAGGACAGCTAAATCTGTACTCCACCACTCATCTCTGTCACTGTTTCCTAAGTCTATTTTTATGTAGACTCAGAACATGTAGAAGGTAATTGCAGATGCAGAGAAAGCAGAAATCTGGAATAGTCCACGGTCCAAACATCACACCATCAGCAGCATCAGACGTGCGCTTCTCAGTAAGTTTCAATAGCTACTGTGAAAAATGTAAGGCCGGCATATCCCCAGCGCCTGCTGCATCCACTCAGGACACTGACTTCTCAGTTTCTGAACCTTTTTCCTTTGAGTTATCCTCACCCATTATTCTACTACATAGATCCATTCTGATCCCAGCTACTGCCATTACCATTAACTGCTCCAACTTCAAAACCATCACTTGCTGTATTTCCAGCTTTTGCCCCTATTAATCTCCAAAACTGTCTGAACTTCAAGAGAAACATATAGTATTTTGATCCCATCATTTTTCATGTTCTCTTTGGCTTTCTTGTGTTTGTTTATTCCTTCTCAGGCCTAATATTGTCTGTTGATTATAAATCATTCACGATTCCTTTGTTCCAGATTGATCCAGGTTAATCTATTAGGACTTCCTCTGAGTATTGAAATGGAGAAGTAAACAAACAAAGTAGAAAAAAAATTTGTGACTGGAGTTCTTATTTATTTTCAGTGGAAGAAATATGTTATATTATCCATATCTTTAAATGAATAAATATCTTTATTATATTACCTATTATATATCTTGATGATATTAATCACAAGTGCCAAATGCATAAATGAATCATAAAATGTATGAAATTTAGGCCTTAGCTGAAACATATGAGCTAAATCTGGTACTCATTCTTACCCTCTGATTCATTAAAATTTGGCTGGATAAAGAACTCCTTCAATGTAATTTTTGGTGTTAGTGAAATTTGCAAAGGTATTAACTACATAGTTATATAGGCTATCATTTCATGAAATGTGTGCAACACTCTACACAATATGAAAATAATACTGCTAATATATTTTTGCATGTTTATGTGTGTGTTGTTGATACATGTGTTTGTTTTTCTTCACATGTATAGAGGTCTGATTGTGTAGGGCAGGGGTTAACAATAGTACCTTCCTCACTCACTCTCTGCTTCATGCTCTTATGTAAGACCTCTTAATTGAATCCAGGGTTCAGTCTCAATCTAAGCAGCTGGCTCAAGGAATTCCCAGTCTCCTCCTCCCAAAGGCTGGGATTACAAGAGGCCATCATGCCCATCAGGCATTTATGTGCCAGCTGGTGATCTGAACTCTAAGCTTCACACTCATTCTGCAAGCACATGAACTACTGAGCCATCTTTCCAACACCCATATTGCTAATATCTTTATACTCAACTTCAAAGGTGAGCATGCATTCTAAATTTAAGTTGGAGTGAAACTCAATTCTTGGGTTTATTCGAATTATCAAACATTTGATAGATCTCTGGTTATTGTGGGAATAGTAAATTACTATAGTAATTAAAGACAGTTGTATTATTTGATGGACACAAGGAAATATTATGAAATATATCAATATATTTTTAAATTTTAAATGTGGAAGAGTTTAAGTTTAATAAAAGTTTTAAAAGAACATAACATTCAGTTTCAGTCAAGAGAATATTAAAGTTAATTTACAGAATTAATAATAATTATACTACTAAAATATTCTTAAAATTAAAAACTAAGGTCACTGAGAATAAAAAATACTTTCTGCTTAAGGCTGGAGACATGAATTCAATCCATGGAAAACAAGGTAGAAAGATAGAACCATATTCCAAATGTTGTTCTCTAACCACCACACATGCTCTGTGGCAGCTATGAATCCCCACACTTACACACACACACACACACACACACACACACACACACACACACACACACCATAGTAAGTAAAATAATAATAATTAATACTTAATGCCTCCATGAGTAGATAAATAGATAAATAAATAAGTGTACATTGACTACTATGTATGGCATTTAGTTGTCGATTATCGAATCCCCTCTTTTGTACCTTTCAAGACTGAGCCTCATTTGAATATGTGTTCACTACTGGAAGATGAAACCAAATCATAAGATCAATGTGCCCAATCAAAGTGACTGATCAATTAGAACACAAGAAAACCATTTAATGATATCATAGGATTTTGTATCCACTGTATAGCAGAACATAATGAGAAGAAAAAAAAAATTGTTGAACTTGTCTTCCAAAAGAAATTGAATGTAGGATTGATAGGTTTTGTAACTCTCAGGTTTTTTTTTTCTTTTTCAGAAATTGGTTTTTAAAAAAAGTTGCTGGTTTGTACTAATCATTGAACAGGAATTTTGTGTTAGACTTCAGCATCTTGGTGAAGATTTTGAGGATAACTAAGCTGTTTTATAATGCTTTATTGTTTTGTTTTGTTTTGTTTTTTTTTGGCTTGTGGGAAAATGTATTTTGATACCTCATTTGTTTGAAAGCATGTGGGCTCACTGTGAATTCCATAATGCTTTTGTTGACAGAGAGCTCAGAGATTTCTAGATTACGCACAGATGATGATATGGTGATTCTGGTGGAAGAAATATGTACAGCATACAAAAATCACACCCTTCAGTTGAGTGTTCATACAGTGAGTACAGCCCTGCCATTATCAGAAAGACAGCCAACCACTCCCGTCGCTCCTCAACAGTCAAAAATATATGCACAAGAGACTCTGTGCCTGTTGCACCATGCTCTTAGAGAATGTGGTCTTGCAAAGCAACTGGAATCGTTACATGCTCAGAAAGAGTCTGCAGCAGAGGAAAGTATTGTGTGTGCGTTGCATGGAATGCAAAATGGATGGACTTTCATTTATTGCAACCTACACATAAAGTGAATAATTCCTGAAAGAATTTTATTTTCTTTGATAATTGATCCCCCTCCACTTTTTTTTTAACCAGAACTAGTACTAAAATCAGTATTTGTACACAGGAAGCTGAGATAACCACAGAAGTTAGAGGATGATAGAGTTACCTTTAAGCAAATTTTACTCTATTCCCATATTCCTAGTTCCACGTTTTCTTGTTTTTGTGCAAAGTAACATTTATCTGTATTGTATAAAATAACAACAAGAGAAACATAAATAATAAGTAAAGCAACAAACCCAAATTTGTTGGCAGGAAATGTTCAATAAATACTTTTGTTGTTGTTTGGAAGTATATAATGTGATTTGTGGAATTGTTGTGTGAAACCACATCATATTCACTAATAGAATCTTCTGACATAGAAGACAATAATGAGATGTGCTTGTTACGTCATTTACTCACAGAGACAAATGAGAACTTGAAAACCTGTTGAGAGTATCCCCATCATCAGTACCATATGTGAACAGAGGGGATTGTTTGAAAGTGAACATCAACTTAGCATAACAAATAGAAAAGATAGTGAGAGTCTGAATAGCAGGGCCCAGTAATGTTGAGGACGGCTTGGCACAGTCTATGAAATCAAGCTTCGCAAAACTGATGGTGACACTTTAACAATAACGTTTAAAAATCATAAATATTTATCTATAATGAACAGTTATTACTCTATAACATTTATTATTCTATAACATGCATTACTCCATAACATTTATTATTCTATAACATGTATTACTCTTGACTTTGGGTCCTACTTTAGAAACCAAATTTTTTATTCAAAATGCGAGTTCCATGATTCTTACTTTTCTAAGACAGTAAAAGCACCAAAAGAAAATATTTCACAACTCCCTCACTAAACACAGGTATCTTCTCCACCACTCCATACCTTCAATAGACTTCAGTTTCTCTCCAAAGCTGAGGCCCATGCATCCATTCCTGCTCAGTCACCAACAGCACAGCCCTGACATGATCTATCATCTTAACAACAACAAATTCTTAGACACAGACTCTTTGTAACAATTTGGGAATATTCTCAATTCATAAAAACTCAAGAACTGCTCACAAGTACCTTTTCTGATAGCTTTACCTCCAATCCTCCCCTTGGCTCCCAGATTTTTCAGGCTTGGAATTCTCACCCTCCACTCCTTCACTTAATGCTCTTTCCTTAGCACCACCAGCTTTTTCTTTCTTGGCTGTGGCTTCCTCAGAGGTATTTCAGGCAGCAACTTCTTCCTGCCTTTTACCTCCATAACTCACTACCTGTAAAAACTCTTCTTGCTGTTGGACCTAGGATCCCTCAAAAAGTACTGTTCTTTTCTTTAAGATTTTTTTAAATTCATTTTACATACCGAGCACAGATCCCCCTCTTATCCCTCCTCCCGCTCCCCTCCCCTCAGTCTGCTCCCTCCCACTCCACAGCATCCCCTCTTTCTAGAGGGTAAGGCCTCCCATGGGGGAGTCAACAAAGCCTGGTACACTCAGTTGAGGTAGGACCAAACCCATCCCCACTGTATCAAGGCTATGTATGTTGTCCCACCATAGGTAATGGACTTCAGAAAGCCGCCTCATGTACCAGGGATAGATCTTGATCCCACTGCCAGCAGCCCCTCAAACAGACCAAGCTACACAACTGTCCTGCTGATTCAGAGGGCCTAATCTAGTCCTATGCAGGCTCCACAGTGAACCAAGCTTGTGGGAACTCACGGACCATAACCCATACAAAGTACTTTTTAAGGAGATAAGCAAAATAGGCATAAGTGCCGTATTTGAATTTCCAGCACTAGAAGTAATGATTTCTGGGGGACGCAAGGAGACAATTATCTATAGCTTTGGTTTTGTCTTTGTCATTGTTCCTTTAAGTTTTGAGTGTCTGTTGGTTTTTACTTGACCTTAACTAATGAGTATTTTAATATAACAACATGAAAATCAACACAAAGTAAATACTACACACACACACACACACACACACACACACACACACACACACACACACACACGAAAGAGTCAAATATTCAAATTAGGTATCATTTATTTATGGCTAAAATTCTACAATGAAGAAAAAGGATAGCTTGTTTTCAATTCCTTTTAAGATAATGATTGAAAACCCTGGTAACAAGATAAGAAGATATGGAATGCTTTAATGTCTTTATATTAACAAGTGACAAAGATTCTAAGTTTAACAATTATTTAAACAAGGATGTGGGGGAAAAAAACATGAAACTTTTCCAAAACTGAAGTTCCCTTGAAATTCAAGAGTAAGATCCTAGCCATCTGTCCTATCTCTCCCAGATTATGAGGCACCCAATAAATGATAGTTGAATATACCTTTTAACACTAGCAAGACATTTGAAAAGTGTGGAAGCATTATGATCTTTATTTTGTAACAAAGAAGTAAAGCTTAATTAAGTTTCTTGAGATCATGGAATTAATAAATAATTCTCTTTTTAGTACCTCTGCTCTTTAGTTTAAATTGACCCTTTGGCTATTAATAAATCAACATTTTAAAATTCTCTTTTAAAGTAACTTTTAAGACAATTGGTCTCAAGATGAATAAGGAGAAAAAAGTCCCGTGGGGAACTTTAACCTGAACATTGATTGGCATTTAGTCTAAAACAGCTGACAGCCAACTTGGATTGAGAGGTTTCAAAGTCACTAAATAATTTTTATTAAAATGTTAATATAATGGGGAAAATGTCAAAAAATTCAAAGTAAGACCCAAATTGAAAACTAGAAATATTGGCTTTAAAACCTAAGCAAACAGAACATTTTTTCTCATAAATATCATCATGATAAGCAGAACTCAGTTTTGATCTTACTACTTTGTTGCATTTTCAAAGCTCAAAAATCGTATTTGTGTAGACAGTTGATCATCTGGAGTGTAAGAACTGATAGTCAGCATAGCCATTGGTGACTTGATGTGACCTGAGAGCTCTATAAATACTGACGGTGGAGGTCTCTCTTCTCCTAGAATACATAATTATTTGTCAACTATTGCTCTGAATGCTCATCTTTAGGATATATCCTCCTGCTGCCCTGAGTTCCCAATGTTTTGAATGAGTGTACAAATGCTCTCCATGATTGGACCAAATTATTTCTGTGAATAGATTCCTGGCTACCAGACTGATTATTTTCTCTTTCTGATGACAAAAACTGAGGCAGAGAAGGGACAAATAGCCGAATGGTCAAAACATCCACAAGAAGTTATGGATTCCTGTGCCAGATGTGAGGCTCTATCTACAAGGGATCTAGAAGTAAGAACTCAATAAAACACTATCTAGATTAAGCTGACATAAGGACATATCTGTGAAGAATTACTTTTACTATGTTAACTGAAGAAAACTTGCACACTGAGGGTGTCATCATACCCTGGGAAGGGTATCCTGGATTGTATAAGAAAGAGTAGTTAATAGTAGACTGATAGAAAAAAGCAAGCTAAGCACTGATACGCATGCATTAGTTCACTGTTCTCTGTTCTTGATTATGGATGTAGTACTACTAGCTGCTTCAAGTCCCACCATCTTGACATCTCCACACAATGACTATAACCTGGGATTGTGAGCCAAATAGATCCTTTGGGTTGCTTTGGTCAAATTATCTTGTCATAAGAAGAGGAAACAAAACTGTGTGCCCCGATAACCCCATTTAGCTTGAAAAACGTATGTTGAAAATGCATTGAATGGTTTTATCTACTATGTACGACACATCCTCACTTAACAACAAAACACACTCTAGATTAAATGAGATGGCAGTGTGCTTCATAATGGAGTGACTGACAGGGAGCTCACACTCATTGCTGCTTGCAAGAGATTATCTTCAGAGCCAAAGAAGAAATTCCAGGATGCTAATGATGTGAAAAAAAAAAAAAAATAGAAAGCTTGCCGAGAGAAACAACTGGTAGTAGAGAGCATGCAAGAAGCAATGGGGTGTCAAAGGAAGGAAGAGTCAGACCATAGCAAGTCCAAAACCAAGCCAGGGTAAAGGTGAAACTCTCTAGCTTCATGTCCAGCAGCCAGGGCAGTGTGTGAACTCCAAGGGGGCTTAAGCAGTCTGGTTCTTACAGTCTTACCAGCTGTAGATCACATGACCCTTATCGCTACCCTTGGTGGCTTGCCTCAGCAGATTTTCCACCTTGCTTTAACATTTCTCCTTGTATATAAATACAAGCAATTAGTTTTCACTATTAAGTTTTCATGAGAAAAAAAATCTTGATTTCCATTTTCACTGAGCGTAGAGTTCTGGCTTCAGAGTTTCTTTCCTTACGTCAAAGATACCCTTTCTGATGTATAAATTTGAAAGTTTTTCTGCTTAGTTGTTGTTATTATGGGGAAAGGTAGCTATCAAAACTAAACATATAAGTAAACATCATATATTTATACATATGTATGCCTGTATATATTAGAAATGCCAATAACAATGAAAGCAAAGGAAGAATGAACAGCTCAGACTCTGACTACAGAGAAATGTAGCACATCTGAAGGCAACCACTAAAAGAATTTAAAAGTCCATTTTATAGTCTACATTCTTTGTTAGAATAATTAAACTGTTCAAATTATGGAAACAAATTGATAACTGAGTGCTTATTTCCTTTTAAATATCTGCTGCCTTTAGGTATTACTTATCTGAAAAGCACTCTTCAAATACTGAGGAACTTGTATGAATGTTTTCAATTCATATGGCCATACCTTATAATTAAGTACTTCTCAATTATTGTCTCAAAGGCCATTGTTTTTTGTATATTGTGTAATTTTCTGATGCTGAATGGTTTGCATTCTTCATCTGAGAATTATCAGAGGTATCAGTAAATACCTCATGTTAAGACAAATATTCTTTATAAGAAATATCCTTGGTGTACAGGGTTGTATTTTAGCTTTCTCTGATATCACTGTTCTTTGGTCCCTGGGTACTAATCTCCATCAGCCAATAAAGGCCTTTGGCAGATGCTACAATGAAGCATTTTTATTTTTTGTTGGGTGATTCGTGTGAGCCCTTTACACAAGCTCAAGTTATATTTTTAGTACTTGCTATATTTTGCTTCTCAACAAAAATAATAGGTGCTTGCCAATGTCCTTAGTCATCTTTGCTTCATTCTGAAATCCCATCAAAATACATGAAGCAAAGCAAAAAATAAGGACTGCTCCTGGAAAGTTGTTTAGGCTATACAAGCCCATCATACTCTTTTAAATCAAAAAGTCTGAGTCCTCCTTTGTATCATCAATAAAACTAGCGACACACACCATGGACTCAAAAGGAGGAAGCCCACAACTGCTAGCAGGACACTTCCATCCCCATAGCAAGGGAACTGCCTCAAAGGTTACCTTTATTTATCTAAAGTGAGAAAGTTAAGCCTCCTTGCTCAGACACTGGCGTGTGACCAGCACCCAACTCCTAAGTCTCCCGCGATACAGCTGCTACAGACAGAAATGAAACTACATATCAAGAATAAGGCAACCTCAGGGGAGGGTTCATACTATCAGTTTTCCTTGGACTAGAAAGAAATGATTGGAGAACTAAGAAGTAAAGGTTTTATCTTTTGAAATTGAATGCAGATAGTGGGACAATCATTGATTTAAAAAAAGACATGGGAATTTACAGACTTTTTTATTCAGGCTGGCTATGAAATTATCACTGAAAATAGGAAGATATTTCTAGAAGAGATTAAAGAAAGGGAATAAATAACTTTTCAAAAGAAAAGTCAATTTTATAGGTTAAGCATTTACCAGCTTTATATTTTTACTTTAATTGTGGGTATTTTACAACCAGAAATTTGTAAATTACTCACATAAAACATATCCTGAAAAAAACTAACTTTCAAAGAAAGTAATGCAATTAAAACTTTCAAAATTCGTGGTGGCTTTGTGTGCACGGATGCCCCCTCACCATAAATCTTATTATGTCTGACAACTTAAGGACAATAAAATCAGCTTTCTTTATTTGTTTTCAGCTTTCCTGTGTATTTCAAAGAAGTTCTAATGAGAGATATGAAAGATACAGGAATAACATGTGTCAAAACTGAGAAAAATCATGTACTTTAGTTACACCAATTATCAAATCTCAAGCCACTGTCTTTGTCATTCTCTCTTTCTATCATTGCTGCTTTGACAATATTTAGACACATCACATCTTTATGAAAAACAGGATCATGGTATTGATTTTGAACAATGTAATGTAATAACTGTCATACTGACATAGGTGTATACAGCTGAAGGAAAAAAACATATTATTGATTTCAGAATAGAAAATGGTAAAGTTCTGAGGAAAAGAAAAAGTAGAATAAAGGCATGTCAACATTTTACATACCGCATTCTTTAGCAGATCACCTGTTTCAGATACCTGGACTTTCTTTTCTTTTTTTATTAAGAAATTTTTTTTCATTTTACCCACCAATCAGAGATCCCCCTCTTCCCTCCTCCTGCAGCCCCTGCCTTCCCCAGCAACTGACCCTCCATTCCCTCCCACAAGAAGGCAAGGCCTCCCAGGGGGAGGCTCATCCAAAAGAGGCAAGTCTAAGCCCCTCCCTCTGCCTCAAGGCTGCAGGAGGTGTCCCATCATAGGTAGTAGGCTCCAAAAAGCCCCCTCATGCACCAGGGATGAATTTTGATTCTACTACGAGAGGTCCCCCAAGCAAATCAAGCTACACAATTGTCTCACCATGCAGAGGGCTTAGTCCAGTCCCATGCAGGCTCTACAGCCATTGATCCAACTTTCATGAGTTCCATCTAGTTTGGTTTAGTTGTCTCTGTGGGTTTCCCCATCATGATCCTGATGCACTTGCTCATAGAATCCCTCTTCTCTCTCTCTCCAACTGGACTCCTGGAGCTCTGCCTGGTATTGGCTGTTGATCTCTGCTTCTGCCTCCAACAGTCATTGGAGAAAAGCTCTGGGATGACAGGGTATTCACCAATCTGATCACTGGGGCAAACCAGTTCAGTTCAGGTACCCTCT
Organism: Peromyscus leucopus; assembly: GCF_004664715.2. NCBI lineage: Eukaryota > Metazoa > Chordata > Mammalia > Rodentia > Cricetidae > Peromyscus > Peromyscus leucopus. Next base: position 42,722,528 of record NC_051071.1, on the reverse strand, counting down.
CCACTATTTCTAGTAGTCTAAGCTGGGGTCATCCTTGGGGATTCCTGGCAACTTCCCTAGTACCGGGTTTCTCTCTATTCCCATGATACTTTCCTCCATCATGGAATCTCTCTCTCTTTTATTTATTTATTTTTTTATCAGAGCTGAGGACCAAACCCAGGGCCTTGCACTTGCTAGGCAAGTGTTCTACCACTGAACTAAATCCCCAACCCCAGATATCTCTCTAGTGGCTTTTCCACTCCATCCCTATTCTAGCTTGATGATCACATTCCCTATATTCTCATCCCCCATCCTCTACCCTCTATTGTCCCCCTCATTCTCATTTGGCTCATGGAGATATCATTTCCTCTTCCCAGGGCAATCTATGCATCCCTCATTGGATATTCCTTCTTAGCTAGCTTCTCTGGAGTTGTGGGTTGTTGTCTGGTTATCCTTTGCTTTACTTCTAGTATCCACTTATGAGTGAGTACATACCATGTTTGTCCACTGAGTCTGGGTTACCTCCCTCAAAATGATATTTTCTAGTTCCATCCATTTGCTTGCAAATTTCATGATGTCATTATTTTTCTCTGCTGAGTAGTACTCCATTCTGTATATGTACCACATTTTCTTAATCCATTCTTCAGTTGAGGAGGATCTAGGTTGTTTCCAGGTTCTGGCTATTAAGAATAATGCTGCTAGAACATAGTTGAGCATGTGTCCCTGTAGCATGATTGAGCATTCCTTGGGTATATGCTAAAGAGTATAGTATAGCTGGGTCTTGAGGAACATTGATTCCAATTTTCTGAGAAACTGCCACACTGATTTCCAAAGTTGCTGTACAAGTTTGCACTCCCACCAACAGTGTAGGAGTGTTCCCCTTATTCCACATCTTCTCCACCATAAGCTGTCTGCAGTGCTTTTGATCTTAGCCATTCTGACAAGTGTAAGATAAGATACCTGAATTTTCACTGATGCCAATATTCAATCATCTAGCAAAACTACTCCCAAGGGTGAAATAGTATAAAAAAACTACTTAATGACTTTTTTATAATTTGACAAGACATTAGAAATGCTGAATTAAATACTTACCTTGATAGGGCATTAATATAATGTGCTATTAGACCATCTAGAGAGAAGGGTATTGACTGGAATAGAAGAAGGAAATTCCTATGGGCTGAGAACTCAGTTAATGTACTCATGATTTGCACTAGATTCTATATGTTAGAATATTTAATTCTGTAGTAGCAAACAGGAAAGATACTATTCAAACAAATACTGTGTCTCAAATTATATAAATACACCTATATAACATGTGTATATGTATGTATGGCTGGCTGGCTGGCTAGATGGATGGATATAGCATAGATTCAGGTATGGAGATAGATATTTGCCTCTAGATCTACTAGATTTTGCTCATAAGTACTTGGAGTTGAAAAGTTGCAACAAATGCAATGGATATGCATCTTATGGATATAAAATAAGAAGTCAAAAGATAACTAGAGTGAAAAAGATTGATTACTTGCAACAGGCAAGAGTAACATGGGAGCTAATTTCCAAATAATGTTCTCCTCAAATAAAGTATGAGAATTTTATGCAGTGATCCTATGTATACTCATAGATGAGATGGACCATTTCTAAGTATGTTTAGTTGAGAATTACATCTTAATCATGCTCAGTTAAGAAATAGAAATGTTATAATTTAATTATCTCAAAAATAAAGTAAAGAAAGAGAGAGAGAAGAATACCCTGAGCAAGCTCTGTTTGGGGTCATGGTACAGATGTATAAGAGATTAAAGTGGTAGCCATGAGTGTGTGGGGGCATGCTCAGATTATACAGTGATGTATTAGTGAAAATAAAGGAAAGAACATTTTGACATTAAGATAGGAGTTTGCCCCTAACGGTGTCTGCCTGGCTTTGTGTCTAATAATCTTTGTTTCTAATTCCCAGATCTGCCTTTTGCCATATTTTTGAGCTTTGTTATACAACTTGACTTTTAAGATTTAGTTTGTTCATCTATACTGCCAGAATTTTATTTACTTGAGTGGATTTAACGAAATTTCAATGACTTAGTAAAATAGCTTAATTCAAGGGCCGATATGGAATCATCATTCTATGATATTGGCTATCATAATTGCTATAGAAGGTGGGTGGGTGTGGAGTCAAAGATAAACTATTTGAGTTTCATTATTTTGTAAAATCCAAACCCAAGATTACTCAAAAGTGAAAACTAAGATATTACAATACTTCATAAAAGTAAATGTACATATATTCAAGAGAGTAAATTATGCTCATGATGAATGAGAAGACAACAGCTCCTAATAAAGAAATTGACCCAAATAAAGAACTAAGTAGAAACTCTCCATCTAAAAACATGTAATGAAATGATATGGAATTCCCTGGAATTGGCTCATCAGAAAAGAGAACATTATACAAGAAAATAGACACGGAACTTAAGAATTAACAAACAGAACTTTCTGAATCTAACAAAAGACAAACAAGACTGAAAATAAAATGAACTATGTCTCAGGGAGCCAGGAACAATATCAAAATCCATAACATATACATATGTATGTATAGTCTAGCCAGGGAAGCAGGAGAAATTCAACAGGACAAAATTATGAGTTAGAAAAATAATGGCTGAAAACTCAAAAAAATCTGATGGAAAATATAAATTTCAGATTCACATTTTTCAATGAGGCCATAGTTGGAAACTGACAAAGAAAATACACATCAGAATCAAATTTGATGATAAAGAAAAAGTCCTAGAAGCAATCATATTTAAAAAATCATTTTGTACACCAAAAATAGAACTATCTAATGGTGTGGAAGATGATACAATGTATAGAGATGGATAATTATTCCAAGTATGTGCCTCAGGACAGCCTGGTAGTAACTAACACAACAACAGACTTCCAGAGCCCACCGTCAGATAACTACATTTTAATGAGTTGTGTTCTAATTTCTAAATTGTTTTAACATTCATCAAGGATTATTCTCTGTGGACTTGCTCACAATAATTTTTTTATCCCTCTGCTCATCTATACACTGAAACTCTTTATTCCTTAATTCTTCTATTTCCTTTACACACTACATATTAGCAAGTACTGTCTGCTGCAGCTTGAACGTATCACCCAGATCAAATCTTATTTCTGTAACCCCATCACTAACTCCAGACCCAGCCTGAGTACAGCAAGACTGTTTTTACACTCTGAATTATTTCTTGTGTCTTCTAGTTGGTGGTCTTCTAGAACATTCGGTCACCTCAATATAGTTTTACCAGAAAGAAACTGATAGTATCCTCTGTGACGTAACCTTCATGGGTCTCCTCACTCTGTCTTTCCTTGGGACACACAATGTTACAAGTTGTAAAAAATGATCCGTGTCTTAGTTCGGGTTTCTATTGCTGAGGTGAAACAACACAACCACAAAGCAAGTTTTGAAGGAGGTGGTGGGGGTTATTTGCCTTATCCTTCAGCATTGATGTTCATCACTGAAGGAAGTCAGGACAAAAATTCCAACAAGGCAAGAACCTGGAGGCATGAGCTGATGCAAGGTCATGGAGGCGTGCTGCTTACTGGCTTGCTTCCCACAGCTTGCTCAGCCTGCTTTCTGATAGAACCCAGGACCACCAGCCCAGGGATGGCACCACCCACCATGGGCTGGGCCCTCCCCCATTGGTTACTAATTGAGAAAATGCCTTGCAGCTGGATCTCATGGAGGCATTTCCTCAACTGAGGCCCCTTCTTGTCTGATGACTCTAGCTTGTGTCAACTCTTCACACAAAATCAGCCAGTACAGTTAGTCATTGTTATCCATCTAAATTCTCAAACTCATCCCTTTACTCGGGACCTTTTTTTTGAATATGATGCTGTCTGATCTATATGTAATTATTGATTGAATAAGTCCCTGAATGAAAGGAAAAATACCAGAAAGTATGTGGTATCAATAATGTACATTCCATTAGCTCAAAAAATTTTGTTCAAATCTGTGACGATAATTATTATAACAGTTAGATTTAAAACGTCAAGAAATATTCTCTTTGGTGACCTCTGACATCTAGCTATTTCCTGACATGGAGAAGTGAATGTGGTTTTGACAGGACTAAACCTGTGCTGTGGTTTTGTTCATATCAGACTGGATTCAGGTTGTAGAGGTTTGAACAAGAGTGCCCCCCCCCATAAGCTCATATGTTGGACTACTTGGTCCACAGTTTGTGGAACTGTTTGAGAAGGATTAGGAGGTGTGGTCTTGTTGGAGGATGTGTCCTCTTCTCTGCCTCATGCTTGCAGATCATATGTAAGCTGCCAGTTGCTGCGCCAGAATCATGCCTATCATGTCTGCCAGCCTGTGCCATGTTACCCACTTTGATAACCATGCACTCTAACGCTCTGTGACCATAAGCACCCAACTGAATGCTTTCTTTTATAATTTTCCTTGGTCATTGTGGTTTGCACAGCAATGGAAATGTAACTAAGACATAAAACTACAATTAAAATTCTCAAAAATTCCAGTAACTAACTTCAAAAAGACAAGAAATCACAATGGTATCACTATGACTCTTGCTGAAATTTTCAAAAATGTTGGATTTGTTATACTTTCTTCCTATCTGCTGTTTCTACTTTTTGGTGATGTTTACCTAGAAATTGGTGCCAGCTATTATTGTAGCTTCATTGGCAATAGTAATGTGATTTGCACCATTAGCAAATCATAATTGTAACATTATTTACTTGTTCATCCAGCTATTCTTTATTAAATGCCTTTTCTGCACTAGACACTATGCTGAGTCACAAATAACAATGTTAATGAAAAAAGGCATAGTTTAATGTTTTTAACATATGATATTTAATCACAAAGGCAATAATACCAGAGAATTGTTAATTTTATGTTAGCTAATGGGGCACACATCAGTGGGGATCCAATCTAGCATATGTACTCAAATAAGGCATTTCTGATGGTATGATATACAAAATAAGGTCTAAAAAAATGGGTAAAATTGAGCAAGGAACCATAATGGGTGATGCAAGCTAGAAAACATTGGTAAATTATAGACAATGAGAAGAGTATTTTAGCAAAATCAGAAGCAAGGTCTACAAAATCTAAAAGGTAGGGGAGTCTCAGAAACAGGAGTTTGTAGCATGAACTGAGAACCACTGAGTCAGTTAAGTTTTGCTAACTAGTGCTTTCTGTTAAGTGAGCACATTGCTTAATTATATTCAGAAAGCAGGAATAGTTTAAGATTTCCAAAGGGTTTTTTTCTGTGCTTTAATTTTTTCACATGTAATTGAGGTAATGTGGTCTCTTATAGCATTTGAATTCTGTGAGACATAATTTAGGAGTCTTGACAGATTTGTTTATCACTCTGAACAATTAACAATTTAAGTAATTGTGACACCCAAAGACCATGGGCTTAGGTCACAAAATTCTTTATCTGAGATTCAGAATAATATATATGAGAAGCTGAGGCTTTTGGAGAGAGGAAAGTATGAAATTCTTTTCTGTTTCCTTTGAGCAATAACAATAATGGAACAGTGAGGCTATCAGAACTCCAGTTCATTCATGTTACCCAGCCCTATATCACAATTTATCTTTTAATATAGCATACATATATTTATCCTGACAGAGGACAAGAGGTTATGTCCCTGAGTATTTGTGTCAGTGTGACTGCAAATGCAATAGTAACAATGTGAATAATACTTAACTATTCTTATCAGGCCCTCTAAACGTTCTTTATGGTGGAATGCCTCATTATCTTCATCATACATGTTTAAGTTCTGTACTCTTGTGATGATATTGTGTCCCCCAATGTATTGTGCACCTTAATAAACTTATCTGGGGCCAGAGAACAGAACAGCCACGAGACAGACATAGAGGCCAGAAAATGGTGGCACACACCTTTAATCCTAGCATTCTGGAGGCAGAGATCCATCTGGATCTCTGTGAGTTCAAAGCCATACTAGAAACAGCCAGGCATGGTGGCACATGATTTAATCCCAGGAAGTGATGGCAGGAAGCAGAAAGGTATATAAGACATGAGGACCAGGAACTAGAGCCTGTTAAGCTTTTAGGCTTTTGAGCAGCAGTTCAGCTGAGATCCATTCAGATGAGGACGCAAAGGCTTTCCAGTTTGAGGAAACGAGATCAGCTGAGGAATTGTTGAGGTGAGGTTAGCTGTGGCTGGTTCTGTTTCTCTGATCTTTCAGCGTTCACACCAATACCCTGCTCTGGGTTTGTTTTTATTAATAAGACCTTCTAACAATTCCTGCTACATACTCTTATCATTCTTAATATGAAAACAGGAAATCCAGATATAGCTGCTTTTGTTGCCCCAATCTTCAAGGCGTTGTGGAGTAAAGCGAGGCTTTGCCCTAACACCCTAACCACAGAATCCACACTCTAGTGAATGTCATAACACGTATATTTCCACGTGCAGCCCTGTTCTATTCAAGTCAAGTTGTGTGTTGTTGGGGGGGAGCACAAAGGGGTGTAAAAGTGTCCCTAAATGGATGGAATTCACCTAACTGCACACAAACACAGAGAAATCCCTGCCTTTATTTTACTCCAGCAGTGCCACTGTTCCCACTTAGAAACCAGTGACTGATGGAAAAGCCATGTTTAGAGACCCATCAGCACGTATAATCCCAGTAAAAAGCCTTTCTACAAACAATAAAAGTAATACTGAATTTACCTAATATTCAGAACCTCACTCACTAGAATCACTTTCTCTTGATCTGGCTGGAAATCCTTATTCTTACCTCAGATGCGGAAGCAGTTTTTGTCATTTGAAGTTTTCCTGTGGGTGACAGGGCTGCACTCCAGTGGAAAGCTGATGAGAAATGAAGAAATACTCATTAAGAAAGTTCTATTCACAGTCTCACCACATCTGCTTTCATGTCCACACAGTGTGAACTTCCAAAGTAGGAACAAAGATGTCTTGACTGCTTTATCTTTCTTTGTTGCCGTCTGTTCCTTCCTCTGAAGAAGCAGGAAACAGTGGGAACAGTAGAGTTTATATGTGCACTTGGAGGGCTCTACATTTATAGGGCCTGGCTGTCTGGAGAGTGTGAAGTACTACTTTGCCATTTCTCAGGCTTCCTTCCCTGATCATACAAATTCTCATGCGTCACTAACATTTATGCCACATCTACATTCCTTTACTTCTTAGGGGGAAGAGGAGTCACCTACCCAAATATTTGGATGCAAACACTGTGTTCCAGTGTTTGTGGTCTGTGCCAGTTCAACAGCATTCAAAATTAATGAATGATAAAATATTGATGACTAAGAAGATAATACATTTGGAAAGATGCATTTAATACTATTAAATAAATTGTTGAGTAAGTAGTGCCATTGGTATTGGAAAATATTTATAACAGAGCTAAAGTAGAAAGAATGATACAGTAAATTCCATACTATGCAAAGAATGAGAAATGCATAGGACACAAACATAACCTTAGTTGAATGCTTCACATAAAAAAAAAAGACATAAAATTGATGATGTTATTCAACTTAAAAGGTCAGACAAATTCTGGAAAATTTTAAAAATTAAGTATGCCAAAGAATGAACATAATTTAAAAAGGGCAGGTTAGTAAAATGAAAATATCAGTTATAAACAATGTATTCTTTGAATGGAATAATAAGATATATAATATCTTATTAAAATACCTTAATGTACAAATAAGGTCTTTCTTCTTTGATGGTTTTCTCAGAATAAAATGGAACATAGATTCTATATCAGGAATGTTATTAGTCAGACTATAAATATCCTGTTGTGAAACCGTCTTCACAAAGGTGGGATACTACCCAGATTCATGTATATTTCATGCAAATCCAAAAAATTCCAGCAGGGGTTCACTAAGCTTTAAATCCTCATCAAAAGTCATATCGCCAACACATAATTAAAACTGGACTTGAACACGGGCCCAGCAGCGGCCTGCTGAGGTAAACGAACCCGGCGGCAGCAGCCGACAGGGACATCCAGGCCCGGCGGCAGCCGGCAGAGACATTCAGGCCCAGCGGCGACCCACAGAGGTAGACAGGCCCGGCGGCAGAGACAAGCAGACGCAGGTAGGCCTGCGGCGGCGGCCCGTGGAGGTAGACGGGCCCAGCAGCAGCCTGCTGAGGTAGACAGGCCCAGCGGCGGCAGCCGACAGGACATTCAGGCCCGGCGGCAGCCGCAGAGACATTCAGGCCAGCGGCGGCCCACAGAGGTAGACAGGCCCGGCGGCAGAGACAACCAGACGCAGGTAGGCTGCGGCGGGGCCCGTGGAGGTAGACGGGCCCAGCGGCGGCAGCCGACAGGGATATTCAGACCTGGCGGCAGCCGGCAGAGACATTCAGGCCAGCGGCAGCCCACAGAGGTACACGGGCCCAGCTGCGGCTGCTGAGGTAAACGGTCCCGGTGGCAGCAGCCGACAGGGACATCCAGGCCGGCGGCAGCCGGCAGAGACATTCAGGCCCAGCGGCAGCCCACAGAGGTACACGGGCCCAGCTGCGGCCTGCTGAGGTAAACGGACCCGGCGCAGCAGCCGACAGGGACATCCAGGCCCGGCGGCAGCGGCAGAGACATTCAGGCCAGCGGCGCCCACAGAGGTAGACAGGCCCGCGGTAGAGACAACCAGACGCAGGTAGGCCTGCGGCGGGGGCCCGTGGAGGTAGACGGGCCCAGCGGCGGCAGCCGACAGGGATATTCAGACCCGGCGGCAGCCGGCAGAGACATTCAGGCCAGCGGCAGCCCACAGAGGTACACGGCCCAGCGGCGGCCTGCTGAGGTAAACGGACCCGGCGGCAGCAGCCGACAGGGACATCCAGGCCGGCGGCAGCCGGCAGAGACATTCAGGCCAGCGGCGACCCACAGAGGTAGACAGGCCGGCGGCAGAGACAAGCAGACGCAGGTAGGCCTGCGGCGGCGGCCCATGGAGGTAGACGGGCCCAGCAGCAGCCTGCTGAGGTAGACAGGCCCAGCGGCGGCAGCCGACAGGGACATTCAGGCCCGGCTGCAGCCGGCAGAGACATTCAGGCCCAGCGGCGGTCCACAGAGGTAGACAGGCCTGGCGGCGGAGGCAGCAGACGCAGGTAGACCTGTGGCGGCGGCCTGTGGAGGTAGACGGGCCCAGCAGCGGCCAGCTGAGGTAAACGAGCCCGGCGGCAAAGGCCGACAGGGACATTCAGTCCAGGCTGCAGCCTGCAGAGACATTCAGGCCCGGTGGCGGCCCCAGAAGCAGACAGACCCAGCTGCAGCTGACAGGGACATACAGGCCCGGCGCGGACTGCAAAGGTAAACAGGCCCAGGGACGGAGACAAGCAGACACAGCTTGGAACAGGGACGCCCCTAACCCAACATCTGGGGAAGAAGCTATATCGGTGGGTCAGAACCAGAACGAATCTGAACACTCCCTCTGAGGACAACCCAGGGCCCAGCTGCTGATCCTGTGAAACCCAACAACTTGGAGGTGTTGGTGAGACTACCCTGCTCAGCTGAAACCCATCTGGGAGAGGATTCAGATGCCTACAGTTTAAAGTCTGAAGAAACAAGATCAGCTGAGGAGTTGACAAATGAACAAAACGTGACCTGGGAACAGAGAAGAAGGCGCTACCCAGACACCAAACCAGATCATCAGAATCATAAGTATATAATTCACCGATTGAAATCAGCTGTCCCTGAAGAAATAGCCCAATAGCACCAATTTAACCAAGAACCACTACTAAACCAAGACTAAAAATTAGAACAAGAGAGGCACTCTCAGACACAGACACCACCTGCACCTCACAGAGGAAGAGATGAGTAGACGCCAGTGCAAAAATACAGGCAACAACATAAAGACCTATATGGCAACATCAGAACCTAGTGATTCTACACCTGCAAGACCTAAACATACCATGACAGAAGAAACAGAAGAAATCAACCCTAAAAATGACATTAAGAAGATGATAGAGGCCTTAAAGAAGAAATAAAACATTCCCTCAATGAGGAAATAAAAACTTTCCTTAAAGAGGAATTGAAAAACTACCTTAAAGAGGAAATAAAAACTTTCCTTAAAGAGGAAATAAAAAACTCCCTTAAAGAGGAAATAAAAACTTCCCTTAAAGAGGAAATGAAAAACTCCATTAAAGAGGAAATAAAAAACTCCCTTAAAGAAATGGAAGAAAAAACGAACAAAAAATGGAAGAAATCAAATCAAGCCAAGAAAAAGCAATTAAACAGATGAAAGAAACATTCCAAGATCTGAAAAATGAATTTGAGACAATAAAGAAAACACATGCTGAGGGAATGCTGGAAATAGAAATCCTGACAAAACGAACAGGAACTACAGAAACAAGCATAACCAACCGATTGCAAGAGATGGAACAGAGAATCTCTGACGCTGAAGACACGATAGAGAAAATAGATTCGTCAGTCAAAGAAAACAATAAAGACAAAAAAGTCCTAACACAAAACGTCCAGGAAATTTGGGACACCATGAAAAGACCAAACCTAAGAATAATAGGGATAGAAGAAGGAGAAGAATACCAACTCAAAGGCACAGAAAATATATTCAACAAAATCATAGAAGAAAACTTTCCTAACCTAAAGAAAGAAATACCTATGAAGATACAAGAAGCTTACAGAACACCGAATAGGCTGGATCCAAAAAAAAAGTCCCCTCGCCACATAATAATCAAAACTCTAAACACACAGAATAAAGAAAAAATATTAAGAGCTGCAAAGGAAAAGGACCAAGTAACATATAAAGGCAAACCCATCAGAATAACACCAGACTACTCAATAGAGACTATGAAAGCTAGAAGATCATGGACAAACCTCATGCAGACACTAAGAGACCACGGATGCCAACCCAGACTATTATACCCAGCAAAACTCTCAATCACCATAGGCGGAGTAAACAAAATATTCCAGGATAAAACCAGATTTAATCAATACCTGTCCACAAACCCAGCCCTACAGAAAGCACTAGAAGGGAAAATTCAACCCAAAGAAGCTAAACACATCCATGAAAAATCAAGCAATAGATAATCCTACACCAACATACACCACAGAAGGACAACACAACACAACCAAAAAAATAACAGGAATTAACAATCACTGGTCATTAATATCCATCAATATCAATGGTCTCAACTCACCTATAAAAAGACACAGGCTAACAGAATGGATAAGAAAACAGGACCCATCCATATGCTGCATACAAGAAACACACCTTAACTCCAAAGACAGACACTACCTCCGAGTAAAGGCTGGGAAAAGGTTTTCCAAGCAAATGGACCTAAGAAACAAGCTGGTGTAGCTATCCTAATATCTAATAAAATAGACTTCAAACTAAAATCAATCAAAAGAGACCAGGATGGACATTACATATTCATCACGGGAAAAATCCACCAAGATGAAGTCTCGATTCTAAACATTTATGCTCCAAATACAAAAGCACCCACATTCATAAAAGAAACACTACTAAAGTTTAAAACGCACATCAAACCCCACACATTAGTAGTGGGAGATTTTAACACACCACTCTCACCAAAAGATAGATCTACCAGACTGAAACTTAACAAAGAAATAAAGGACCTAACAGATGTTATGACTCAAATGGACCTAATAGATATCTACAGAATATTCCATCCTAACACAAAAGAATATACCTTCTTCTCAGCACCCATGGAACCTTCTCAAAAATTGACCACATGCTTGGACACAAAACAAATCTCAACAGATACAAAAAAATTGGAATAACCTCCTGTATCTTATCAGACCACCATGCCTTAAAGTTAGAACTCAATAACAACAAAAATTATAGAAAACCCACAAACTCATGGAAACTGAATAATGCCCACCTGAAACATCAATGGGTCAAGGAAGAAATAAAGACAGAAATTAAAGAGTTCCTAGAATTCAATGAAAATGAAAGTACAACATACCCAAACTTATGGGACACTATGAAAGCAGTGCTAAGAGGAAAATTCATAGCTCTAAATGCACACATAAAGAAGATGGAGCAATCCCATACCAATGAATTAACAGCACAACTGAAAGCTCTAGAACAAAAAGAAACAAACTCACCCAGGAGAAATAGACGCCAGGAAATAATCAAATTGAGGGCTGAAATCAACGAAATAGAAAACAAGAGAACAATACAAAAAATCAATGAAACAAAGAGTTGGTTCTTTGAAAAAATCAACAAGATAGACAAACCACTAGCCAAATTAACCAAAAGGCAAAGAGAGAGCACCCAAATTCACAAAATCAGAAATGAAAAGGGAGACATAACAACAGACAATGAGGAAATCCAGAGAATCATCAGATCATACTTCAAAAACCTGTACTCCACAAAAATGGAAAACCAGGAAGAAATGGACAATTTTCTGGATAAATACCAAATACCAAAATTAAATCAAGACCAGATAAACCATTTAAATAGACCAATAACCCCTAAAGAAATAGAAACAGTCATCAAAAGTCTCCCAACTAAAAAAAGCCCAGGACCAGATGGTTTCAGTGCAGAATTTTACCAGACTTTCAAAGAAGAACTAATACCAATCCTCTTCAAAGTGTTCCACACAATAGAAACAGAAGGAACACTACCAAACTCTTTTTATGAGGCTACAATTACCCTGATACCCAAACCACACAAAGATGCAACAAAGAAAGAGAACTACAGACCAATCTCCCTCATGAACATTGATGCAAAAATACTCAACAAAATATTGGCAAACCGAATCCAAGAATACATCAAAACAATCATCCATCACGACCAAGTAGGATTCATCCCAGGGATGCAAGGATGGTTCAACATACGGAAATCAGTCAATGTAATACACCATATAAACAAACTGAAAGAAAAAAACCACATGATCATCTCCCTAGATGCTGAAAAAGCCTTTGACAAAATCCAACACCCCTTCATGATAAAGGTCTTAGAAAGAATAGGAATACAAGGAACATTTCTAAACATAATAAAAGCAATTTATAGCAAGCCAACAGCAAACATCAAATTAAATGGAGAGAAACTCAAAGCGATACCACTAAATTCAGGAACAAGACAAGGCTGTCCACTCTCCCCATATTTATTCAATATAGTGCTAGAAGTTCTAGCTAGAGCAATAAGACAACAAAAGGAGATCAAAGGGATACAAATTGGCAAGGAAGAAGTCAAACTTTCACTATTTGCAGATGATATGATAGTATACATAAGTGACCCCAAAAACTCTACCAGGGAACTTCTACAGCTGATAAACTCCTTCAGTAAAGTGGCAGGATACAAGATCAACTCAAAAAAATCAGTAGCCCTCCTATACACAAATGATAAAAGGGCTGAGAAAGAAGTCAGAGAAACATCACCCTTTACAATAGCCACAAATAATATAAAATACCTTGGGATAACACTAACTAAACAAGTGAAAGACCTTTTTGATAAGAACTTTAAATCTCTAAAGAAAGAAATTGAAGAAGATATCAGAAAATGGAAGGATCTCCCATGCTCATGGATAGGTAGGATTAACATAGTAAAAATGGCAATCTTACCAAAAGCAATCTACAGATTCAATGCAATCCCCATCAAAATCCCAACACAATTCTTCACAGACTTGGAAAGAAAAATACTCAACTTTATATGGAAAAACAAAAGACCCAGGATAGCTAAAAGAATCCTATACGATAAAGCAACCCTTGGAGGCATCACCATCCCGGACCTCAAACTCTACTATAGAGCTATAGTAATAAAAACAGCTTGGTACTGGTACAAAAACCGACATACGGACCAATGGAATCGAATTGAAGACCCTGACATTAATCCATGCACATATGAACACCTGGTTTTTGACAAAGGAGCCAAAACTATACAATGGAACAAAGAAAGTATCTTCAACAAATGGTGCTGGCATAACTGGATGTCAATATGTAAAAGATTACAAATAGATCCATATCTGTCACCATGCACAAAACTCAAGTCCAAGTGGATCAAAGACCTAAACATAAATCCAGTTACACTAAACTTAATAGAAAAGAAAATAGGAAGCACTCTTGAACGCATTGGCACTGGAGACCATTTCCTAAATAAAACACCGACAGCACAGACCCTGAGCACAACCATTAATAAATGGGACCTCTCAAAACTGAGAAGCTTTTGCAGGGCAAAAGACACAGTCAATAAGACAAAAAGACAGCCAACAGATTGGGAAAAGATCTTCACCAACCCCACATCTGACAGAGGATTGATCTCCACAATATATAAAGAACTCAAGAAACTAGACATCAAAGCACTGAACAGTCCAATTAAAAAATGGGCTAAAGAGCTAAACAGAGAATTCACAAAACAAGAACTACAAATGGCTGAAAGACATTTAAAGAAATGCTCAACATCCTTAATCATCAGAGAAATGCAAATCAAAACGACTCTGAGATACCACCTTACACCGTTAGAATGGCTAAGATCAAAAACACCAATGACAACCAATGTTGGAGAGGATGTGGAGCAAAGGGAACACTCCTCCACTGTTGGTGGGAATGTAAACTTGTACAACCACTGTGGAAATCAGTATGGCGGTTTCTCAGAAAATTAGGAATCGAACTACCTCAAGACCCAGCCATACCACTCTTGGGCATATACCCAAAGAATGCTGATACATACCATAAAGATACATGCTCAGCTATGTTCATAGCAGCACTATTTGTAATAGCCAGAACCTGGAAACAACCTAGATGCCCATCAACGGAAGAATGGATGAAAAAAATGTGGTACATATACACAATGGAGTTCTACTCAGCAGAGAAAAACAATGAAAGCATGAAATTTGCAGGCAAATGGATGGAACTAGAAAAAATCATCCTGAGTGAGGTAACCCAAACCCAGAAAGACAGTTATGGTATGTACTCACTCATTGGTGGATTCTAGATATAAAATGAACAATCAGACCACAACCCATAGAACCATAAAGGCTATATATATATAGCATGGAGGTCCTAGGACGACTGTGGCATATAATAAATTTCAGTTTTACTCAATTATTGAAAAAAAAATAGCCAAATGAATGGAAACACATGAACTATGAACCAAAGGCTGAGGGGCTCCCAGCTGGATCAGGCCCTCTGAATAGGTGAGACATTGATTGGCTTGATCAGTTTGGGAGGCATCTAGGCAGTGGGACCAAGTCCTGTGCTCATTGCATGAATTGGCTGTTTGAAACCAGGAACTTATGCAGGGACACTTGGCTTAGTCTGGGAGGAAGGGACTGGACCTGCCTGGACTGAGTCTACCAAGTTGATCACAGTCCTCGGGGGAGGACTTGTCCTAGAGGAGGTGGGAATGGAGGGTGGGCTGGGGTAAGGGAGGGCGTGGGAGGGGGAGAATAGGGGAACCCATGGCTGATATGTAGAACTGAATGGTATTGTAAAATAAAAATATATATCACAAAAAAAAAAAAAAAAAAAAAAAAAAACTGGACTTGATAATACCTGAGCAAGAATACGGAAGAAGTGGAAACAAGAAAAAATAAGAGAAAGAGAAAGAAAACTAAGAAATGGCACAGGTGATGCTAGAATGTGGAGCCTTTGAATTTATTTATTTTTGCGTAAGTGTGAGTGCCTGCATGTAGGTATGTGCACTGTGTGCATGCCTGGTGCCAGTAAAGGCCAGAAGAGTGCATGGGATGCCCTGGAATTGGAGTCCCAGTTATTGGGAACCAATATGTGAGCAGTTCAGGGAACTGAGTCTGGGCTTCTGCAAGGGTGACAACTGATCTTAATCACTGAGCCATCTCCCAGCCCTTTGACATTAGAATTTCTACAACATCACAACAATGTTTGGGTGTTCATACAAGTATAGAATGGGTTGGCGATCCTAAAATCTGACCCTGCACACAGGCTGGTTGGTATATTACAGAGTTTACATTATATATAGTTCAGTTATATAACAAATAAGACCAATCCACAAGTGCACAATGGTTTTGGTAATTTCTAAATCTTAACCTAATAAAGAGGTGTTCAAGAGAAGAGTGAGAGCAAATAGACGAGAACCAATAAGCAGATAATATCTCTGTCAGACAATTTTATAAATTCCTAGCCTTCTAGAGATGAGAAATAGAGCCAGAGATGGCTTGGGTCAAAGGAATTCTTATCAATTATGCAGAAACTCAGATTTAACTCTTGTACTAATGAAAATCATCCAGTGTGGGAGACAGGACTGAAGCAGAAGAGGAGGTCATTGCCAGTGGATCTTTGCATGGACAAAAGGAGAACCATGCCTGCGCACTAGTGGAGGTGTATATGTAGGAGTAGGGAAAATACTTCTTCATTAAACAAGAAAGAGGAGCAATATGGAAGCAAATGAAGCTGATGTCAGAAGAAGAGTTTATTATCAGGCTACAATGGGCCTTTACTAGCTGCATGATAAGAAATAAAATTAATTAATTAATTAAAATAAAGCCTCTACATTCTGAGATCCATTTCTTTAAGTTGAATTAGAAAGAAACTACTGAACTTAAAATATTTTAGAAAAATTAAAAATTTAGGTTTGAGATCCACAAGCATTATTCTAATTATGACTGTACCTTCTCCTCTCTTAATCTCTATCACTCACAAATTAGATATTACTAGTACTATCTCATAGTTTATGGGTTATGTGAGTAATTGGTATTTAGAGTTATACCTGATACAGCCATTTTGTATTTTAAATAACATTTATGATGAACAGTTATATCACATAATAAAAAAAATTGTAAAGTAATATTTGATAATTCCATAACTAACACAGAACACCATAAAATATTATTTTATAAGTCATCTATCTCAGTACTACTATATAAATTTTCTGTACACATCGAAATGAATGACCTGTCATAATAATGCTTTGAAGTTAACTCTTTTTCCAAATTATGCCCACCCAGTTTCATCTGTGATTTAACTGCAGTTAAAACCAAGTAGTATTCAAAGTGCACAAAATCATATCTATTATGTAGTAGTGCTGAGTGATAGGAACTATGTTAAATCCCTCAGAGTCAGTCTAGATTGGATGCTGACAAAACTGCTTACTAGATCTGTGACAGACCAAATGCTAATATCTCTGTGATTCCATTTCCTGCAGATTGCAGAAGAACAGTAACAATAGCTGAGAATTAAATTTGTTACTATTATATTTTGTGATTATGTACTCACACTTAGAACATTTCTGGCATGGTTGCAATCATTTAATAACTACAGAGAGAGAATCAGCTCACAAAATAACAAAACCAGAATTTAAATCTAGGTTTCCCAGTTCTAGTGAAGTGCTTTATTCAAGTGAAAAGAAAGCATTTTCTATGCCCTGACTCTATAAAGACTTAGGGACAAGTATTAGTTATGAGGAAGTACATAACATATAGGAAGGGCAAATTGACATTTGACCCCACCACACTGGTCCCTGCCCGCATGCTTTCTGATGCCTGTTTACCATGGACATTCTTCTATGTCTTCTGCGCCATGCATACAGTGGAAAATGATGTTAACATGTTGTTGGAAAGGTTTTGTGAACCCTGTACTTCATTCACCATCTGCACAGAGACAAACTCTCAAAAAGGATCCTGTCAACTCTATTTTCACCCTCTTTTCTTAAACCAAGGTAGCTCAATCACTTAACCTCCAGCCTTTATGTAGAGGAAGTTATAAAAAAAATAAAAACCAAGTTCTTACAAACAAAACTCTTTGGAGTTCAGTGCTTGGAAATGCAACAGTGTTGGTCTTTTAATTTCCAGCCTCTCTGGCAACAAATGCAGCTGGAGGGCTCTCCAGTCCCTTAGTCCTGCTGCTCTTAAGAGTTTGATTTGCCATTTCAAAGACCTTAAGAAAGGAAAGCATTCTAGGTGTTATGTGTGTTTCAACCAACAAAAGAGCATTTCCTTTCTGATATATAACACGGAGAAATGCTTGGCCCTGGAAGTAATATTTCCCCGTATCATTAAAGCGTATAAGCAGATGTCAGATAACTGCTTCAAATAACATAGGAATCCCAGTGGCTATCACATATTTCCCCCCAGCTTGCCTCTACTTCTTTTCTGAAATGCATTTCTGTGCTCCCGCCAGTGGCGTCTGATGAAGGGTTCCTATTCTAACTTGCCTCTGGACCCTGCACCACATTGTTCCACTAGCAACGGGAAAAGTTCAAAGAGACCTTCATGAACACTTGTTGACGTTTTTCTAAGATTGATGTGAGAGACACACTATGTTTTAAGCTGAAGATATATAGTGTTAGATACCTCATATTTATATCAGTTCTACTTATGAGTTGAAAGTAACAAGAGAAGATACCAAGCATCATAGTTTCAGATTCTTCTATTGATTAAAAAAAAACAGTTGAAATAAGAAAGTCATATTGGCAACTCTTTCTTAAGTAGCAAGCCAGTGTCTATTATGGAGGCATTAGTGTCCTTATATACCTCTCGTCTACTCTCTTTAAAAATTTTAATAGAATATTTTACTAGTTCTTTGATAATTGCATACACGTATACCATGTACTTTGGTAATATTCAATTCCCATCTGTACCCCTAAATCTCCCAAAACCCACTCCCCACTCTCCAACCCCCCCAACTTCCTTTTTCCCCATATAACATAATTTATGCTGACCATAGATAGAAAGGAAGATTGGAGGGTATGACTGTGAAAGAGCAGGTAGGGGGAGGAATAATTAATACTGAAATATTTGATAAATCCAAATGGAAATATACTGGTTTACCACACACACACACACACACACACACACACACATCATATGAGATGAATTTAGTTGGATTTACACCACATGGGAGATAATACTCCTCCCAATAGCCAGATTGCCAAATAAAAAGTCCAGGGCCAAATGTGAGATACGTCCTCTCAAGTTGTTAGTCAGGCTATTGGCATTGCTCTTGGTTGAACAACAAAACCTAATTCTAAGAATTTATTGATGAAGTTACCACACACTTTGGACATGAAAAAAAAAATTGAGTTGGTATTGACCAGGAAGTGTCTCCCCTGATAGCTAGCTTTCAAAGTACTAGAGGTGTTGTGCAGACTGTCGAGGTAGATAAAACTCATGAACAGGGTTACACAGCTGTAAACCTTATGAACTGAAATAAGGACAAGTACGGCAATATCTGTCTTAGTTAGGGTTTCTATTGCTGCTACAAAACACCATAACCAAAAAGCAAGTAGGCGAGGAAAGGCTGTATTTGGCTTACACTTCCACATTTCTGTTCATCATTGGGGGAAGTCAGGACAGGAACTCAAACGAGGCAGGATTCTGGAAGCAGGAGCTGATACAGAGACCATGGATGAGTACTGCTTACTGCACGTGAGTTGTTCAGTTTGCTTTCTTATAGAATTCAGGATCACTAGTTCAGGGATGGCACTACTCACCATGGGCTGGGCCCTCCCCCATTGAGAAAATGCCTTACACCTGGATCTAATAGAAGCATTTCCTCAACTGATACTCCTTCTTCTTTGATGATTCTACCTTGTGCTAAGTTGACACACAAAACCAGGTAGTATAGTGGCATGAATGTTATGGTGGCAACTGATTGCTTTCTAACTGAACTGAAAGGAAACACATTCTTGATACTGTAAAGCTTGCTAAAAATCTCATGGTTGAAGTCCTCATAGGCTCTGGGTATGAACATACTACTATTGTTTTTGGTAAATTGACACAGTATCAAACTGTTCTCTAAACTCTTATCTCTAAATATTAGCACAGTTTTCAGACCTCATCAGAGGCATTTGTTTGTGGGGCAAGAAGAGTTAACACAAAAATTTACAACTGGACAAAGTGTCCATGGAGCTCTCAACCACAAATGGAACATCTATTTCACACTGTCTACCCTTGAGACTCAGAGTCATTGTGAAAAGGGGAGCATGAAGAATGTAAGAGCAAAGGTCAGATTAGAGTGAAAAAGCACCTTCTGGACATGACAACACTGTTGTTCTTATGAACTCACAGTAGCTATGGGGGCCTGTAGAAGGCCTGAACAAGATCAATCAGGTCAGCATTTAAGTTTGTGGAGTGGAGAGGAGTTCAGGGTACCCTCTCCAAGCTGAAGATCTATCAGCCATTGATGGTTTGGCAGGAGAGAGAATCCATTTTCTGTAAGTCCCTTATAGGTTAACAATGCTCCAGTGAGTGTCTTATCTTCTTCATTTTGAATTGGGAAAAGCAGAAAAAGGAGATTCATTCAATATGGTCATATTATTAAAAAGAACAAATGCACCCAGTAACCACATGTCTCAAGTTCATCTTCTGGGGCATGACATGAGGGTTTAAATAGAAAGCAAGAAGTGTACATAACTGAGCTGTCTAGCCAAGGAGTGGTCTCCTACCCAGCATGCCTCAGCTCTTAGTCTCTTCTCCAAAAGTTATCTGACACATTATAAATCTCTCTTCCTGCTCTGCATAACCCAACACTTACCATGTCTTATCTAACCAAATATTCCTGAGGAAATTCTAATTTCTTAAGTTCTGTTCTTTCAATAGTCTGATCATCAAAGAGGGAAGCAAAAATGTCTCTTTATACTCATTCCTACCAGAGAGTCAAATTATCACCTCCTCTCTTAACATTGATGCCTAAACATGTGATTAGCCCCTACCCTTTTAGAGGAGGGAATGAGGGTGGGTTGAGGGGAAAGCTGATTGGGGAGCCAGGGGAAGGATGAGAGGGGGATCTGTGGTTGGTATGTAAAATGAATTAAAATTTTCCTTAAATAAAAAAGCCAAAAAAAATTTAAGTTAAAGCAATATCTATCTCATTAGGTTGTCATAGGAGTTGAATGACTTATGCATAGAAGGACAAAAAAAATACACATACCCTCTTTTGTGTCTTTCAACTCTTGAAACTGAACGAAATATGGAAAGACTCAACTTCTTAGATTCAACTTCTCAAACTTAAAACTAATGATTTTCAGCAAAATGCACACAACCTTGACTTTGGCATCACTACTTCACTTGTAGACAAAATAAGGCAAAAGGAATCACACAACAGCAGTGAGGCTCACGGAGAGAAAATTAGCTCCTTCCGGTCAATGGGTGGAGTCTTTTTTTTTTTTTTTTTTTTTTTTTTATCCTGGGTTGAGACCTAACATTCTAAGGTACCTAAGACATAAAGGACTTGATCCAGCCGGGACAGTCAATTATCTACCTGATCAAGAGATCATCCCACAGGAGGGTATAATGACCTCTAAGAAATCAACCTCCCCATAAGTCATGCTGGAAGATGGGCAGAATTATTCCTGTAATGAGATATTGTAATTTTTCTTCCCAGAATATCCACCCTCTACTGAAGTTCTAGTAAGCCGACCATGAGGTTTGGCTTGGTCTATCCACCTTTCTGAGTCCTGACTCAGAACACACAACCATTTCTTTTTTTTATTTTTTAACTCTTTCTTTCTGACGTTGGACTTCCTTACTCTTTCTCAAAGCTCCCCTTCCTGACATATGGATGCGTACCCATCATGTGACTAACCTCCATGATAGCTTCACTCAAATAGCATGACTTTTTCCTTTCTCTCCCCCAATTATCCTTCTCCTGCCAGTGGCTGAGATTTAAAGCTTGCCTGCCCTAGGGTTTTTCTTTTAAACACTAAAGAAATTGTCCTTGTGAATAAACTTTGACTTTGCTTGGATTTTTAGCTTTGTAACACTCATAAAATTCTACTCTTTGAATAAACTTTGGTTTTGCTTAACTTTTGGCTTTTCTTGGATTTCAAACGTTTCCTGCCTTTTAATTCTTTAACCATTAAAAAAATAAACCCAAACCTTCTCTGTATCCTGGAATGGTATCAAGATCATCCAATGAACTGCTTAAAGAGGGAAAAGCAACTTGTAATAAGAGTCCTATACCCAAGACTGTCAAAATTAAAGATGATTGGGTATCTCTCAGACTTGGGCTATACTGCAAGGAGAACCACTATCCTACCGTTCACACTTGGTCTCAGGAGAATTGCAAGAAGGCCATGAGTAAGCTAGTTGGGAAAGGTTGATGAAGAGGGATTTGAAAGCAAGCAACATCCAGAGAAAAACACGGTCAGTATATAAAGCCTCCACAGGAAAACCCCACAAACAACAGACAAAAGCACCACATAAGAGTTAAGCCTGTACATGTTCCATATTTTCTGGGCTCAATATGCCCAGACTCACTTTGTGAGATGATAGGCAAGTTGGCAAGATCATCTGGGGAACTCTGTTCCTTTCATCCTCAAACGCCAGCCCTTACTTCAGGGTAAGGAAAGAGGGAAAAGGAAACAAAGAAAAGCTAAGTGGTTTGCTTATGTTTCAAAAGCTTGTACAAACCGATTTATAAAGCAGTATGAAATCACCGACTTTCTAGAAAATGTATAGCTTATTTAAAAGGGTGAGAAGATATGTGCAAAAAAATTAATTTGAACATTGTATTATTATGCTGCTGACTAGCATTTAAAAAATGTAACTCTCTTTGGGATGTGGAGGATGATTTTGGAATGCCACATAGTGCTTATACCACTTCCAATAGAGTTTTTGTTGCAAAAGTATGGTGGGACTCAAACCTTGGTCTTTTGACTCCAAATGTCTTGGTCTTCTCTGAGCTAGACTTCTAAGGCTATTGGCATATGGCATTATCATTTTAATTTAGTTTTTAAATTTACTTTGTGATCTATAATTGTGTGTATGACAGTGTATCTGTGTGTGTGTTTGTATACATGATTTTAGGTATCCTTGGAGTAAAGGACATCAGATTTGGAGTTATATGTAGTTGCACCAGAAGTGGGTGCTGGATATGAACTAGGGTCCTCGGCAAGAATGAAAGCACTTTTAGTGCCCGAGGGGTCTCCTCAGCCCCTTCAACTTACATCTTCTACTTTATTTTTAAATTTAGTTGCTTTAATTCATTACTTCCTAAAGACAGGAAGAAATTCTGTATCATAACCTAATTCTAAAAATATCTCAGAAAAAAGATCCAAAGCATTGAGTCCCATCATACTTTTGCAACAAAAACTCTATTGGAAGTGGTATAAGCACTATGCGGCATTCCAAAATCATCCTCCACATCACAAAGAGAGTTACATTTTTTAAATGCTAGTCAGCAGCATAATAAAACAATGTTCAAATTAACTTTTTTGCACATATCTTGACATATGGCTACAATTCCAGCGCTATGGAAACTCAGCTAGGAGAGTCATAAGTTCAAGACTATCCTGGGATATAAAGCAAGATAGTGTCTCAAAATATTAAATAAAATAAATAAATCATTTACATTTGGATCATGGAGAAAACATATTTTTCCTTCACAATAGGTCAAGTAAATATCTCAAAGGGATTCTCTAAGACAACTAAACAAAGGCTTAGAAAGATAAATTACCCCAAATCACAGGGAAAATGAGTTAATAAATTGAAGCATCCAAAACCATGATCAACTCAAATCTTCCTCTTTGTAAGTTCACTGTCTCCAGTGTCTGCTACAGTAATGGAATGTGACTGAGACTCTTAAAATCAAGTACTATGTGGCAAAATTGTGCCTCAAACCTTGGTCTTTTGACTCCAAATGTCTTGGTCTTCTCTGAGCTAGACTTCTAAGGCTATTGGCATATGGCATTTTTAGAGAACATCAACAATACTCTGGCAAAAGAACATTAAATAAGCCATTGAAAAAAGAGTTCCAGAGCCAAAGCAAAAGAAAGATGAATACTCATGAGCTGAAAGAAGCAAAATGTTTCCTTCGAGAAAAATTCAGCATCTGTAAGTCTTCAGTTTCAGGAAGATTGGAATAAGGAAATGGGCACTGAAAAAAATATAATCTCTCCCCATGTGGTTCAAGAAGGCTTCCAGAATGGGGGATTTGGGATCAAAGAAAAGCTATTTAAAAAAAAAAACAAAAAACTTTGAGCTTTTTTGAAAGAGAGGATATTCCAATATAATGAACTTTTGTTTCAGAACTTCAGGCCTGTGGTTTATTAGTTTGGTTTCTATTGTGAGAATGCAAAAGGAATAGTCATATTTTGTGCCTCAGGATGGGTCTTCTGTATGGAGGAAGAGAGCCTGCTTCTTCTTTTCACTCCATAGGGTCTTCCATTTCTCTTCATTCTGCTGCAAGACATCATTATGTCCAACTGTGCTCACCAGCAATCATGGAGATAGATGGTGAGAGACTCGCCAGATATGAGAACAACAAAGTGAGAGTTCACACCCGGATTCCAGGCTGGGGATACAAAATGAAAAGGCCTGCTGACTGGAGCCAGATGCTTTCCAGGGGCACTTTTCCTTTGGGGAACTTCAGAAACAACCTCATCACCTTCTTCCCTGGATGGAGCCCCCCATTATTAACCAAAGAGAGGTTTCAGGAATTGCTTCTGACAGAGACTTAGATCATGTGTGTGACCAGCTAGGGTAAGTCTTTAAAGCCTTTCCCAATACAACCTTTAGAAAAAACACTAATTACAATCTGCTGGATGGATGCTACTGGAGTTTTAAGGAGAATAGATATGTTTCACCTGATGAAAAATGCACAGGAAATTGCTCTGTTGCTCATTGTTGTCTCTGCTTCAATTGGCCAATAAAGCACAGAAAAAGGATTTCAAACTAATAAGAAATAGAGTCACCTATGACATCTTAGCTTTGTGGGGATGGTGTCAGCCCTTCACAGTGAAAACATGGCATTCTTGAATTTGAAAAAATTACAAGAGAATTACTAAAATATTCACTAAACTAAGGAATGTGTGATACCTCAATGTTCTGCATTCTTAAGTGGTGTGACAGCTTTGAACATCAGGGCTTGAAATATCACCATGAATTCCAACAAAATGCCTATGATAACTTGATGGAGTAAAGCTTATTCTTGTTTAGTTTCAAAGGCTTCCATCCACACTCACCTAGCCACCTTGCTTGGGACTGGGCAAAGTGGAAAACTTTGCAGTGGGAGTGAACAGAGTGAAGGAGACTGCTCACCTTGGGGCAGCCAGGAAGCAAAGGGAGCAGGAAAGTGTACCAGGTTCCCAAATCCCCTTTGAAGGCATCCTTGCCATGATCTCCCTTCACTAAGTCCACATCCCAAAGGTTCCTCAGCACTATAGTCTGGCCAACACATGGTCCTTGAGAAGAGGTTTCAAACAATAGTACCAAAGTGGGAAACACTGGTAAGAGAACAAACGGAATGCAAATATACCTATTGTGATCTCAATGTACAATGTCCCCCATAGGCTCTTCTCTGTTTTATTTTTTTTTTAATTAGATCCTTAGTTGGTAGTTTCTTTGGAAAGTTATAGAAACATCAGGAGGTAGAATCTCACTGGACAAAGTGAGTCATTGAGGGACAACCTTGAGGTTTTACAACCCGGCATTCTATCCTACCCAATCTCAGCATTCTGACTGTGGATGAATCATGAGCAACCAGACAAATGCTCCGGCCACCATGCCTCTCCTACCTGCTGACATGTTTACCTGCCATAATGGAGTTATCTCTCTGGAAGTATAAGCCCAAATAAACCCTTTGTTCCTTAAGTACCTTTTATTGGGGTGTTTTATCATAGCGGCAGAAGAAGAAACCAAGACAATATTTTACACATAAGTAGTGAAGTGCCTGTAATGTAAACTCTTGTTACAAGTTACTAATTGGTATATATTAACATAACAAGTGAATTCTGGTTTTTTTTGCTCTATCAATAATTAAACTTGAATATTGTCAAAAGGGGGGAAACATGAAATGATTTAAGGCAATCTAGACTAACATAGTAAGCATGTGGTCAATTGTTTGGCTCCCACTCCTACCTAGGTGTTAGGCAATTAACTGGGGTGCTTTTCCTCCTCTGTGAGACTGAGGAATCATTGGTTGTTTTACCTACTTCAGAGAATTTGTTATGAAAAATCTTGAAGCAAATGTGAAGGAGATGCATGGGAAGCAGGTAATCTCATTAAGATACTACCAACTGATCAGGTGCATAATAATAAGGACCTGGGTGAGAGCCAGGAAAGAAAAGAGCCTCAGGGTCCAGAGATAGCTTTCAAAATGTTATTTTTAACTATGAAATACCTAGAACCTAGAAAATCAAACAAAGAAGACTGAAAACAATGTCATACGGTTCTACCAATAAAGTTATATCAGTGTTAAAATCATGTCATACTTGCTGAACAATCCGTTTAGGAAGGTTAAAAGCAAGAGGGAGAAGGACAGAGACAAGAAATAAAACAGAAAATTCTACAGATGTAAAATGTCCATCCTCATTCAGTATTTCCCATTTCTTTTGCATGTCTTCCTACTCCCTTCATCTTGGTATGTATTATGGACAAGAATCTCTTATTGGACATGATAACATTTTAGGGATTGGAGACATGGCTCAGCAGTTAAGGCATTTGATGTTCTTGCAGAGGACCAGGGTTTTGCTCCCAGAATTCATAAGGTGGTTCACACCCAGCTGTAGTTCCAGTTCCAGGGGATCCCACACTTTTTCTCTCCTCCGTAGGTATTGCACACATGGCACATATACATACATGCAGCCAAAAGTCATATATAATAAAATAAATCTTGAAAAAAACTTGTAATCAAAATATCTTATGCAATATAAATTGTATCCAACCCTGAATATTATTCTACATCTTCATTTTTTCATACAGTATTACATTTTAAGTTGAAATTAGTAGTATCAAAAGAAAGTTCTGTAATAAATTTCCAGTTGCTTCTCTGGGGCTTAAGTGTTTATATTATTATCTGTTTATGCATTAGGCTGTTTTATTTTTTTGTAATTTTGGGGATTTTATGTATTTTAGATTATTGCTCTTGGTTGTGTTCTTCAAGTTTTTACTTATTTATAATTTTATTACATTGTAGTTAAGAAAAGTATTTGATTATTTCTAGCCCCACCTAATTATTTTGCTCAACTTTGTTTCTATAGTCAGTGTTTTCCAAAGTCCTATCTGTATTCAAGCTCTTTGTGTTCACTAACATTGAGTTTTAGCAGGCTTTTATTATATTATTCAAGTAATCTATAGCCTTGGTAATTTGACTGCCTGCTCAGTCAATCTTTATTGAAAGAGGTATACTAAGTTCTTTAAAATGTATTTGTTGCTGTTCCAGTTCCTTGCTAGGGTTCTATCAATTTTTACCAAGCAGGTTTTGAAGCTAAGTTGTGAGAGTTATACTGACAAAGTCTTAGATCACTCTGGAAATTTCCCAGTTACTAACAATTCTACAGTAATATGTTAAACTCTCAAGCACGCATGCTTACATGTAAGTGAGATAAAATCCAGAAAACGGTAGATCAAAGTATTTATTCATTCTTAAAAATCAAAAAGATTTTCACCAAGCAATCCATTGTTCACTTTTTACAAAAATAAACTGGAAGAGCTTTGTGAGAGCTGAGTACATTCTGAGCACTAATAATGACTCTCTTAGGAGAATAAGGGCTCAAATCAAACTTGAAGACGCCTTGAAAAAGTTTTGCCACCTACTTTTCCAACTCCAAGTCTGCATCCTGATGAGATGGCTAGACTTCACTGGAGGATCCAGAAATAGTTCCATTTCATTTTCAGAAAACTTTGACTTTTTTTCCCTAATATATATATTTTTCACCTGTTCCTTTGACATGCATGTCAGTGGAACACACTTGTATAAAAGGGTGAACAATCAGAGCCTACTTCTCAAAATGAGAGCATCAGAGACAAACTGCCCCTCTCTTGCCAGCCACTGTGAAAAACACATAACGATAAAGGATCCCAGAGTCTTTGAAAAATATCCTCAATAAATTTCTGCAAGCTCCAATTTTGATCTTCTTGAGAAATACTACCATGTTCCCTCTGTTTCACCAGTAAAAGTTGTTACCTGTGAGCTCAAGATGCGATTTGATCTATTTGAGGCCAAAGGTTAAAATGCAGGCATCCAAACTGCACAAAATGACCGAGTTTTTCTTCTATGGGCTGGAAGCTAAATTTCCTTTGTTAAAGCAAGAAGCGAAGGTGTAAATATAATATCATTGATATGTTCATCCCTAGTGCTTGTCTTTGAGGAAAACTATGTCTTTTGGGAGCAAAGACTGTGTGAAGAAGCAAAAAGTCGAACTTACAGCTTTGGAAT
Organism: Peromyscus leucopus; assembly: GCF_004664715.2. Classification (NCBI taxonomy): domain Eukaryota; kingdom Metazoa; phylum Chordata; class Mammalia; order Rodentia; family Cricetidae; genus Peromyscus; species Peromyscus leucopus. Next base: position 42,694,526 of record NC_051071.1, on the reverse strand, counting down.
TATTCTTTTTTTTTTCTTAAAATTTATACATTTTCTGCATGGTTCAATCACTTACATGATTTAAAAAATGGGCTCACCTTCAAGGACAGAGTACAATAGAGAGCATGCTACAGTGTGTCTGGATAATACAGAGATCACTTGACTTCTGCATGTTGCTGTTGGTAGTGGCAACTCAGAAACCAATTTAGTGTTGTAATATAGTGATTGAAACCAGAAAGCTCATTGGACTAGGGATCTAGAACAGGTACTGTAATTTCACTGGAAACAAGGAAGAAACAAGGTCTAGACGTGATATTAAATGTGACCAAACATACAAACCCACTATTGGGCAGGTATACTCAAATGCATTAACCCAGGTGCGCTGACACCTAAAACATAATTTAGAAAGAGTTAAACTTGATTTTGTGGCTTAAGTTTGATAGTGTTTGTGTCTTACTGGGAGAGGTATTGTTGAGGATATTTGTTTTAACTATAAAAATGTGTTGCATTTATTTAATTATGTAAAGTTGTGTTGCTGTTTTTGTTTGCCTTCCTAAAGCACCTGATTGGTCTAATAAAAAGCTAAATGGCCAATAGTGAGGAAGGATGTATAGACAGAACTTCCTGGCATGGATAGTAAGGAGGAAGAGGAATTTAGGTGGGCAGGGGGAAGAAAAGGAAAGGATGGGGAGATACCAGGGACCAGCCAGCTCAACATGGAGGAAGCAGAAAAGTAGGACATACAGAATGAAAGAAAGACAAAAAGCCCCAAGGCAACATGTAGATGAAGAGAAACAGGTTAAATAAGTTAAAAGGGCTGGTCGGACAAGCCTAAGCTAAGGCTGAGCATTCATAATTAATAGTAAGTCTCCATGTCTTTATTTGGAGGCTGGTTGATGGCCCAAAGAAAATCCCAATGAGAAGATATAGCTGTGACAACCAGGGGAATGAGAACAGTGATACTAGCCTTTACCTAGGGTTAAGTAAGGATGCATGTGAACAACAAGAATACACTGACAGACAGTCAGCAGTTGTATAGCAATAGCTTTGCAGAGGTATTGACAATAGCAGCCCCAGTTGCCTGTTGAGAGGTCAAAGAAGAGCAAATAAAAGCAGTCTGTGGAGTAGCTTACACTTGGGATAACAGGCTACATACCAGCCATGGATACAGAACCATAGCCCAGGGATGGCATTGTCAGGGACTTCTCTGTATGCAAGCTCCTCTTCTACAGTGTTTTCTCCTAAGCTCAACTACATAGTATTTATTTATTACAACCTTCAGATGCCAGATAGTACTTTATAATCCCACATCTATTCTTCACAACAAAAGACCATTTTGCCTCATGCTGACTATTTTGCTCAATCAGATATGCATGAGCTATACTTTTCTTCTAGAGTTTACAGTGTAGTAATGACAATAGCATGCATGGTCATCCCTCACCTACCTGAGACTGACTCCCTCTCTAGTCCTGATTAATTTCTTCCTGTCTCTGGGGAATTTATCTTGTGAACCAAATTCTCCCAGGAGTCTTTGCTTGATTAGTTGATGCTTTCATTCCCCCTCCTGTGCCTAGGTAGGTGCTTTTGAAGGTAAATTTTATTCAAGCAGTTTGGCTTGACTTCCATCCTATTATCAAACACTATTCTAGGCATGATTGTGTAAGTACTTTGTAAGGTGAAATTCTGTGCCACTCTTTAAGGAGGGACGATTATCTCACATAATCTGGTGTACCAACTCAATCTTCTGGAATATCAGATTTTTTTTTATATAATCATGTCAATTTATTTTCTGTAACTAATTAAGTTTTGCTCTAACTTCAAGCAAATCTTAGTTATGACCAGTATTACATATTTCGATTGTGTTTCTTCATATCACACATTATGTTTATGAATAGCTATCCTAGTTCAGTTTTAAATTTTAGTAGTTATTTTTTCTTTTCATCTATTCTCCTTCCATACAGTACAACCCAACCAAGGATTCTCCTCCCTCCACCCCTCCCAGCTCCTCCACCTCCCCTCCTCCCCCAGAGCTAAAGGGATCTGATGAAGAATAAATTCTAGCTGTGGAAAACAACTCAAACCTGTGTCTTCGAGATGCAGTCAGCTTGTCCTGATGCTCTGTTTTGTGGATTTCAGACTTACATAGCCAGATATCACAACTGTAGGAAAAAATGAAAACACACGCATTAACACACACACACACACACACACACACACACACACACACACACACACCACACTACACCACACCACACCAAGGAATCAACTGATGAGTAGAATATGTTAATCAATAAGCCAATCAATCAAGAAGTAAATAGTGGAAGTTTCTGTTTAACTTGACTAATAAAGTTTCCTGTGATCCAAATTAATGCTAACATAGTATTACTGCTCTTAAATGATAATTATCTTTACTATAATCACTTTTTAGATAAATGGATAAACTCCCCTTAATAAAAGAATATTTGCTGTATGATAGTCAACAAACATTGACTATAATGGCTATTCTTGGTTGTCAACTTGACTGGAATTAACTAAAACTCAAGCCACTGAGAATAAATATGAGGGACTTTTCTTAATTCAATCATTTGAAATGGGAAGAACTACCTATAGTCTGAATCTTTTGAGGTGGGAAGATCCACTTTTAAACTGGACCATACCTTCAGGTAGCAGCCTATATAAAGGACATTCAAGAAGGAAGCTCTCTCTCTCTTTGCCTGCTTGCTCTTATTTTGCTGATAAGTTCGCTGCCATTAGAACCTACTTCTTGAGGATTCTGGCATATACTGAAGACCAACTGAGACATCCAGTCTTCTGGAATGAAAAACTACTGGATTCTTGAACTTTCTGTTAGAAGACAGCCATTTTTGGGCTAGCTGGACCATAGCCTGTAATCCACTTTAATAAATCCACATTATATATAGATAGAAGACAGATAGACAGACAGATGATTGATAGATAGATGATAGATAGATAGATGATAGATAGAGAGAGATAGATAGATAGACAGACAGAGAGGTGGATTCGTTCTATTAGTTCTGTTCCTCTAGAAAACACTGACTAATACATTGACCTTAATCTCATTGCTTTTCATGAGTAAATATCTTTTAATGATTAATTCAACAGGACCTAAAATCTGAGAAATCTAATATGGGCTTCTGTCTCTCATTAACTGTGGAGCCCTGAACAATTTTTATGCTTTTAAGTTTTAGACTTCCCTGTTATTTAAAAAAGAAAAAGCAATGAGAGTTATAGTAACTGCCATACACAACTGTTATGTGACAGAGAGGTTACTACATAAAAATTCCTTAGTATATAAACTGGCCTGTATTGAGAATTTAATATTTAAATTCATGTTCTTTTTATGATTTGAAATTTAAAATAAGACTCTGTAGCCTTCTCTTGAGACATAATACTGAATTACATATCCAAAAACAAGTAGCCTGAATTCCTTTGCCTCACTCCTAATGCTGGAATGCCAGTGGGAAGAATGACTTATTTTGGTTGTGGGTCCTGATGACCTTAATCTCTCGGATGAATAGCTAAGAACTAACAAGGTCCTTCACCCTACAAAGAACTCCATGCATACATGCAAAGGGAACTCAGTGAAGTCTCAAATCAGTACATTCTACTCTTCGTAAAAATGCCAAGTCTGTAAAAAGAATATGTAATGATTTTACACTAAACTGTTTCCTATAAAAGATAGGATGATATTTCCTTTTTTAAGAAAAGAAATGAAGGGAAGGACATCCATATCCAGGTGACCCAATATACCTCACATGCTCTAATAGGTATTATCTTCCTTGATGCTTAGAGTAATATTGTCAAGCACATAGGGTATTTTCAATCCACTGTGGACAGTTGATGACATAAACTATGTGAAAATACTTTCTGAATTTGTAAAAGGATTTATAGTCCATGTATTCTAAATGAAAATTCAAGGGCAAAGCCCACTGATAGACTGCTAGGATCCCTGTCCTTAGAACTTAGGTTTTAGATGCTTCTCCCCACACACAGTCTTGGAAATCAAATTTACAGGCAAGGAATAGTTTATTGAGACTGGACAGCAACAGTATGCATGGCCCACCCATTTTTAATTCACTTAACTTTGTCAGCCTCAATTTCCTTAACTAGAAAATTGCCTATAGTAGTATTTACCCCTAATGAGTCGTGAAGGTTGCAATCATAATAATAATAAATAAAACTTCATACAACCCTTCCAAGAGTAGTTCTGCATTACCTATCTGTATTCACTATAACATTTGATGAGAACGGTACTCAAGTCAAACAGGCTGATAAATTTAGCCTAGTAGCCAGTGGATGGAAAGTGACAACACAGTAACCTTTGATGTCTGTGTTGTCAAAGGTCCTGGTTACTGAGTCTTCATTTCAGAAAAATTTTCCGCAGTAATTAATGAGGGCAAATGTCATTTTGGTCTTATACAGTCAATATGCTGAGAACAGAATCAGCTAACATAAATAATCTTTGACAGTTTGTAAATCATAGTTAAAAAAAACCTTCAAACTTCCATACCTCCTAAAAGCAAAAATCTTTTTTCTCAAGGAATAGATGCTGCAGTGTAGTAAGCATTAAGACAGATAAAACATATGCATCCTTTTCCAGCTGAGCGATGTAACCCGCATTACCATTTTCTGAATTGACTTTTCCATTTTATATCCAAGCTGAAATCAGAGCTCTAAATGACCCAATAAGAAATGATTTATAAGACAGATGGAGAAATCTTATTTCCTAGAGACAATAGCATGGCTCACGTCTTTCAGCTAATAACACATCCAAAGTTCTTAAAACTCTCTTGGGATGCTAAAATATTTTCAAGGACTACAACATTGAGTTGTATTGGTCATTGTCTCTGAGGAAGTTTGGTATTGTCTCATTTTACACCATTATCTTGAGTTACAGGCAACATACAATATATTGCCTATATTTAATGTGTACCACATGAATTAAGAAATAAGTATACAGAGGATGGCTGAGGCAGTAAAATGTGTTCTGTATAAGCATGAAGAACCTGAGTTTGGATCCTCAGCAACTATGTAAAAGCCAAGTAGACAACCCAAAACACCTGTGACTCCAGCAACAGCAAGGTAGCAATAAGAAGACACGTGGGGCTTGCTGGCCAGCCAGTATTTTCAAACCAAGGAACTCTAGATTCAATGAGAGACACTGTCTTAAAGAATAAGGTGCAGAACAATTGAAAACATACTCAGCAGCAAATTCTGGCCTCTACATGTACCAACACATTTGTGTACATACACAAACATGTACATGCACACATACACAGAAAAGCAAACAAAAGTACAATAAAAACATGAAAACATTAACAAAATTTATTCATGGATATATTAAACTCTTCCAAAAGTTTACTCCCACATTATTCACCTGTAATTTATGAATGTGTATATACAATGCTACTTAACATAAAATCAATCTGCCCAGGAAATTTCTAAGTATAAACACAATTTTATAAACTTGGGGTCCTAATCATTATAGACTCAGGACTTATATTACTTTATGGAACTTTCTGCCCCTTAACCAATACTACTACCAGACTCTGGAAAGCACAGTTCTAATTTCTGCTTCTATGAGCTTGACTGTTTTGGAATCATAAAAGAAAAGTCATATTACATTTGTTCTTTGTTGTGGAATAATCTTTTTGTATACAGTGAAGATGTGTCACTCAGATTGGTTTAATAAAAAAGCTGAACAGCCAATAGCTCGGCAGGAATCCAGGCACAGAGGATGCTGGGAAAGAGAAGAGTTGGGGTTGCCAGTGAGATGAGAGGAAGCAGCATGGGCAATACAGAGTAAAGGTAACTGAACCACATAAAAAATAGATTAAAAGATATGTGTTCATTTAAGTTATATGTGCTAGTTAGAAACAAGCCTAAGCTATTGGCCAAGCTTTCATAATCAATAAGTCTCCAGTCTGCAATTTGAGAGCTGGCTGGAGGAACAGAAAATGACTTGCTATAGTTCTTCTGTGTCTAGCTTATTTCAATTAGTGTATGACTTGTCCAATTAATATATTAGGGCAATATTAGTATATTATCCTTAAGATACAAAAATATTATTGAAACTAGGATTTCTTTCTTTTTTAACAAGTGCTGATATTTTACTCACATTTAGTCATCTATCCATATATTTATGGATATTAAGTTAGTTCCTACTGTGATTGTATTTCTCAGTGTTCTGTTGCTGTAACAAGTATCTGAGAGAAGTAACTTAAGGGAGGGAATATTTATTTTGGCTCACAGTTTCAGAAGTTTTGGTCTGTGTCTGGCTCCTTCCATTGCTGCAGACTTGTGGTGAGGTAAAATGCCATGGCAAGAGGCAGACAGGATGAATAAACTCATTGTGGCCAGGAAACTGAGAAATAAATAACCAAAATACAATGTACAACACACCCTCCAAAGACACAGTCCAACTAAGCCCTAATCCTTATGGTCTATTTTACTTGAACTCATTAATGGATGAGCATATTGATAATGCTAGTACACCCATGATTCAATCACCTCTCAGTGGTTAGATCTACCATACTGGGACCAAGACATCAAGATATGAGCATTTTTGGATCATATCCATTACAATGAACTATGAGATGTATCTCAGGAATGGAACACTATATAAAAATTAATTTTATCATTACATTAGCAAGATATAGTTTGAAACAAAAGTTTTGTAAATGCCATTCACCATCCCCCCAGAATTAAAGAAAATTTAGAAACAAATTTAACTTAATAATTGTGAAGATGGCATAGTAAATAAAACAATGTATTGTTAAGTCAAAAGAGACCTAAGCAAATCAAGAGGTATGACCTATTTGTGTGTCCAAAGACTCTTTATTAAAAAGGCAGTTCTCTCTAAGGTGATGTGTAGGATTTATGAAATTCTAGACCAGTTTCAGTGGATTACTTCATGGTACGTGTGAAGTAAATTTGGAATTGATACATGAAAACAAAGAAGCAAGGAAAGGACATGTTCATCTTTGGAGCTGGGAAGACGGATCAGAGTTTGAGACATTCCTGAACAGGACCAGGGTCTGCTTCCTAGCATCCATGTCAAGCAACTCAGAAACGACTGTAACTCAAGTTCCATGGAATCTGATGCCTCTTCTGACCTTTGTGAGCATCCCCATACATATATGCACACATACATAAATACATACATAGGCATATATATATACAGACACAGAAAAAAATTAAGCAAAATTTTATACAAAGGAAAGGGAAAAAATGAAAGTGATGCAAAGGTTAGAATATATACTATCTAATTTTAGGGTTTACGATAAAGTCATAGTAATTCAATCTGCCACTGTTCTAAGGTTATTCACAGAGAAGAATGCAATAGTGAATCTTGAAAAAAAATACACTGACATAGATGGAGTCTACTGATTTTAGACAAAATGGCTGATAACAGTACAGTAAAAAGTGTGACATGATAAACTTTTACAAAATGATGCTTTTGTATCTAGGCAACATCATGGAAAGGGGAAAATTATTATAGACTCAGATTAGAACTGAATTTTTAGCTTACATGAATAAAGTAGCTAAAATATTTCTGGACTTCAACAAAGATTTAAGTAGGAGGAAATATTAAAAAAAAAACTATGAGGGACACAAAAAGAATAGCAAGTCAGAGTTTTCAAAATTAAAGTCTTCTAGTCTTTAAAATACATTGCTAAGAAAAAATACTAAGTAAATTCCTCAATCCTATAGATATAAAAAAATATTTGCAATGCATAATGTCACAGGCAACTTCAATCAAGCATATTTAAAGTATTTTATAAGCCACAAAGTCAAATCATACCACACAAATGTGCATGCACAAATAGTCAAAAGATTTGGATGCATATGTTATATTTTTATTCATATTTTGGTTAGGATATAAAATAATGGGATTTGTTATGTTTTCAAACTTATATATCATACTTTGCTAATATGCATCCTCCCATTACCCCCAACACATATATACATATGTGTGTGTGTTTGTGTGCACATAGAGACAGAGAAAGCAAGAGAAATTTAACAAAAACCAGTGACCACCAAAGGCACATAGAGAATGGCTCAATATCATCACTATTAATGAGAGAAATGCAAAATTAACTTGGATGGGATATATGTGTACAATAAAATGTGTAATGAGCTCATGTAGTAATCAGAACTCTTAAATGCTGTTGGGGATGTATGAGATGTACAATGGTACAACTATTTGTTAGACTGTTCACCGGGTCCTGAGCAACTGAAGTATATGTCATGTGCCTATTTGAAGTTCTCAAAGAAGTGATACAAATCTACAGCTACAAAAACCTTTCAAAGGTTTTATTGGGACTGAAGGTAGGATGAGATAGGAGGCAAAGGAAAGGAGGGGAAGTTTCAGTTTGGACTCAGTGATATTTACACAGATATTTGAAATCTCTGAATTAATCCAACTTAGCTTGTATAAAATATACCCAAATACTGACTATCTGATTTTTATTTGTTTTGGGAGATAGACTGCTACTCCTTAGTCCAGGCTGGCCTAGAATATATAGTTCTATTCTTTCAGGTTCCCAAATGTGAAGGTTACACATGTGTTGCTCTAAGTTGCAACTTATTTTGCAGGTGTCAATTTGGGGCCAATACCATTTACCCTTTCTTGTGATTGTTGCAATGAAAAATCCAAATGACACATGGAAAACCAAGCTAATGTTTAGAAATTTCTATATGACACTGTATATTGATATACCTTATAGTTCAATGGTTTACTTTTAAATTAGGAAAATTTGGGATATGATTCTTCATGACTCTGTGATTAAGAATGACTGAAAAGATGAATTCTCACTCTGATCCATTACAGTGTGTGTTAAGAGTGTGTCTGTCATAGTGAAAAACTACAGAAGCTAAAATTTTACAGAACAGAATTATGGTTTTAGAATTTACAACAAACAGAATTAATTCAGGAAAAATGCAAAAAGGCAAAAAAAACTAATGTTTTAGGGGTCAGAAAAGAGAAAATGATATATAGTCACATATGTCATATGTAGTATGTTTTATATGCTCTATAATAGTGTACTCTGGCTCTTTCATATATATGTGTGTGTGTGTGTGTGTGTGTATGTGTGTGTGTGTGTGTGTGTGTAGTACATTAGTACACAGTACATTAAACTGAACCTACACTATGTTTCAGATTTAAATTTTCACAGAAGGAAAATTTAAGGGTGAAGAAAAATGAAGCTGCAAGGATCATCAGGGAGGGCCCTGATGGGTTCACTGTCTGTATGTGAGAAGAGGTGTGAGGATTTGTTGATCTGGTCCCTAGAGATATTTATGAAGTTATCTGCTGTGGATATCGCTCTATATAAATAAAACACTGATGACCAGTGACCAGGGCAGGAAGTATAGGCAGGACAAGGAGAGAGGAGAATTGGGGAAACAGGAAGAAGGAGGGGGTCACTGCCATCCACCGCCAGGACAAGGAGCATGTAAAGACACCGGTAAGCCACGAGCCGCGTGGCAGGGTATAGATTTGTGGAAATGGATTAATTTAAGCTATAAGAACAGTTAACAAGAAGCCTGCCACGGCCATACAGTTTGTAAGCAATATAAGTCTCTGTGTTTACTTGGTTGGGTCTGAGCAGCTATGGGACTGGCGGGTGACAAAGATTTGTCCTGACTGTGGGCCAGGCAGGAAAACTCTAGCTACAGTTATCTGTCATCCTGATTCCACAACACAGACTTCCAGAGAACTGTGTAGCGCAGTGGGTGGCTTAAAATTCTGCCCTCGTTGCTGCTCTCACATCTTGTTAGCACAACTCCTGGGTATAGTTAGGAAACTGACTCACGCCCTATTTCCTATCACTGATTTGGGGATATATTTTCACTGTCTTGCAGTAGACCAAATAACCTGAAGTGATGGATGAGAAAATTCATTCATGGTTGAGTTTACTGTGCTGGAAGTGGTAATTGTATTGCGAATTGGATAACTTGAAGAATGGGAAAATTAATCTGCACAAGTGAGTGAATCCCTGATAAAAATGCAGATATGAGCGTAGAATGCATAGATGTACAGGCTAAAATGAGAGATACAGCATTATTTTTTTCAGATAATAGGATGAAACCCTTTTCCCTCCACCAGGATCATCAACTCGATGGCCACTAATGAGATTTTGTTCCAGGGAATTTAAACCTACATCTGTCATGGAGAATGTTCCCGGCTCCCCCGAAGCATGTGCAAACTCCTCGCACTAGCCTGTCTGATGAACCCTAGCTATCTCTGAGCCTGAGTTTTCTGTCAGTCTTTTTGTTAATTATTTCTTGTGGAGAACATTATTTCCTGGCATTATCCAAGGACTCTGAAAGCAAAACATATCCCTGGTGTGTCAGACTGGATTCTGGTGTTCTCCCAAATGTTTTGTCATTTTTTATTCTGCCTCTCAAGTGCTGATCCCTAAGAAATCCAATGTCATTTCTATCCTCAATACTTCATGGGTGCTCTGCTTTCTGGAAACTTCTATCTTCAACAATGATGGTTTTGAAATTCTAATCATTTTCATAGTGAGGTTTAATTTATTTTATCAGTCATTACTGAACCCTTACAATTTTGAAACCTAGATTCATAATTCTTGTTCAGACTTAGAATTTCTAATCATATATATATATACATATATATATATAAATATATATATTTCCATATATATATATATATATATATTCTACTTGTGAAAAATTTACTTGATTTTTATTTTCTCTTTAAAGAAGTGGACAGTGGGAAAGCAGATGAATGTCCCTAAATGCTCAAGTTGCTTAACCATATGTTTGTTATTAATATTTCCTCTCATGGGGGGGCATCCCACAGTTCACATTGTCTTCCTAGACAAGTAAGACAGCTCAGCAGGTAAGGGTACATGCTGCCAAGCCTGGTGACCCAAGTTTGATCTCTGAAACCTACATGGCAAAGGGAGGAAATGGACTCTCCCAAGCTGTCCTCTGACCTCCACATGCATGCTATGACACATGGGCATAAATGAACAAGCCTGCATGTTTCTGCAAGTACACACATATACAACAGTAAATAAATGTTGAAAATGTTAGTTAATTAATTACTTATAAATGAGTTAAGAAAGAATTTCACTGGCAAAAAAAAAAAGATTTAGATGAATACCATCTCCAAAACAATGCAGATGTGTCTGCTCATTAATGGTAGTTGATGGATTCAAAACCAGAGGGGCTAAAGATTTCAACATTTGTAATTACTTGGCTTAAGTGAAGCTAACTGAAACATATATATGTTTTAATGCCGCCATTACATCTTGGGAATGTACATTGTTTGCACTCAAATCACCAAATCTCCTGCCAGTTTCCCCTCTCCTCGGTGACTATATAACAACAATCTGTCAGGTTCATCAAAAAATATGAGAGGGTTCCTTTAGCAAAGCCTGCCATGATCTGTCTTTATCTAGAATCCACCCTGGGGCAGTGACCCCCTAAAGTCACTCCTGGTGTAGTAGAATTTGAGTTTTCATCCCAGGTCTCTTTGCTTGTCTGATAAGTGACATCACGAAAATCATTCACGATGACAGCTTAAAAATTTTGCCTCTGAGAAAATGTGAGTTATAAAATATAAGTACAGTGGGAGGCTACAATAAGACACAGGAAGACAACTTGGTCTTAGAACACTCTAAACCTCTGGGTTCTCAGTTCTGTATGTTCATCTCCCTCATAGCTCAGGAAGACCCAAAGACATAAGAAAAAAGCAAGCCTGCTTTTATCTGCACAAGGCTCAAACAATGTGCTCATACACAAAAGTGGTTGACCAACTAAATGAAAAGAATGTCGTTTTTTGAATATGTAACAGCATTGGTAATTTGAGGAACTTTGAAAACATGCCTAGTAACAAGTGAATGTACTTAACAGCCCAAGGCAAAACCAAGAATAAATCCATAGTATCATTTTAAAATAATGGAAATCTGAGGTGAGTTGGTGATGACATGGCCTTAACCATCCTATCCACTAACCCTTCAAACACTGTAATTTACACAGGATTCACAAAAAAGAAAATGTAAAGCTATAGGGATTCTACATGTACTACCATGAAGAAGAGACAAAATGTTAGCCTATTGGCAAAGTATTTCCTTATCTTTCTAAATTAGACAGGTCTTTTAGGTGACTCACTATCCATACTGCTTGTTCCTTTATATGCAATGGAAATACATATATTTTCATTCTGACTGTCTGATACTTACATACCTTTGAAGAGGAGTTTTCAACAGCCCAAGTATCAGAGTCAATGAGGATCAAATGATGCTATCATGCTTATGATACTAGAAAAGGTGTTGAGTGGACTTCTCCCTAGATTTAAACCTAGTGCCACATAGAATTCCTTTTATACTCCCTATAGAGTACATTTTTAAAAATCATAATATTCATGCAAAAAGACAGAGCAGAAATTACCAGTGAGACTTATATCTAAAAAAAGAGAAATCTGCCGGGCGGTGGTGGGTGGTGACGCACGCCTTTAATCCCAGCACTCGGGAGGCAGGCGGATCTCTGTGAGTTCGAGGCCAGCCTGGTCTACCAAGTGAGTTCCAGGAAAGGCGCAAAGCTACACAGAGAAACCCTGTCTCGAAAAACCAAAAAAAAAAAAAAAAAAAAAAAGGAAATCTTTAAATTGATTAACAGTAACTAACAAGAGTTCATTTAGTGGAATACCTGTGGAATACCTACTGCATGCCATGTACTATGGCCCCATTCTACAGTAGGAGTCAATGGTTTATTGCCTTTATAGTTGTACAAATACATAAAACTATAACTGATTTTCAGTGGGGGGTCTTTAATCTCATTTTAGCATAACTAAACCTAAACTCCAGTATAAAATACTTAAACGTTTCATTCTTCACAGTAAATAATCTAAGCTGAAACTCATTATGTTAAGTAAAATAAGCCAAAGTCAGACAAATACCACATTCTCTTCCATATGCAGAATTCAGAGTTAAAATTATATAAGAATATAAAAATGTGTTTGTGTGTGTGTGTGTGTGTGTGTGTGTGTGTGTGTGTGTGTGTACTGTACATATGTGAGGTGAAAGTAGAAAGAAGACTGAGAGCTCTTAAGGAAGGGAGGAAGTGAGGGTAACAGAGCATATGTGACATGAAACCAGAGTGTAGGAACTATCTGGAGAAAGAAAGGAACTGGTGGTGGGAGACAGGAATGAATAAGGACAAAATACAGCAGCACCTCTGTATGAAAATGTCACCGTGAGTACCATTAATCTGAATACTAACTTAAAAATTAATTAAAAATCATCTCCATTCTTAATCAGGCTTCATCTAATTCTAAAGACTTGATGCATTTGTTGAATGTTTATAAAAGTTAAAATGTGAACGGCTTGAGGACCAGGACTATGAGTCAAATACAAATGTGTTAAGTGTGTTGAGGATGATATGGTGCCTTTCTTTTGGCCTCTTGAGTTACTATCAGAGCTGTCACATAGCTGTGGCACCTACTAAAAATTGCATGAATGCATCAAGTCTGTGGGCTTAAAGCATCTTAATATTGTATGAGATGGGAGAGACAATATATAATCATGATAGAAGTTATATATATTATGGAGCACTCCTATAAATGACATGGGGAAAGTGAAAAATGCTATTTGGGGAGGAAGCAATCAAAGTTGAAGCTGTTCATAACTCCTTGCAGTGAGAGAACAGGTCACCCTAGAATGAAGTTTGACCCAAGTAACAGAAGCTGTCTTCTTCAATGCAGCTTGAAACTCTAGTTTATTATTCAAAGTTTGTAATGCAAATTGTCATAAATCTAGAAAGAGATGGAATTGTGAGCTCCAGTTCTCCCTACATACTCCCTCCTATAGACATTATAGATGGGAAATTCATCTCTAACTAGATACTGTTGTAACTGTCACTGACTTGACTTTGTTTGAAAAGCTTGATTTGAATAATTCCTAACTTCCTATGTTATGTCCCTAGCTCATCCTAGAAAGGTGACTTCCATATCCTAGTCAACAAGAGTAATTTTCATCAATTAAGCCATTTGACAATTTTAGGCATGTATATAATGTATCTAATTGCCCTTGTTCCACGGACTTTCTTATCTCCCTTCTCCCCACTAGTTATTTCATAGATAGTCGCAATCTAGTTATCACCCAGATAGCCATGGTTAAACTAAATGGGACATAAAACTAACAAACGTTTTAGTACCACATAGAAGATCCATGTTTTTGAATGAGAATGCCTCCAAACAACTTATAGAATCCAGTGACAACTAGAGTTGGTTGCATACTTCTTTTGATATTTATTTAGGTTTGTAACCTTTAAACTATTTATGATTTTGTAAAGATATGTTATCCTCATCTATAACAGTGACTCTCCAGCAAGTCAAAACTGTTCATTATTTATCCTTGATCTGACATAAAAAAAACATAACTCAGAGCTTTCAATACTCAGTAGCCTCTGTTATAATCAGTGTTCTAGAAAGACTTGTGTTGAGTCCAATTCCTATTGTCTAATATTCAGAATTAATTTTACATGGAATAGTCCTTATGGGAATAAATACTAATGATGATTATGCTGCTTACAGTCATAGAAGAAATAACAGTGGTGAGGTTTCAATGATGCTATGATGGAATCATCAAAGTCTATCATCTTGAAGGCAGAATGAGTTTTTTAATCCCTTGCATGTGGGGCGAGGATGTGGGTAAAACAAACAGTTAAAACATTAACAAAACATGCAAATTATTGCTTTCAGAGACCAATTATGAAGTAACAGTAACTTCTCACATAGTCACACATTTGAAATTGAATATGAAAATCTTCTAGTCCACTATTCTGAAACAATAGATGTCTTGAAATTTATTACACAGACTGCAACCATTTGTGAGGTATATAGAATGAAAAAGATGTCCTTTTCAAGGAAGTTTTAGATGAGATATAAACAGTGAAATGCATCTTAAATATTCACAATATTGATTTCCTTTCTGATTGACTCTTTCTAAACCCATATGTTATCTCAAGGATGTTCAGAAAAATACAGAAAACAGGCATTCTCTATCAGGTTCTATATAATTTTGAGAACTGAGATCATTTATACCCAAACAGTTTTTAAGAGTAAATGGAAGCCATTTGTATGAAATTGACTTTTTCCTTCATTCTAGAAGATTCTTTGTCATAGATAATAAGACTATAAATAACTGTGCTATTGGCTGCAGGAATTTCTTGGGAGACATTCTGTTTGAACAAATGGATAGTTATCTGGGTAACCAGCACTGCTCTAGGAACCAGTTATCCACTTAGGCACACAGTTCATTTATCAAAGAGATGTTGACTAACCAAATTTTATCAGCAATTTGCCGCATAGTACTCTCCAAACCAAAATCACTACATCATGACTTCATCCACTGTCATTCCAATTTGTGCATTAAGCTGCAATCCTATCTTGAATTGAATCCCAGAGTCAAAACTCTAAGAAATGTCTGCCTTTAATACTACTAAGACTTGCTCAAGGTGGTTCTCACTCTTACTCCAATATTTAATGAGTATAACTGCATGAGCAGCAAGCTATCCTGAAAGCCTGTGAGGAAATGATGGCAAATTCTTCATGCCTACATTAAAAGGTTATCTATAATTTTCCATCTTTCTTACAGATAAGTTGTTCAAAGCCATAATGAGAACACAGGAGAACAAGCCACCAGGAAATACATAGTAAGCTACACACTTCCAGGTATTTCAAATAAGTGTGCCAAAGGACCACAATTTTGTCTATAATCAAAAGAGGGATTTTTTTTTTTTTTGGCTTTCAAGACAGGGTTTCTCTGTGTAGCTTTGCACCTTTTCCTGGAACTCACTTGGTAGCCCAGGCTGGCCTCAAATTCACAGAGATCTACTTGGCTCTGCCTCCCGAGTGCTGGGATTAAAGGCGTGTGCCACCACCACATGGCAAGAGATTTTCTTACATATACTTACCTTTATATGTTATCAAGTGTCTATGAAAGACTATGGTCAGATTATTTTATTCAAAGAATGCATTTCCAGTAAAAAGTAATAAAGAAGTAGAGAAAGATATGCTGAGCACAAGTTTGTAGTGTACATTTTATGTTCTAAATAATTCCTTGACTTGTTTCCATCACTGTCAATACAATTTCTTCTGCTAAATGACTCCATTGACAACCAGGTATCTAACAGTGCTACCTCTGTTATTTAGGAGTGTTAGTTACATGCTGGCTCCATTTACATTCATCAGAAAATGTTCTTTTTCTTCCTCTCCTTTCTTCTTTGTCTGTTTTATTTTTCTCTTCTATTGTTAGCAATATAAATAATTTTGATGATGTACTATCATGCCATATTAGCAAATTTTTAAATGTTGTATAAATATGCAATATTGTAAGGGGCATATTCATACAAAGAGACAGAAATTTTTGCATATTTCAATTTATCCAGCTTTGTCCCACCATCCAAAATCACCTGCTATCCTAAATCTTCTTTAAAGTTTGTATTGAATGATTGATTAATTGACTGACTGATTACTCACTTGAGTCTTCTTACCTTGTTCAAACTGTGGAATGAATACATTTCATTTGTGATTTATCCCAGTGATGAGGAATAAACCTAATAGCATTGTACATTTTACTTGAATTATTATATTTTTAAAGTTTCATTACTATACAGGTTTGGTAAGCCCAAGAGATAAGCATATAGTGGCTAGTAAAAATACAGTTTGCTTCATCTGCCTATAGAAAGGACAGGTTGTACCATCAAGATTCACAAATAGAATCTCTAGGACCAGTAAATGCATTGATAGATCAAGAGAAAACATAGAAAAATCCTTTACAGGAGATTCTATGAGGAAGACTAAACAGGGTTAACATTGGCTATTTTGAACAATTTCAGCACACTCTGGATATGAGGGCTATTTCTAAGTTTTGGTAACTAGTTCGTGGGTGATTGAGGCATAAAATGTTGCAACATGGAATACAAAGCTCAGGGTAATGTAGATCAGTGTGGATACTGGAGTGTTTAGTATATATGAAAGTTTACTCTACTAAAATCATTCATTCCTGGGAGACAAAGTCCCTCACAGTCATTGAAGCCCCTATTGCCAGAAAAATGAAGAAAACATATGTTATTTTGAGTTACAACTTACAAAAGGTAATATAAATGAACACTAAATGTGCAGCATAAAAGTTATATTTGTATATACCCATGTATCACCATTCAGGTCAAGATTAAAATATTACTATTATTCCAGAACTTTCTTCTGAGTCATTTCTATATTATTTCTACCTCTACCAGTAAGATAATCATTACTGGGGCCTCTATCACTCTGCCCTATATTTTCTTCATCTTATGTTTCATATGAATGCAATTATACATTATGAGTGATTTTCATCTCTTTTGAGCCAGCATTACCTTTCTGGGATTCATCACTGTGGTTTCACTAAATAGAATGTGTTCATTACTTTTACTATAGAATATTTCCAAATGAGTATGTTGTACACAGTCTCTAATAGTCAAATCATAAAGAATGTTTTTGTGGGCGGCAGGCCACAGGGGTGGACAGGCCCGTGGACGGAGACGGGCGTAAGCAGCTTGGAACGGGGACGCCCCTAGCCCCAACACCTGGGGAAGAGGCTATCTCTGTGGGTCAGAACCAGGGCGAGTCTGGGCACTCCGTCTGGGGACAACCCAGGGCCCAACTGCTGATCCTGTGAAACCCAACAACTTGGAGGTGTTGGTGAGACTACCCTGCTCAGCTGAAACCCATCTGGGAGAGGATTCAGATGCCTACAGCTTGAAGTCTGAAGAAACAAGATCAGCTGAGGAGTTGACAAATGAACAAAACGTGACCTGGGAACACAGAAGAAGGCGCTACCCAGCCACTAAACCAGATCACCAGAATCATAAGTATATAATTCACCGACTGAAATCAGCTGTCCCTGAAGAAACAGCCCAATAGCACCAATTTAGCCAAGAACCCCTACTAAACCAAGACTAAAAATTAGAACAAGAGAGCACTCTCAGACACAGACACCACCTGAACCACACAGAGGAAAAGATGAGTAGACGCCAGTGCAAAAATACAGGCAACAACATAAAGACCTATATGGCAACATCAGAACCTAGTGATTCTACACCTGCAAGACCTAAACATACCATGACAGAAGAAACAGAAGAGATCAACCCTGAAAATGACTTTAAGAAGATGATAGAGGCCCTTAAAGAAGAAATAAAACATTCCCTCAATGAGGAAATAAAAACTTTCCTTAAAGAGGAAATGAAAAACTCTCTTAAAGAGGAAATAAAAACTTCCCTTAAAGAGGAAATGAAAAACTCCCTTAAAGAGGAAATAAAAAACTCCCTTAAAGAAATGGAAGAAAAAAACGAACAAAAAATGGGAAGAAATCAAATCAAACCAAGAAAAAGCAATTAAACAGATGAAAGAAACATTCCAAGATCTGAAAAATGAATTTGAGACAATAAAGAAAACACATGCTGAGGGAATGCTGGAAATAGAAATCCTGACAAAACGAACAGGAACTACAGAAACAAGCATAACCAACCAATTGCAAGAGATGGAACAGAGAATCTCTCACACTGAAGACACGATAGAGAAAATAGATTCGTCAGTCAAAGAAAATTCTAAAGACAAAAAAGTCGTAACACAAAACATCCAGGAAATTTAGGACACCATGAAAAGGCCAAACCTAAGAATAATAGGATAGAAGAAGGAGAAGAATACCAACTCAAAGGCACAGAAAATATATTCAACAAAATCATAGAAGAAAATTTTCCTAACCTAAAGAAAGAAATACCTATGAAGATACAAGAAGCTTACAGAACACCGAATAGGCTGGATCCAAAAAAAAAGTCCCCTCGCCACATAATAATCAAAACACTAAACACACAGAACAAAGAAAAAATATTAAGAGCTGCAAAGGAAAAAGACCAAGTAACATATAAGGTAAACCCATCAGAATAACACCAGACTACTCAATAGAGACTATGAAAGCTAGAAGATCATGGACAAATCTCATGCAGACTCTAAGAGACCACGGATGCCAACCCAGACTATTATACCAGCAAAACTCTTAATCACCATAGGCGGAGTAAACAAAATATTCCAGGATAAAACCAGATTTAATCAATACCTGTCTACAAACCCAGCCCTACAGAAAGCACTAGAAGGGAAAAATTCAACCCAAAGAAGTTAAACACATCCATGAAAAATCAAGCAATAGATAATCCCACACCAACATACACCACAGAAGAAACAAGCTGGTGTAGCTATCCTAATATCTAGAGAAAAAGGAGGTTTCAAAGAGAAGAAGTCTTGTGGCAATGCCTCAGTGGTCCAGGTAACTACCAGAACTCGGAAAAGTTGGTTGAACTTGGGATTGACTGGGAGGCCAAAGATTTAAAAAGCAGAAGATTCTCTCAAGACACAAGTTGTGTGATAATAGTGTGTTTTGTGTGTGTGAATGAGAATTTGTAAATGTTGAATTCTAGGCTTCGACAATCATTGTCAGTGCAGATTAAGCTGCAAGTATTTATGTTCTAAAACTTAAATTATAAAGCCAGTTACGTCTTTCTAACAACTAGTTTTAATGTTTATGAGCATATTTTACCTACATTACCTTTTCAGGATGTTGAGAAAGATGCATCACAAGCACAGGCTGGAGGCTGGGGGCTAGATGGTTTTGAGGAAGAGGTCTTAGTGGACTCTTTCATAGAGCAAAGGGAAGCAATGCCTTCTGGGAAATGAGCTAAGTTTTAATCTAGTCTTTAAGATTAGAAGTCAAAAACAAAAATATTAAGGAAAGGAAAACCTAATTGATCTTTGAAGTATTGTTATGTGGAATTGAGTGGGACTTTTGAGGCCTTTCTTCCAGAAAACAAAGACTTGGTTGTCAGGCCTATATTAGGCCTAAACCTTGGTGCCATGTAGTTGTACTTAAATCATTTCAATGGAAAGTGTCTTAGCGATTGGATCTTCTAGTGCAGTTTGGAGTTCTTCCATTTGAAAAATGTGATATTTGCATGGGATTGTTTGAATCTTGTTTTATAGTCCCTCCCCATCACCACCCTCATAGTCTAAAGGTAGATTTTTCTCTTGATAAAGGAACAAAAAAGGTGAACATCTTGTTTGTAAATAGGTATCTAGTAACTAGTGGTAAACTTGAAATGGTAGAATTCTTTAAAGCTAATTCTAGGTAGCCTTAAGAAAATGTATCTTAATTATTTTTGAACCTGTATTCACCTTGTTTTTTTCAAATATCTTAAGTTATATTTTCTTTTTCAGAGCTGCTTCTTATTTGGGGCTACTTTTTTTTTTTAATTGAGGCGTAATTCATAAAAGGGTATATTGTTTTGATGAGACCTTTTACAACTATGGCTGGATATCTTTCTTTAGTCTTCCAAGAAGGGCCATTTTACTTTTTTAGAGTTACTTTTTAAAGTCATGAGGTCAACAACTTGGACTACTATGCATGTAAGTGCTAATGCAAATTAAAGCCCAAGTTGACCTCCAGCAGCAGTTCATTCTATGTTGACAGTGAGAGAACACTTTGCCTGTTAGGATACTGTTACTCGTGGACTGAAATGCTGAAGAAACCCCTCCCCCTATTTTGTTTTTTGCAAAAATCAAGGTATATTCTAGGGTTTCCTGGTTGACCTCAACAGATAAACTGAGATGATAGTCTTAGTTCAGAAATGATCTGAATGTAGATTTACAGTCTACGTGTACAGCTGGCTAAGTGAGATCGCTTTCACAGTTCTGCATGTATCCCATCAGCTCCCCATTAGTCACTGAACTCTTAAAACTGGTATTGTAACATTATCACAATGTTTTGCGCCAATTTTATAAACTTTACAGTACAATATGTGTTCCTTTTCTGAGGCAAACCAAAGGCATATTTCTCAAGGTTCTGCTGCTATCAGCAGCGTTGATGGAGGATTTTTTATACATTTGTAATAGATAGAAATAAACCAGAAAAAAAAGAAGAAAAAAAAAGTGGTGGAGGAAAAGGTGAACACTGCAAGAATACTCAAAAGAGCTGAGAGTTGCAAACACCAAGAATGGCTTTGCATAGTAAATGGAATAGAAGAGCTCTGAACTATAGCTTACTTTTCCTGGTTTGGTCTGACAGAATGATTGAATGCTTTTGTACAAAAATCAGAGCCTTAAAAACAAGGATTTGGTGAGATTGTAAAATGGTGTGCCACTTTGGCAAAACAGTTTGGTGGTTGGTCAAAATGCAAAACATTGTTACTCTGTTACTCAACAATTCTACCCTTAGGAATATATCCTCAAACTACTGAAAATGTGCACCTATGAAACATGTACATGAAGGTTTACAGCAGTGTGTTGCTAATAGTAAAAAAGTTAAAACAACTTATAGCTATCAGATACTGGAGAGAAATAAAATGTGGCTTATTCATATAATAGAATATTATTAAGACATAAAAATGAATGAGAAACTGACAGATTAAATGACTTTGGTGAACCTTCATAAAAAAAAAAGAATGTTTTTGTACATTTTTTCAGGAACCTATGAGCTCACTTCTCTTGTGCATATTCCTAGGACTAGAATTGCTACAATACAGGATAGGTGTGCATGTCACATTTATTTATTGATACAAAGTATTTAGAGTAATAAATATACCTTCTTTATTGCAGGACTGTATTACTTACATTCTTGCTAATTAGTATTCTTGTTAAGCACACTATCACTAGATAGTTATTGCAACCAGCATGCTAATTTCCATGTTGAGTGAGAATGGTGGACACATTTACAAATGCTGGTTATAAATATGTTTATCATTACATATATTGAAGAACTTTGCTATTTATAAGTAAAAGAATTCTCTAGTCATTTAAATTTCGACCTATAGAATTTTTAGGATGGTTTCAGAATGGGTCTTTCATAAAGTAAATATATTAAAGACGTTCTCTCTGAGAGTGTAATTTGCCTATTGCCATACTTAAGGTCTTTTATGAACAAAAAAAAAAAAGTTTGATATTTTTTGAATCCTATTTAGAAATTATTCACCAACCTCAAGATTATAGAGATATTCTCCTGTTTGCAAAGAAAGGATTTATTGATTTTATCTTTTGGATGTGAGTCTGTAGTTGGTATGGGTTGACTTTTGCAAATGGAAGTGAGACCGAGATTTCTATCATGAAAACTTCCTTGCTAATTTTGCAGAGAATAAGCCATTCATGAGCTCATAAATATTGTGGCAGCTACACTGTGAGTCTCTTATCCACCACAGATCAACTAGCTTCCATGCTGCATTGAAGCAACAGCTTTCAAATGTTATCTGGTGACCAAAGTAAATACACTCAGGAAAACAAAAGCAACATGATCTAACCTGAAGATTCAGGTGTACAGATACATTCACACTGCCATCTGAAGACTACTCTTGATGGGGAAATGTTTTTCTGTATGCTGCAAATATGTGTTGCTCTGATTGGTTGATAAATAAAGCCAAAAAAGAGGGATAGGATGTAGATATGATAGGATGAAAGGATAGATTACTGAACCTACTTTTAAAGAGCAACAACTCACGTAATATGTTTTGCATTGCTATAGATTTTAGTTTATTACAAATTTAAAGTTAATTTTGTTATATTGTATATATATTTCTACTCTTGTTTAAGGTATGTTTGTGCACCTCATTTGAAATTGTAATGTATAATTAAGAAATACAGATTAATAATTAGTTATCTATGATAATCAAACTTACAGTCATGTTAATTAAGTTTTCTAGATATAGATATAATTCAGATAGGTAGGTAATATTTAAACACTTCAAAGACCTACAGAATATGGCATTTAAAATGTTTTAAGAACTCTGACTTTCTGGATATTGAGACATATCTGTTCCTGGCAGTACCAATATACTTCAGAGAAGATAATGGGCATTGAAGAAACTCATTATAGAGTTTGCTTTCTTTGTGGCAAAAGTTAGCCACCAGGCAAAAAATGCCCTTGCATCAACTGCTTGATAAAATGTTTTATAAACTAGACATGCAGGACCCATAGGAAGGTGACTTTGCAAGGCAAGATGGTCCTTCTGGTTCCTTCTTCGCAGAAGAAACTGCAAGACATTCTACAGGATACAAGAAAAAGTGCCTGAGAAACTAGGCCTACGGGCTGATATAGTTCAAGACTAGATAGTTACAATTTTCCTTGGTTATGATAAAAGATAAATTAGATATGAAACCTTAGACTCACAGATATAGGATAGATTTTTTTTAATTTTACAAAATATAAATAGACTAGATATTGTAATTGTAATTCTTGTTTGAAAACTGTTTTGCTTTATGTAATTTTAATAGGTTAAACTTAAAACCTTCCTTTTGTTTAGACAGAAGATGGGAAGTGATGGGGGAATGTCTTTCTCTATGCTGCAAATATGTGTTGCTCTGATTGGTTGATAAAGCCATTTGGCCTATGCCAAGGCAGCTTAAAGGCAGGCAGAAAATTCAAAGAGAAAGACAGGAAGAAGGCCGAGAGAGATGCCAGTGAGCCGCCCAAGGAGCAACAGGTAATGGGACACAGGTAAAGCCATGGAACATGTGGCGATATATAGATTAATAGTTATGAGCTAATTTAAGATATAAGAGCTAGCTAGCAAAAAGCTTTGGCCATGGCCATGCAGTTATAATTAATATAAGCCTCTGTGTGTTTACTTCGGGGATGTGAGTAGGAGAGATTTGTCCTGACTATCATCAGGCCAGGGCACAGGAAATCTTCTGACTACATTCTCTTTCTTAAAAATTCTGCTTGAAGAATTTTAAAGTAGTTGTCTACATATGGCTAAGGCTTTGTTTTGGTTTGGTTTACAAGATTGGCTTATAAAAAAAGTGCTAAATCCTGAATCTGTGTACTTTCCTTCACCAATTCAACAATGATGGATTCCCTTCACTTCGTGTATGTTTATGTCAGAAAAATAGTCTCTCAATGTTCCCTACTTAACTAAATAAGATGAATTCTAGAATATTCTGAATGCCTGGTTTTTGGGGCATCTAAAAAAATTGTAAAAGAATATATAAATAGAAGAGAATGTACATACCTTTTATTACAGAACTTAAGATTTATCCACTTACCCGACTTATCGTAAACTCTAGTAAACCTAGAAGAATTCTAGATAACCTGGAATTCTGTTACATGTCCAGAATCCTTGACAAGGAAAAATATGGTAACTTTGAATGAGACGTTGTAGCTTGTTTTCTCATAATCCTTCATTCTTTAATAAATATCATCTTCTCCTCTGGGACCATGGATTTAAACAAGAAATTCTTTGTCATAGCCTACTTAGAGATTTTATTACAAGTGGAAAATAGGTTAAAAAGTAAGCCAGAAAATACAATTTCCAGCTGTTGAAGCAGAATAAAGGAAATAAAGACAATGAAGAAAGGTGTGTTGTTGTTTGGGTCTTAAATATTTTCCCAATCCCCACATGCTTAAAGACTTGGTCAGTAGCCCATGGTGCTTTGGGGATATGGTGAAATCTTTATGAGTTGGGCAAAATAAAAGTAAATTAGATCATCTAGGGTGTGCCCAAAAAGGAGATAGTGTCTCTCAATCCCTTTCATCCCACCCCTCTGCTCCCAGCCTGCTATAAGATAACTTTGCATACCACCATGTAAAACCCTCAATGATCCATTGCCTGATCAAGGCTCCCAAATAAGAAAGCAAACAAATCATAGACTGAAAGCATGAACCAAATTAAATCATTCTTCCATTTAAACTGATTATCTCAGGTATTTGTCACAGCCACAGAAAGCAAACAGCACAAGGAACTAGAAGAACTTTCAGATAATAATAGGTAGCCCAGGAGGGCCACTGCAAAAAATACAGAGTGCCCAGAGAAAAAAATGAAGGAGCCCTACAAATCACTGAAGTCGCCTCACATATGAATCACTCACTGAGACAGAAGTGAGAGGGCAAACTGATGGGATCAAGGTGCATCTCTTTGCTTATTTATTAGTCTTTAAATATAGAAAAGAGAATAAAACAAGGTGTGAACATATCCTTAAACCTGAGAGCAAAGAATCAAGGTGACCTCAGTCAGCAGTCTTCCACGGGAGAACTGTGAGACTATCACAAGAGTCCTCTAAGCTTCTTGTGTCTACGAACATTAATGTATAAAAGATAAGCCATTCCTGGTGGACAGCAGAGACTCAGCCCACTGCTGTAGGCAAACACCCAGGGACTCACACAGACTATTTGGGCTTACAGACTTTGATGTGGTTGACCTAGAGCCATGGGATATAAAGTATTCCAACTTTCACTCTGTCTCTCTGGCTGGAGTTTATTTTAGCCTTTGCCACTGATGTAGTTTATTATTTTTAATGGCATTCCATGCAGGAATGCAACATATTCTTCGAACAGACAGTGTGTGGCTCACTCCACAAGATAATTCTGCTACTTCAGGTGATTGTGAAGCCCTGTCATCTTATATAAAGAGTTTAATACTTGGCACTTGGCATTATCTTATAAACAGTGCATCCTACAGTGTGTGTGCACTTTTCTGTAGCAGAAAAGAAAAGAAAACTCCAGGGATTTTTTTTCTCTTTTATTGGGTCCAAGGTAGAAAAAAAGAAACACTTCTAAAGAATATTTTTTATCTTCTTCATTCTTTTTCTGTGAATATTCTGTGCTACTTCTCTTACAATTAAATAGAAAACACCAAAAAAAGCATTTTTATAAGAAAGCTCTGGACTCGTTTTGCTGGGTAAACTTTGAATTGAAAAGTGGGTGGATATGGGAACTTATAAATCAGGACTTCCAGAAACTAGATGGTATGCCACATGATCAAAACCTAACTAAACTTCTTGTAGAGCCTGTTCAGTAAGATATCCAGGGTCTAGTTATGATAGATAGAAGGAATCCTTGCTAGATGGTGGCATATTTTTCCTGTCCCTTCCCTTAAAGACTAAAGTGAGAAGTGTCATTAAATAGACACTGTTCTTTAGGGAATGTGTTGGTTGGTTTTTGCCATCTTGAGACAAACCTAGATATATCTGGGAAGAGGAAATCTTAATTGAGAATATGTCTCCTTAATATTAGCCTGTAGACAAGTCAGTAGGTATTGTCTTGACTAATGACTAATGACTAATGACTAATGACTAATGGGGGTCCAAGCCCATTGTACAGGTTGTCCTAGATGGTATAAGCAAACTGGAAAATCTGGAAAGAACCAACAAGTAAGCAGTATGCCTTCATGACCTCTTCATCAGCTCCTGCTTCTGGGTTTCTGCCTTGAGTTCCTGCCCTGACATCCTTTGATGATGGACTGCGCTGTGGAAATGTAAGCAAAAAAAAAAATCCTTCCTCCCCTCTTTTTTCTTTTCAGGAAGATCCTTGACTTTAATCTCCCTTGCTTAGTTTTATCCCTTACTGTGACCAGTAACAATTTGCAACCAACTTCACTAAATGATGACAAACAACTATAACCCGCCAAATGACCAAAAAACCATTCAACCTACCTCTTAGGAATGTGGGCATCATGTTCTCTAGACTGCTTCCTGTTGTCTGAGAACAATGACATCTTTGGGGGACCCTGAGAAAACTGGAATAACATTCAAGTCCTGGGAGAGCTAGCTGTATTATTTTTGTTTAGTATCTGTGTGATGAGAAAGTGTAGAGCTTATCTGAAGTCTTAGCTGGAGTAGTTTGTGAGGCTGGACCATCTTAGCTAGCAGCTTTTAAGTTGTTCTGGATGCATAATTTTGAGGAAACTGTAACAGGGGCATTCTGAAGGCTGGATCACCTAGGCTACTTGTCTTCATTGTTTTTGGGTTCTTTTTTATCTAAAAACACATAAACTTTGAAAGGTAACATATATATCTGTATTAACACAAGTATGGAATATGTGGTATGCACAAGTCAGTTAAAGATGTTTTTTGTTTTATGTTTGAGCAGGTAAAAGTTATCCATTAACTTTATAAGTTTGTTTGGACTGTATAACCAAACCTCTAACCATGCTATATGAAAAGATGGCATGTAATAATAAGTCATAAGGACTCTAGCCAACAAAATTTATCATGTCTCATCCAGCCTCAGAACTGTTCCCATAGTAGAGGGGTCAGCATATATATCATCTGTCTTGTATCCTTTCTTATTTCTTTTTTCATGTCTGTTGCCAAGATTTTCAGGAGGTCTCCCCCAATCAAACCTGATCTTTATTAATTTTGAAGAGAATCATAACTTACTGTTTCCTGTGGAAACAAAGTTATAGCCTCTCCCCTAATGCAACACATCTCCTGACTTCCATTCTGAAGCCAAGACATCTCATCTAAAGTATATAGGCTGATTTAATTTAGCATTCTCTCACATAATCCAAGGTGTCTCAGAAGCTACAATTCATTCTTCAACATTCTAAAACTTCAAAGTCAACAAAGCATTATACAGGATCCAGATGCCCCGTATACTTCCCATCCTTAAATGGCCTTTTTTTTTATATTAGTCTACTCCCTCTTTAAAGACTTTACATTATTTTTAAACTATTTTTTCTATGACTGTCTAACCCATTTTTTTATTGTATCTGCTTAAAGGTTTTCTTAGTCTGGATCACTTTACTGTCCACCTGCAGCCTTCTCTGACAATGTGAGCTAAGCTTTAAACCTACCATGCACAGTGCTGGCTGGCTCAAGCACATAGCCAGTTGCTAGGAGCCATGTCTTTGCATGCCATAGCCTGCCTGAGAGACTGTGGGACTTGGAAGCCATGTCTGACTCCATGTTTGTGTGTTTGGAACGTTTTTTATGCTTTCTCAGGTTCTATGTGGAAATATATGCCCCCACATTGGACACCATATATAATGAGTCTTTTTCTGTCCCCAGCTCCCCAAAAATGACTTGGATACTTATTAACTATGAAAGCTCAGCCTTGTTTCTAACTAGCTCTTATAACTTAAATTAATCCATTTATAATAATCTGTGTTCTATTGCAGGGCATTACCTCTCTTTCATATTACATCTCTTGTTTCCTCTCCATGTCTTTGGCATCTCCTGTGTGCCTAGATTCATCTCTCCTCTTCCTCTCTCTCTCTCTCAAAATCCCACCTATACCTCCTGCCTAGCTATTAGTCATTCAGCTTATTATTACACCAATCACAGAAATATATCTTCACACAGTGTACCAATGTCCCACAACACAGGACACATCAATTGTCCTTATGTCAAGATTTATTTCTTATAGCATATATCATAACTACCACAGGATTCTGATTATCTATTTTTAAGAACACTATACATAGTGTTCTCATTAAAATTGCATTATCATAAGCTACTCTGAAATTTGAATTCATAATCAACCTTTTATTCTCATGACTTTTGTGGGCCCAGATTTTGGCTAAGGAGCAATACTGGTGATTTGTCTCTGAATGAAGGTGTCAAAGAACGTGGGTAGGAGAAATAAAAATGCTGGAGATGGCTGCAAGAAAGGAGAACTAGGACAGTCCAGAATAAAAGATTTGTTTCTCAACTGGCTTCTTCCCGTGCATCTCTGGCATTCACTAGGATGACAGAGGGGTGGTTACAGAGAGAGCTGGATGGCACTACACACATGATCTGTCCTTGTAGTCCATTCACAGCATGATGGTTGATTTCCATCAAAGAGCATTCTAAGAGGAAATGTTCCAAGCATGCTCCAAAGCCCCTTTCCAGAAGCCACAAACTTCTAAGATTCAAAGCAAGGGAACATAGTCTCTGTATATTGAGAGACTGGTGTCAAAGAATTGTGTAGGATATGCCAAAACCTCCATCTGGTGCCCTCAAGCCATTAAAACTCCTTCCACATGAAAGAATTCTCATTATCCCCATCTCCTTCCCTCCCTTCCTTTTCCCTCCTTTTCTACTTCCATGTCTAGTAAGAAAAAGGATCATCCCACAATAGCATTAATTCCAGACTCAAAATCAAAACATTAGGGATCATTATATTGACACTTTTTTCCTCCAATCATATTTGGAAAAATACATAGTTCTCTGGGCCATCCAGCCTCTGGGAACTAACCTGAACTCATAGAGCCAGCATGGGACCAGGGAGCCAGCATGGGACCCACCTAGACCCTCTATATATCTGTGACAGTTGTGTAGCTTGGTCTATTTGTGTGACTCCTAGAGGTGGGAGCAAGGCCTGGGAACCTATTCCTCATACTTGGTTGTCTTGCCCAGCCTTAATACAAGGGGAGGAGCTAATTCCTATTGCAACTTGATATGCTATGCTTTGTAGATACCCATGGGAGGCCTGCGCCTTCCTGAACAGAAATAGAGAAGGAGTGGATTGGGTGCAGAGGAGAGGTAGGGGGAAGGAATGGAAAGAAAGAAGAGAGAGGAAACTGCATTTGGGATGTAAAATAAATAAATACATTTAATTAAAGAAATAAAAAACTCAAAGATGATACTGATGTTGTCAATATAATGGTCTTTAAAACATCACTCTTCTGTTAGATGTGGGGTTAAGGAATATCTTTTCCCATTCTGTAGGCTGCCATTTTGTCTTACTGACACTGTACTTTATCTTATAGAAGCTTTTCAGTTTCATGAGGTCCCATTTATTCATTGTCAATCTCAGTGTCTGTGCTACTGGCATTCTATTTAGGAAATTGTCTCCTCTGCCAATGTACTCTGGGCTATTTCGCACTTTCTCTTCTTTATGACTTGGTCTACTTGTGGAACTCCTCGCAATGGGAGTGGAGCCTGTCCCTGACACTTTGGCCAGCTTTGGGGAACCTATTCCTCATACTGGGTTGCCTTACCAAACCTGAATATGAGGGGAGGAGCTTAGTCCTACCTCAACTTGCTATGCCATGCTTTGTTGACAACCATGAGAGACCTGTCCCTTTCTGAACAGAAACAGAGGAGGAGTAGATTCAGGAGTGAGGGGTAGAGGTGAAGTGGGGGGAAGGAAAGAGATAAGAAGAGGGAGTGGAAACTGCAGTCAGGATGTAAAGAAAAAAGTGAGTAAATTTATTTTAAAATATAACAGAAAGAAAAGAAAGAAATTTTTTTAAAAATCATTTCTTATGTATTACTTTATAATCCATCCCATTATACAAAGGACAAATCCACAAATCTGTTCGTAAGCTGTACTTGCCCCCTGAGATCTGACTGCCACATAACATTATTCTTAAGATTCCTCAAGGCAGAACAGAGAGGGCCTGTGAGATGTACCATCAGAATGACTTTCTACCTAAGAATTATGAAGCACTACCTTTCAGTGTTCCTAAGACCCCAACAGAATGTTTTATAGTCACACTCTGAATTCTGTACCTTACACCCATATTTTCCTGGCAGTGTCCTGGACTTATTTTATCTGCTCTAGGAGAGACTGATGGTGATAAACAGTTGTATTTTCAAACATAGAGTTTGGGGATCTTTTATAGTTGCTTTAAACACTGCTTGAGAACGGATCTCTTTTTCTATTTATAGTTTATATCTCTGCCTTCATAATGTGGAGGTCAAATAACCAATGAATGTGCTTAACATTGCTACTTCTGAGCCAGATCCTTATGTGATTAGTGTGTTTTTCACTCCCTTGGTTCCTACTTCTCTGTGTCACTTAGCTTTCTCCTCACTGCTGTGTAATCTCTGGCACACACACACACACACACACACACACACACACACACACACACTGTAGTGGAAAGTTTCCCTGTGTCCTGCCTGGCCCGCCGTTGGGACAAATCTCTCCCACTAGTGCCCCTCAAGTAAACACACAGTTATTAATTATAACTGTATGGCCATGGCTCAAGCCTTTTGCTAGCTTGCTCTTATATCTTAAATTAGCCCATAACTATTAATCTATGTATCGCCACATGTTCTGTGGCTTTACCTGCATCCCATTACATGTTGCTCCCTGGGTGGCTCACTGGTGTCTCCCTCGGCCTTCTTCCTGTCTCTCTCTTTGAATTTCCCGCCTGCCTCTAAGCTGCCTTGCCATAGGCCAAATGGTTTTATTTATCAACCAATCAGAGCAACACATATTCTCAGCATACAGAAAGACAATCCCCCATCAACACAGAGAAATGGGGGAGAGAGGAGGGAGAGGGAAGGAAGGAGAGAGAGAGGTGAACTTGCCTAACAGAAAACAGCTACTAACAGTAATAGAAACAGGAATAAAGGGGAGGAGAGGAGGAAATGGGGTGGAAGGAATTTACTCAGAATACAATATATACCTGTGAGAATGTTTTAAAAATGAAACACAAACAAATAAGGAAGGAAACACACATTTTATCTCACAGTTCCAGATATTTCTGTCCATAGGCACTTGGCCTCATATGGTTAAGCAGAGCACAGGGCATGTGCCAGACAAGGAGGCTTGCCATGTAGTGCATAGGAAGCAGAGGAAGTAAAAGCCAGGAAGGGGCCAAGACAAGATCTAGCCCCTAAGGTACAGCTCAAACAGTGCCCCTCCAAAGAGGCCCCAGCTCCTACTTTCTATTGCTTCTCTGTAATGTCATCACATCATGAATCCCTCCAGGGATTAATTCATTTGGTAGATCAGAGAGAGTCCTTATCATCCAACTGTCACAGAAAATACCTCATAGACACACCCAACGGTGTGCTCTCCTAACCTAGGTATTTCTCAATATAGTCAATTTGAAATCGAAATTAGTCATTCCACTGCTGGTGACAATGTATAAATTTCTTCACTCCTATGCGAAGGTTTTCTTTCAGATTCTAATGATTTTTATTCATTTTCCTCTAAAGTCACAGTGACAGCTGACTTGAGCTCTTTCAGGGATTCCATCAAGACACGTCCCAAGACCTCTTCGTTTACAAACACCACCACCAAAGTCTGTCAAAGGACATCTTAAAACTTAGTGAGCACAGGGCTGGAGACGTGGCTCAGCAGCCCAGGCTGTGCACTGATCTTGCAGAAAGCTGGAATTTGGTTCCTGGTACCCATATCCGGCAGCTCACCACTGCCAAGAGCCCCAGCTTCGGGAGGATCCAATGCCTCTGGCTTCCATGGGTACCTGTCCTCATGCGTGTATACCTATACACAGACATGCACGCATGGACACACATGTATACCTATACGCAGACATGCACGCATGTGTAGCAGGAATCTTAAAAGTTCTTATTAATAAAATCAAACCCAAGGCCAGTTATTGGGGGTCCATGCTGGTAGATCAGAGAGACAGAACAAGCCACAGCTATCTCACCTTGCCATTTCCTCAACTGATCTTGTCTCCTCAGACTGGAGGCCTCTGAGTCCTCATCCGAAATGGGTCTCAGCTGAATTACTGCTCAAAAGCCTGAAGCTTAACCAGCCACATGCTTAACCAGCCAAATGCATCTAGTTTCTGGTCCTCACCCTTATATATCTTTTTGCTTTCTACCACCACTCCCTGGATTAAAGTTGGCTTTCTGGATTAAAGCGTGTCACCATGCTTGGCTGTTTCCAATGTGGCCTTGAACTCACAGAGATCCAGAGGGATTTCTATCTCTGGAATGCTAGGATTAAAGGTGTGAGTGCCACCATTTTCTAGCCTTTGTATCTAGTGGCTGTCTGTTCTCTGACCCCAGATAAATTTATTAAGGTACACAATATTTTGGAGAACACAATGCCACCACACGCATGGACACACATGTATACCTATATGCAGACATGCATGCATGGACACACAAAATTTAAAATAATAAAAATAAATCTTATAAAACTTACTGAAGGAAAGTGACAACTATTTTGTTATGTTTACAGACACTGTGGATTGGTAATGCAGATCGGGTTAGTGGGCAAGGCTTGCCTCTTCTCTTAAGTGTTTTAGGGCCTCCACTGGAAAGGCCTGAACAGTCAGGTATGGAAAGAGATGGAAGTTTCAATGAGTAAGATGGAAGGACCTATTTCCTAAGTACCTTTTTGGTCACATCAGGCCCCCCTGAGCTAAAATGATCTAGAGATTGTGTCCATCTACTCTACCAAGTAGGAATTCCCTAAAGCTTAGAATTCCCATGAAATGACAATCAAGATACAAAAGAAATGAACTGAGAACTTCTCAAGAGAGCATTTCAAATGGACCAGGCTAAACTCTCTGGCCTGTTGTATAGACCAGATGGAATTTTTGTTTCCTGTAGTATAAAAACCTAACACTGATTAGTTCTGAAGAAACATGAAACTTAGACCAGCTGAGGGTCTATGAAGAGAGAAAGGGGCAGCAGGTAACCCCAGAGACAGAGTAGCCCCTGGGATTAGGTTATCTAAACTCATTATTCATCCTTATTGTTGTGATGTCATCACATGTGCAGAAGGAGTGAGAGCAGACAGGCACAGCAGCTCACTGTTCTCATTTATCAATTTCTGCCTCCTTTGCTTCTTATGTCTGTATTAGGGATGAGGTTTTGCTGGTAACACCACAAAAGTTATCCTGGAGCAGGGCTCTGTTCCTGGATACATGCTATAACTCATGGGGTATTCTAGGATCCCCTTGATGCAGAACAGGACAAGAGATATGAAAGACTTAGAGTGCTGTCTTTCACACCTCAGGAAGCTGATGATTTCCACATCCATGGCCTAACAGTTTTTCTCCCAGCTTGTCACACTCTCATGACCTCAGACATCACACAGCACCACGTCGTGTATTAACACATTCACAAGCAAACCCAAACTTGAGAGAAGACATTATAAGCCAGCATTCAATAGAAAAGCAGCACACAGAGTTTCTATATTTCCTTACTCTTCAGTTATTATGTCTCTAATATATTTTTAATTTGATATTTTTGATATAGAGACTACAATAAGGATTTTTTTTAATGTCCATTAGAGAACACATTAGAAAAGCACCCAGATACTCTGTAATCATCTACTTAGGTAGTGAGTTAGTAACTTCTTTGTAGATGAGGGAGAAGAAAGCAGTAAAAAGAAACACATTGAAATGACTTGTCTACATAGTAAAATTCATAAATAGTGAGAAAAGGAAGTACATGATTCCTACCTTATTAAAGCAAAGACAAGCTGTAGAACCAGAGGAAAGTTACCAACTTGCAGCAACTGTGCCTCATGCTTTCACTCCCACAGATCACCGCTGACCCTAGTGCCTACCAGGATGCTAACTGATGTCATTCTGATTAGTGCTGTATTCCTTTGCAAATATTATACCCTATAGCCAAGGATTGCAGAAGTTGAGTGCCAATGACTTTTCCTTTTCTTCTACAGTACAGACTTGTGGGAAGATAGATTTGCAAGCCCTCTGTCAGGTACTAAAAGCCACATAACTAATTCTGGACCAAAAAAAAAAAAAATGGAGATGGGGGTAATAAGTGTCACTCATGGATATGGTGTTGCTCTTTTTCTGCCTTTCTTCTCAGTGATTGGATTCTGTAGAACAAAGTTGTGGGAAAGCACAAAATGTCTCAGCATTCAGTATTCAATATACATGAAATCAATGGATACTTTATATTGGTAAGAGGCCTGAGCTTTCCATTCTGTCCACCATCACTGAATATAGAAATCTTGCCCAGAGAATCCATTTTCAGACTTCTGCTCTAGTCCCAGATGCTTGGAATTGGAGAGGTCAAACAGGGACATATTCATTTCTCAGACAACTTCAACTCCAAATTGCCCTTGCTAGCTTCACATGCCTGCCTCAGGGTGCTTTCTGTACTGTCCATTCCTATCCCTGAACAGTGTCTAGCTGCAGGCTTCTTACACTAGCACTATAAGCACTGGGATTTTCAGCCCCACTCAATGCCCTCTACTCATCCTAGCAATATAACCTGGCCCAATGTGGAGGAAAATGTGAGGAACATTCACAGTGCATGTTCTTCCCTATCAAGGACTCAGCATGCATTAAAACGTGCACCTTCTCTATACCCCAAGTTCTCTGCTGTCTTATAACAAGTGTCCAGTGAAATTGAAAGTGTAGTTCCAATGTCTCCCTCCTTCAATTTCTCTGAGCAATGGTTTTATACATAAACATTTACAATATTCATTTTTTGTGCCAAAACACCAGGAATTATGCCAAGTATTTTATTTCTTTCTTACATAATAGTTAAGTTTTAAAATATGTTGCAACTAATATTTTCTTTTCTCAGTAATTTCAGGTTTATGGACAAACATTAAAACATAGGCTTTTATAGTGAATGGAACTGTGTTTAAAATCTACCTCACCTCCTTATGAGCTACCCTTGAACATATCAGAGAAAGTTCATGTTCTTACTACTTACCCCATCTGAAATAGAAATATGGATAATAATATTACTTCTCCTAAAATGATGCAGCAATAGAAATAACATACATAAAACACCAGGTAAATGTAAACTGTTGGGAAATAAAGATTTTCACTCCTTGACAAAGGAAAAGTGCTTTGAGGTCATGTTTTTTCCTCTAGAAAACATCAGCATTCAATTTTGTTTAGTAATAGCCTCATTCTTATATTCATCTGCTCTGACGTCACACAGTGGATAAAGATGACCCTGGAATCATCAAGCTGCCTTAAAATGTCTCCTAGCTCCAAGACCCACTGACTATGACATACTATTTACTCTCAGAGCCAGAGTCATCCTCCAAAAACTGCTAAGTGTGAATTAAATAAAGTCACTTTTTTAAATGGAGTATTATAATTTTTCAAAAATTTGCAGCATGCATTGATGGTAAATCAGAGCACAGTGCTCTTGTTCAACATAAGATAAATACATGTGCTGTCGCACGCTTTAATAGCACGCAGAGCAGGCGGATCTCTGTGAGTTCGAGCACCTGGCTACCAAGTAGCTCAGAAAGCGCAAAGTACGCAAAAACTGTCTCGGAAAAAAAAAAAAAAGATAAATACATGCATATATGTATGTAAATATATATATATGTGCAACAATAATAAAGAAGAGGTAATTAATTTGAGAAAGAGTAGGTGGACACATGGAAGGAAGTGGGCAGAGGAGAGGACTGAAAATGATATAAATATAGGACTCATATAGGAAATTCTCAAAAAAGAAACTTATTTAATTAAAAACATTCACAGCTCCCAGTAGGTTCATGGGAGGATGAACAACCAGAAAAAGACAGTCTCACAGTTGGAGCCTGATAAATAGACCTCAAAACCATGGTGTGTGTATTGCTGGCCTTGCAGATTAGGAGGAATTTAATGAAGTACTTTTGATTTCATAGTTTAAAAACAAACATCAAATAAGCTGAGGGAAAGATATAGACAAATGAGTGGGTGGGAGGGAGAGAATGAAGTGGTGAGGGAAAGAGGGGAGAGGAGTATATGCCAGAGTGCAAAGATCCTGTCATTGTCTTATTGAGCATTGTTAGCCATCAGGTTCCTCCTGAATGGCATATGGATTTAAAGGTCCCCAGGAAGCCATCTAATACAAGCCAAGTGACTTCCCACAGTGCATTGGTTTAAAGCTTCCCCTAAGCTTCACCAGAGGCAAGCTTTACAGATAGCATGTAAATGGCATTCCATAAATCATCACTTACACATATTCCAAGAGCTCTCAATTTTGAAGCTGCCTGATAGGAACCTTTATACAAAGAAAGGATTATCCCTGTCATTATGAAGAGAGACACGGCTTCATGGATGAATCTGGTCTACCTACCTGCAGAGTACTCCATGGCAGCTAGAAGGCCTCAGAAGTGGGACAAATACATTGTGTCTTGAGGACTTGTATTTGGCTCAGTTGGCAAAAAGCGATTGCTGTGCAAACCTAAGGACCTGAATTGAGACTCGCAGCACCCACTAAAATGTCAGATGTGGCAATGCATACCTGGAGCCCTAATGCTGGGGATTCCGAGACTCACTGACCAACCAGCCAAGTTGAAACAGTGAGTTCCAGGTTCAGTAAGAAACTCCATCTCAGTGGATATTATATAAAGAATAACCATGCTACAATCCACAACCCCAGGGAGGCTAGGTAGCAATGAGGGTTCATGGGGAACACCCAGATCTCCCTGGAAAGGGAAAATAGAAGAGATTTCATGAGTTGACTGAGGGAGGGTGGGGAAGTGAACATGAGTGATTGGATCAGGTTGGGGGGCACAAAGTGGGAGAGTACTGAAAGAGACTACTGGAAAGGGGAGCATTTCAGGGTCAGGTAAAAACCTGGCAAGGGAATCTCCCAGGAATCTACAAGAAAGGCCACAGTTTAGACTCCTAGCAATAGCATATATGTAGTCCCAACTGGCCATCTCCTGTGAATGGATTGGTGCCTAGACCAATTGTCATCAGAGAGGAGTCGTCCAACAACTGATGGAAACAGATACAGACCCCACAGCCACACATTAGGCAGAGTTCAGGGAGTCCTACAGAAGAAGAGGAGAAAGGATTGTAGGAGCCAGAGGGGTCAAGGACACCACAAGAAAACCCACAGAATCTCACTGCTAGGAGCCTTACAAAGAGACCAAGCTACACTACTGTGCTTAGCTGGCTTTTGGAACCAGTCCCCCATACTCGATTACCTTGCTCAGCCTTGACTCAAGGGGAGGAGCTCAATCCTGCCTCAACGTTGATGTGCCATGCTTTGTTCAAGGTTCAAGTCAATTGGAGGCCTGCCCATTTCTGAATGGAGACAGGAGGAGTTAGAGGCAGGGTGGGAGGAGAAGAGGAGGGAAACTGGGATTGGTATATAAAATAAATGAAGAAAAAATGTTATTGAAGCAAAATTTAAAAAAAAAAAAAGAAAGAAAAAGAAAACTCACAGAATCAACTAACCTAGGCTTACTGGGGATCACAGAGACTGACAACCAGGGAGGCTTCATGGGACTGACCTAGGTACTCGGCATATGTTACAGCTGTATGGTTTGGTCCTCTTGGGGGACTCCCAACAGTGGGAATAGAAGCTGTCTCTGACTCTTTTACAGGCTTTTGGGACCCTACTCCTCATACTGGGTGGCCTTGCCCAGCTTTAATACACAGGTATGTGCTTAGTCTCACTGCAACTTGATAAACCATGTTTTGTTGATACTCGTGGGAGACCTGTCTTTTCCTAAACAGAAACTGAGGAGTGGATTGCAAGTCTGAATAGAGGAGAGAGGAGGATGCTGGGAGGAGAGAGGGGAAACTGCAGCCAGGATTTAAAATAAATAAATTAAGTAAATAAATAAATAAGAAAAAAGTCTGTCTCGAAAAAATATGTGATAGAGAAAAGTACTCAAAGTCTGGCCTCCACATACGTATGCCCAGATAAATGTAGCCCCACATATATTTAGACTAAACAAACAAACAAATAAACAAATTGTTCTCTAATTGGTATATCTTGTGCCAGTAAAGTCTTTGGCCTCAGTGTGGTCAGAATTCTGACTGTGTACATTCTCACAGTCACTGTCCACAATCCACTCCTTGCCTTTCTAGGGTGTCAGTGACCAGTTGTCTGAAAGTAACCTTTTCTTGACTCTTTAAGAGTAAGAAACCACACTCATGTAGATTTTATTGTGTGAAGTCTTTATAATTGTTCTAGCTTGTCATTATTGCTGCTTATCTCCTGTTATGCCCTAATTTATAAATCAAAGATTATCACAACTATACAAGTATAAGAAAAACAGGACACAAGATCCTGCCTCAGACTTCCCTTCTGGACAAGAGGTGAGTGCCTGGGCTCAGACTAGATCCCATCCTGGGCACCAGCCACTCCAGGAAGACCTGCCCAACTTGGCCCCAGGTTCTGGCTACAAGGCAGGTTCCCTTCTACCCATACCTGGAAGGCTCCCCTTCTTCAAGACCCCCATCAGACCCTGCAATCTCCACGCCCTGCCCCCATGTCCATCTTTGCCCGAGACCCCAGCCACTTCCTGAAATTTAGAGACCAGCCCCTAGGACCCATCCTGGCCCAGACTTGCCATGTGGACAAGAGCACCCATCCTGCCCCAGACTTCCCATCTGGACAAGAGAGCTCCCATCTGGACAAGAGAGAGAGAGACTTCCTGAATCTATCAGCTCTGTCTGGACCAGGTACGCTGATAAGACCAAGAACGAACCACAAGGAGATGGGCAGACGTACATACAACAAAATGAAGAGCAATACAGCATCACCAGAACCTAGCCCTCCTCCAACATCTAGACCTGAACATCAAAAATTAGAAGAAGCAGAAGAAAACAGCCTTATGAATAACATCATGTAGAAGGTAGAGGCATATATAGAGGAAAAGACAAACAGAAAATGGGAAGATTGCTATAAAAAAACTAGAGGAAAGGACAAATAAAGTAGAAGAAAACAATAAAGCCCTGAAAGAAAATCATGAAAAAGCAATGAAACAGATGAAGGAAACAGTCCAAGCCCTGAAAAGGAAAATAGAAAAAATGAAGAAGACACAAACAGAGGAAATGCTGGAAATAGAAAATCTGAGTAAACGATCGTGAACTTCAGATGCAAGTATAACCAACAGAATGCAAGAGATGGAAGAGAGGATCTCTGGCGTTGAAGATATGGTAGAAGAAGATTCATCAGTCAAAGAAAACACTAAAGTCAACAAAGTCATGACCCAAAATGTCCAAGAAATTTGGGATACCATGAAAAGACTAAACCTACAAATAATAGAGATAGAAGAAGGAGAAGAATGCCAACTCAAAGGCACTGAAAATATATTCAACAAGATCATAGAAGAAATCTTTCCCAACTTAAAGAAGGAAATGCCTAAGAAGATACAAGAAGCCTATAGAACACGAAACAGCCTAGATACCCCAAAAAAAGTCCCCTTGCCACATAATTAAACAACTAAACATACAGAATAAAGAAAGAATATTAAGAGCAGCAAAGGAAAAAGGCCAAGTGACCTATAAAGGCAAACCCATCAGAATAACACCTGATTTCTCAATGGAGACATTGAAAGCCAAAGGACATGGACAGATGTAATGCAGATACTAAGAGACCATGGATGCCAGCCTAGACTAATATACCCAGCAAAACTTTCAATCAACATAGACGGAGTGAACAAGACATTCCAAGACAAAGCCAGATTTAAACAATACTTATCCACAAACCCAGCCCTACAGAAAGCACTAGAAGGAAAATTCCAACCTAAGGAAGTCAGATACACCCTTGAAAACACAGGCAATAAATAGATAAAGCCACAGCAGTAAACCGCAAAGAAGAGAAGTACACACACACTACCATCAAAAATAACAGGAATGAACAATCACTGGTCATTAATATCCCTTAATATCAATGAACTTAATTCGCCTATGTCTTTTTATATAAGACTTATGTATAGGCTTACAGAATGGATACAAAAGCAGGACCCATCTTTCTGCTACATACCATAAACACAATTCAAATTCAAAGATAGACAATACCTAAGAATAAAATGCTCAGAAAAGACTTTCCAATCAAACGGTCTTAAGAAACAAGCGGGTGTAGACATCCTGGTATCCAGCAAAATAGACTTCAAACTAAAATCAATCAAAAGAGATCAAGAAGGGCATTACATCCTCATCACAGGAATGATACACCAAGATGAAGTGTCAATTCTGAACATTTATGCCCCAAACACAAGGGCACCCACATATGTAAAAGAAATATTGCTAAAGCTTAAACCACATATAAAATCCCACACACTAATAGTGGGAGATCTCAACACCCCACTTTCACCACTGGACAGATCTCCCAAATTGAAACTTAACAGAGAAATAAAGGACTTAATTGATGTCATGACTCAAATGGACTTAACCAATATCTACAGAACATTCCATCCTAACAAAAAGGAATATACCTTCTTCTCAGCACCCCATGGAAACTTCTCTAAAATTGACCACATACTTGGCCACAAAGCAAATCTCAACAGATACAAAACAATTGGAATAACCTCCTGTGTTCTATCAGACCACCATGGTTTAAAGTTAGATTTCAACAACAACAAAAACTACAGAAATCCTACAATCTCATGGAAACTGAATAATGCTCAGTTGAATCACCAATGGGTTAAGAAAGAAATAAAGAAAGAAATAAAAGACTTCCTAGAGATCAACAAAAATGAAGACACCACATAACCAAACTTATGGGACATTATGAAAGCAGTGCTAAGAGGGAAATTCATAGCACTAAATACACACGTAAAGAAGTTGGAGAAATCTCACATTAGTGACTTAACAGCACACCTGAAAGCTCTAGAACAAGAAGAAGCAAAGTCTCCCAGGAAGAATACATGCCAGAAAATTATCAAAGTGAGAGCTGAAATCAATAAAATAGAAACAAAGAGAACAATACAAAAAATTAAAGAAACAAAGAGTTGGTTCTTTGAGAAAATCAACAAGATAGACAAGCCCTTATCCAAACTAACCA
The DNA here is from genome assembly GCF_004664715.2 of Peromyscus leucopus. NCBI lineage: Eukaryota > Metazoa > Chordata > Mammalia > Rodentia > Cricetidae > Peromyscus > Peromyscus leucopus. The sequence goes on along the minus strand of NC_051071.1, from coordinate 42,653,317 downwards.
AAAGACAGAGAGAGAGCATCCAAATTAACAAAATCAGAAATGAAAAGGGGGATGTAACAACAGACATTGAGGAAATCCAGAGAATCATCAGGTCATACTTCAAAAACCTCTACCCCACAAAACTGGAAAATCTAAAAGAAATGAATAATTTTCTGGATAGGTACCACATACCTAAGTTAAATCAAGACCAGATAAACTATTTAAATATTCCAATAACCACTAAGGAGATAGAAAGAGTCATTAAAAGTCTCCCAACCAAAAAAAACCCAGGACCAGATGGTTTCAGTGCAGAATTCTACCAGATCTTCAAAGAATAATTAATACCAATACTCTCTAAATTATTCCACACAATAGAAACAGAAGGAACATTACCAAACTCCTTCTATGAGTCTATAATTACCCTGATTCCTAAACCAAACAAGAATACAACAAAGAAAGAGAACTACAGACCGATCTCCCTCATGAACATTGATGCAAAAATACTCAATAAAATACTGGCAAACAGACTCCAAGAACACATCAAAACAATTATCCACCATGATCAAGTAGGCTTCATCCCAGGGATGCAAGGGTGGTTCAACATATGAAAGTCCGTCAATGTAATACACCATATAAACAAACTCAAAGAAAAAAACCACATGATCATCTCATTGGATGCAGAAAAGGCATTTGACAAAATCCAACACCCCTTCATGATAAAGGTCTTGGAGTGATCAGGAATACAGGGAACATACTTAAACAAAATAAAGGCAATTTACAGCAAGCCAACAGCCAACATCAAATTAAATGGAGAGAAACTCAAAGCAATTCCACTAAAATCAGGAATGAGGCAAGGCTGTCCACTCTCCCCATACTTATTCAATATAGTACTTGAAGTTCTAGCCAGAGCAATAAGACAACATAAGGAGATTAAGGGGATACAAATTGGAAAGGAAGAAGTCAACCTTTCCCTATTTGCAGATGACATGATAGTATACTTGAGTGACCCGAAAGATTCAACCAAGGAACTGATACAGCTTATAAACACCTTCAGCAACATGGCAGGATATAAGATCAACTCAAAAAAAACAGTAGCCCTCCTATATACAATTGACAAACAGGCTGAGAAGGAAATCAGAGATACATCAACCTTTTCAATAGCCACAAATGATATAAAATACCTTGGGGTAACACTAACCAAGCAAGTGAAGGACCTATATGACAAGAACTTTAAGTCCCTGTAAAAAGAAATTGAAGAAGATTTCAGAAAATAGAAAGATCTCCCATGCCCATGGATAGGCAGGTCTAACATAGTAAAAATGGCAATTTTACCAAAGGCAATCTACAGATTCAATGCAATCCCCATCAAAATACCAACACAATTTTTCACAGACCTGGAAAGAATAATACTCAACTTCATATGGAAAAACAAAAAAACCCATGATAGCCAAAAGAATCCTGTACAATAAAACAACCTCTGGAGTCATCACGATACCTGACTTCAAGCTCTACCATAGAGCTATAATAATAAAAACAGCTTGGTACTGGCATAAAAAATGGACATGTGGATCAATGGAATTGAATTGAAGACCCTGACAATAATCCGCACACTTATAAGCATATAATTTTTGACAAAGAAGCCAAAAGTGTACAATGGAAAAAAGAAAGCATCTTCAACAAATGGTGCTGGCATAACTGGATATCAATGTGGAGAAGGCTGCAAATAGATCCATATCTATTACCGTGCACAAAACTTAAGTCCAAGTGGATCAAAGTCCTCAACATAAATCCAGCTACTCTGAACCTGCTAGAAGAGAAAGTAGGAAGTAGTCTTGAACGAATTGGCATAGGAGATCACTTCCTAAATATAACACCAGTAGCTTAGACACTGAGAGAAACAATCAATCAATGGGACCTCTTAAAACTGAGAAGCTTGCCGGGCGTGGTGGCGCACGCCTTTAATCCCAGCACTCGGGAGGCAGAGCCAGGCGGATCTCTGTGAGTTCAAGGCCAGCCTGGGCTACCAAGTGAGCTCCAGGAAAGGCGCAAAGCTACGCAGAGGAACCCTGTCTCGAAAAACCAAAAAAAAAAAAAAACTGAGAAGCTTTTGTAGATCAAAGGATATGGTCAACAAGGCAAAGCGACAGCCTATAGAATGGGAAAAGGTCTTCACCAACCCCACATCTGACAGAGGACTGATATCCAGAATATATAAGGAACTCAAGAAATTAGACATCAAAACGACCAACAGTCCAATTAAGAAATGGGCTATAGAACTAAACAGAGAATTCTCAACAGAGGAAACTCAAATGGCTGAAAGACATTTAAGGAATTGCTCAACATCCCTAATTATCAGGGAAATGCAAATCAAAACAACTCTGAGATACCACCTTATGCCTGTCAGAATGGCTAAGATAAAAAACACTGAAGACACCTTATGCTGGAGAGGATGTGGAGTTAGGGGAACTCTTCTCCACTGCTGGTGGGAATGCAAGCTTGTACAACCACTTTGGAAATAAATATGGTGCTTTCTTAGAAAATTGGGAATTAATCTCCCCCAAGATCCAGCTATACCACTCTTAGGCATATACACTAAGAATGCTCAATCATACCACAAGAGCACTTGCTCAGCTATGTTCATAACAGCATTGTTTGTAATAGCCAGAACCTGGAAACAACCTAGATGCCCTTCAACTGAAGAATGGATAAATAAAATGTGGTACATATACACAATGGAATATTACTCAGCAGAGAAAAACAATGACATCATGAGGTTTACAGGCAAATGGATGGATCTAGAAAAAATCATCCTGAGTGAGGTAACCCAGACTCAGAAAGACAAACATGGTATGTCCTCTCTCATAGGAGGATACTAGATGTGGAACAAGGATGACTGGACTGCTACTCACAACACTAGGGAGGCTACCTGGAAAACAGGACCCCAAGAAAGACACGGGGATTGCCCAATGACGGAGAAATGGATGAGATCTACATGAACAGCCTGGACGTGAGTGTGAGTAATGAAGGGCGAGGGTTGAAATAAAGAGAGCTTGGGGGAGCAGGAGATCCCAGCTGGATCAAAAACAGAGAGGGAGAACAAGGAATAGGAGACCATTGTATATGAACTCCACATGAGAATAGGAAGAAGCAAAGTGCTAGAGAGGCCCACAGAAATCCACAAAGATAACCCCACAATAGACTGCTGGCAATGGTCGAGAAACAGCCCAAACTGACCTACTCTGGTGATAGGATGGCCAAACACCCTAATTGTTGTGCTAGAAACCCCATCCAATGACTGTGGGAACTGGATGCAGAGATTCATGGCTAGGCCCCAGGTGGAGCTCCAGGAGGCCAATTGGTGAGAAAGAGGAGGGTTTATATGATCGAGAATTGTTGAGACCAAGGTTGGACAAAGCACAGGGACAAATAGCCAAACAAATGGAAACACAAGAACTATGAACCAATGGCTGAGGGGCCCCCAACTGGATCAGGCCCTCTGAAAAGGTGAGACAATTGATTGGCTTGATCTGTTTGGGAGGCATCTAGGCAGTGGGACCGGGTCCTGTGCTCATTGCATGAGTTGGCTGTTTGAAACCTGGGGCTTATGCAGGGTTGTTTGGCTCAGCCTGGGAGGAGGGGACTGGACCTGCCTGGACTGATTCTACCAGGTTGATCTCAATCCTTGGGGGAGGCTTTGCCCTGTATGAGATGGGAATGGGGGGTGGGCTGGTGGGAAGGGGAGAGGGGCTAGAGGGGGGAGAACAAGGGAATCTGTAGCTGATATGTAGAATTAAATTATATTGTAAAATTAAATTAAATTAAATTAAAAAGAAAACCTGACACAAACCCTGTTACTAGTCATGGTTTGGAATATCAGTGGGGTTCTTGGAATAAACCCTTTCTGGATAGGGATTACTGTGCAATGAGCTTGAAGGAACTGTTTTTTAAAACTGGAGAAATCAACATTGCATGTCTCATTGGATTATTCTTGAAATTAAATACGATAACTCATTTAGGGCTTTTTAAAGTATGTAGTACACAGTACTCAACAAACACATTTGATTAAACTGCAAAAACTAAAAATAGGTGCTTTTCCTCTAAAGGTCCTTGCCCTCTAAGAACACAATAGGTGGGCATCTGTTGCTGGAGTTATCTCTAGTCCAGCCTGGGTCCACAGCTACTCAGACTCAAATAAACACACAGATGTTTATATTATTTAAACTGTTTGGCCTAATGACTCAGGCTTCTTGCTATTCAGCTCTTATATCTTAAATTAACCCATTTCTATAAATCTATACCTTGCCATGTGGCTTGTGGCTTACCAGTATCTTTTACATCTTGATTTTCCTTGTAACAGCTGGCAGCATCTCCTGACTCAGCCTTCCACTTCCCAGAATCTCCCGTCTCCTTGTCCTGCCTATACTTCCTGCCTGGCTTCTGGCCAATCAGCATTTTATTTATCGACCAATCAGAGCAACACCTTCACAGCATACAGAACATATCCAAAGCAGGCATTTGTGATGCTATATGGCCAATTTGGCATACAAGGAAAGGGTGGATAGAACTTTTGGATCAAAAATGTGCTAAGAAGGAAACCTTCTTAATTAGAGTTCCCATTGCTGTGAAAAACTAACATGACCAAAGGCAAATTGTGAAGGAAAAGGTTTTTTCATCTTGAGTCACAATTCTCAGATCACAATCTATCACTGAGGGAAGAGAGGGAGGACTGAAGCAGAGGTGCTGAAGAAGCACTGCTTAGTGGCTGCCTCTTCCTAGTTTGCTTACCCTGCTTTCTTATGGCATCAATGGCTAACTCCTCAGGGTGATCAAGCTGGACCTTCCCATACCAATCAATCGGGAAAATATCCTACAGACTTGCCTACAGGTCATAGAGTGAAGGTATTCTCTCAATTGAGATAATTCTAATTTATGTCAAATTGACAAAAAAAAAAAAATCTAGTCAGGACAGACACTGATTTGAATCAGAAAATCTGGGCTTCTGTACAGTACTATTTCTGCACTGCTACTTTCTGAAATGTATCCTCAGAAGGCCTCTGTGTAGCTCTGGCCTTTCTAGTTTCTAAATCTATAAAATGGGAGTGATGATAATACTGCCACATTTAACTCACAGAAATAGGAAGATCAAAGGAGATTATAGACAGAGAAATGCACACAAAACTGTAAAGCAATATAAGTATATAAAGTATGGTTTATTTCTTTAAATTAGTTTGTATCCAAAAGTGGGAAAAGCTCACACAGCAAATGGAGTTTCTTGTGCTATGGTGTGTGCATTTTCTTCAGAATGGAGTCTTCTTTTAGAAAGAACATCTTCACACTAGGAGAAGATGCTAATTAACTCTCTATAAAAGTGAAAGGGTAGCCTTCCCATTACAGAAACTCTAGGATTTAAACCCACACAAGTAAATCTATGTTGAGCCCTTAGCAACACTGTATTGTCTTATTTGATATTTTCTGGTTACAGCGTATATTGTTACTCAGTTAAGATGAGTGGACAAATTCAAATTGTTCAGAAAATGTTATGTTCATTTAAGGCTTGGTGAGGTAGGTAGGAGTTTTCTTTTGGTACAGCTATGTAATGTGGCTTATTCTTATGCTACTGAGAACACATGATTTTTTTCTGAAATATGTGGAGAGGAGATATCTTAAGCTATTGTGAAACATAATAGTATGTGCACATTGCAGCTTTTTCTAAATTCTAATGGTCAATTAACATAGGATTAAATGATAAATAGATGTTCCTATAGAAGCTACCCAACATGCTTCCTTTACACATACTGAGAATGTAAGCTCTATAAATTCTCCAATTTTGAGAAATATCTCTATTCATAAAGACACAATGTAACAATTGAGGGTGGTATTTTTCATGGATTACTTGTATCAAGTGGATCATAGCTTTCAATCACTGAGGTGTCCAAAGTTCATGCTAATTATGATCTCTCTTTGCCAGATCAAGAAAGAGAGGTTAAGGTGTTGATCTGTCAGAGTTCACCATAGAAAATAAAAAACAAGAGCTTTAAACAGATATAATTATAAAGCTTCTGGACAAACCATTCATGAGTTAATGAAGAAATCTTATAGACATTTGCTTTTTCAAATATGAATGATAATAGTATATACCAAAACATGTGTAATATAACAAACACATGGCTTTACAGATTTTATACTCTTATACTCTCAAATGCTTGCACAAGAAAATTTTAAAGCATCAAAATCAATGAACTACATAATAACCATAAAAAAATTAGTTCATCTTGTCAAAAATCAAGAATAAAAACAAATTCAATGGATGAAAATAAAGAAAAGTTCACAATTATTTGATAGATAGGCAGGTAGATGATTGAGAGATGGTAAATAAATTAGATAGACAGAGATAGATGAATGATAGATGATAGATAAATGATCAGATAGATGATAGATAGATGATAGATAGATAGTTAATAGATAGATAGATGATAGATAGATAGAGATAGATAGATGATAGATGAATAGATAGATAGATAGATAGATAGATAGATAGATAGATAGATAGATGATAGATAGATGACAGATAGATGACAGATAGATAGAGATAGATAGATAGATAGATAGATAGATAGATAGATAGATAGATAGATAGATATTATCAACCTGTATATCTATCTGAGAGTACAAAGGCAATCTTAGCAATAAAAAGAGTTATTAGAGACAAGTTAATAAATCTGTAGTAAACATGCTTCATTGCCTTGTTCTTAGCCTTGAGAAATGCTTCTTTAAGTCTTCTGCCCAATTTCAACAGTGTTATTTTTCCTTGTACAGCTGAATTGCTTTACTTTCATATGTATTGACAATAGATACTAAGCCCTTATTGGATGTAGAGTATACAATACGTCTACCCATATTCTCTTCACTGTCAATTATTCCCTTTACTGTACAGAAGGCTTTCTGTTTGCCATAATCCCATCTGTTTCTTTGTCTGCTTTGGAAATAAGTACTATTTATTTTCATTGTTTTTGCTGTGACAAAATGGCTGAGGAAGAAAGCAACTTAAGGAAGGAATAGTTTGTCCTAGCTTACAGTTCAAGAGGATTCATTCCACTGTAGCATAGTAAGGCATGATGGTGGAAAGAGGATGTCAGCAGGGTGCATGTATCCACAGTCAGAAAGCAGAGCATGGATAGGAAGCATGGCATGATGGGGGAATGTCTTTCTGCATGCTGTGAAAATATGTTCTCTGATTGGTTGATAAATAAAGCTGTTTGGCCTATGGCAAGGCAGCTTAGAGGCAGGAGGAAAATCCAAACAGAGAGGAGAGAGAAAGACAGAGCAGAGGAGTTGCTGCCAGCCACCGCCACCATGAGAAGCAAGATATAAAAGTACTGGTAAGCCACAAGCCATGTAGCAAAGTATAGATTTATAGAAATGGGTTAATTTAAGATCTAAGAACTAGATAACAAGAAGCCTACCATGACCATAGTTTAAAAATAGTATTAGCCTCTGCATGTTTATTTGGGTCATCTGTGTGTGTTCATTTGGGTTCAAGTGGCTGCAGGACAGGCAGGTGAGAGAGATTTGTCCTGACTGCAGGCCAGGCAGGACACAGAAAAACTTTCAGCTACAATGGCTGGACTATAAAATGTCACAATCTGTCTCCACTGACAAAGCTCTACTTCATAAAGGTTCTATAACCTTCCCAAATGGCTGGGCACCAAGTATTAAAACACACAAGCACACTGAAGACATCTCACATTCAGACCACAGCAACATGCAGAGAAAGAAGGAGACAGAGAGGAGATGCTGATTGCCTAAAGGCTGGAGGTACAGGAGAAAATTTGGGAAGGTGGAATGAGGAATGACTGATTGCACATGGTATAGAGTTCCTTGTGGGGTAAGGAAACTCAGACTGATGGAGAGAATGGGTCAAATCTATGAAAAAACTAAAAACCAAATGAGTGGGTTGTACACTTTAAGTGGGTAAATTGTATGAGATATGAATTTACTTCAATAAAACTTTTAAAAACCAACTACAAAGGTCATAATTTTACAAGAATGCTTATGAATGAATTAAAACAAATGCAGAAATTAGAAAGACGGCCTAAAACACCACTACCTATAGCAACCAGGGCTCTTTTCAGAGAATCCAACTACAGTGGAACCAGGAGTGTTACCTTCATCACAGAAAGGTTCCAGCATGAGCTGGTATGAAGCACAGTTGGAATTTTTCAAGAAGAGATGTGAATCTATTCGTCAACTAGATTTTAAAACAAGGTGCTCTTTGCCCCTCCCATGCTTCCTTCACTTCTCCATCTTTCTCTCTGTTCTTGTTTAGAGGAAAGGTAGATTAAGAAGATGAACAATTATAATAAGATATAGATATTCAAGGTCTTGGCCTGATTTGCAGGATTGATTTCCATGTGTTTACTACATTATTAAAAATTAATTGAATGTGTAAAAAGGTATGAAGTAGGCATTGATCAAAGAAAAGAGAATGAATAAGGGAAGAAAAAACTGTATGTACATGGTCCTGAATACTTAGCAGGAACTGTCCTTTCAGTCCAGTGTAAACAGTCTGAGTTGGGACAGCAGTCCTGAGTCATTTATCCTCAGCCACTCCTGAACAGTCAGAAGCAATTTAAATTTCCAAGGAAGTTTTGTCAAGCAGTTCTTCCATCTTGGACCCCAACCTTTTGGTTGTCACATGTACTTCAAAGCAGCCCAGTTTCTGACAATTTAAATAATTTATATCCCAAAAGCAAAGCAAAGCCTGAAAATGTTAAGGCATCCTAAATCACCCTTAAGGTCACATAAGCATAATAAAACAATTTAAGAAATAATTATGGAACACCACAGGGCTGAATGAAATCCAGCTGAAGAATAGTGACCCACATATCTTTTCTTGATTCTCTGTCACTGACATAGCATTTTAGCAAGTTAAATCAAGGAGAGTTTAAGCTACAATCTCCATCAAATTCTCTCCCTAGGCACAGGACATGAGTCCAGAACAGAGCCCAATATGAAACAAAGAGTTAAGATTGTATTTTTTCAAGATGTAATTCTTTTTCACTTAGAGAAAATGTCCCTATTTTGTCAAGCTCATCAGCATCTATGAATGTGTTACAGAGTGAGAACAAGTCTGACACTGAATAACTAATCCCACTCAATTTACTTTAGATGATTCTACCTACCATGTTATCTTCTCCAAGGGAGGGAATTGGCATCACGGCAGGAGCCCCTGAAGCAGCAGTTGTAGACCAAGGAGATTATTTCAGTGGAGAAGTAAGCCTGTTAACAGGGTCAGTAAGCAATTTAGAGGCTCCTTTTATCACAGTTTCCTGTACAAGATAAGTTTAAACTGTCTTTCAAATTAGCAAATAGCACATAACATTTAGGTAAGGACATTGTAAGAAAGGCAAAAAGGGGGCTCCTTTCCAACGCCCAGACATGCACTCTGGGCAGGAGATACAAGTACCAATAAAGCACACCCTCTCCAACAATAAGAAGAGCAACGTACTATGTTTCTCTGCAGAAAAATAGAATCATAATCTGGTACATTAACCTGGTGTCAATGGCTATAAACTGAGGCCATTGACAATAATGAATAAATAGGATAATTTAAGTCAAGACCAACCTTCCAAATACATTGCTAAAGGCTTTTATTAATTTACTGGGTTTGCCATTGTATATTTTTCCAAATGGGATGATTGTCTGAACTTCTAATATCCAGAAGAATAACTTTCTACTAGGTCAAACCACCTGGTTACCTAGCTATTAACTCAAATAGACTAAAAGACAGTTTATTCTAGAGACAGATAATGAATGACCATGACCTGGACACAGATTTGGGTTAACCTTATTCTAACACTGTAATAGTTTAATAAAGTTTTTATAGAAGCAGAGAAAAAGTCAAAACTCAAGAAACTTTTCAAATAGGAACATCAGGTAAGCTGGTCACTGAAAGGAGGAGAAATCACTGCTATATTTTAGAGAATATCTAATGCCATTCTTGGCCTTTGAGTTGATGAAAGCTAAGAATGTTTGTAGATTGTGAAAGGTCACACAGATGTTCAGCTATGCAACAAGGTGAGCAATAAATGGCTTTGAAGAACCTAAGGTGGCTTAAGATAATTTGGCTCTGTAACCTTCCAATTCTCCACAGTCTCTGAAGATTTATTCAGTCAATCACCTTGTAGGATGTTTCTCACAGGGGTGGTGTCTTTCCAGCCCCTGAATTTCAGTTCACACCAATCTTTCTACCTCCTACCTCTGTTCTCATGTAGACTTGCATCCTGTGCCTCTTCACAGCATTCTCCCTCTGTCGTATATCTGTATCTTTACTCTTTCTTATGCAGGCGCTGCTCATCTCGGATCAGATTGTACCCCAGATGAGTTTTACTTCATCTTAAGTTGTTTACAAGCATAGGGACCAGTTTTCAGATAAAGACTCATTGACTTTATGAGGATTAGAACTTGAAAATAACTTTAAGGCAGACACAGTTCAGCCTATAATACTTATCAATGGAAAAGTTTGTGGGGAGAAAAAAGAAAGGAGTATTATTTTAAAAAAAAAAAAAAGTAAAATTCTTTCTTGGCCCTTGTATTGAAAAATAAGCAACTAGAACTAGATAAGAATTCTGGGGATTGGAAACATCAAAGAGACTGATTGGAGAAGCTTGTTGCTTTCACTATCTGTACTCATATTTTGGGAGCTTATGATTTTTCCAACACATATAATACAGCCACATTTGTGGAAAATATACAGAGTTGTGGGTATACAAAGCAGTCCCTTTAGTTGTCCAATAAGAACATCTCCTTTGTCCTCTGAAACCTCAATTTCACAAGACAGAGGAAAGGATTCTCTTCCTGGAAAATGAGAGAACAAAGAACGTGCACCAATAGGATTTGAAAATGTTGAATTTTTGCTTTCTCAGTCTCTTTTGAAGCCAGGATGGTGCATTACAATCCAACTTCCACCTGTCAGTTGCACCAACTCAGACTTCCTTAGGATGACACAAAGGGAGTCGTATGCAGAAACCTTCCTGATGGGGAAGCAAGGAAAGAAACTCTTGCACAAATCCATTGTCCAGAGGTGCCAAAGTGACAGTGGTTCCAGTGGCCATGCCTGTGTATAGCACCTGAGAATCAGCAGCACCTGTGAGGATGCCATGTCTATACTCAGTACCCAGGGCAGAGTTCAGAAGGTCACTCTGCTCCATAACACAATGCAAGCATTTTCTGTATGTTTGCTTTATTTCTCTTTCTTTCTTTTTTAACATCTTCATTGCAGTTTCCACTCTGTCCTTCCCTCCAAGTCCCTCCCCAACCTCCCTTCTTCCCTATCCAAGAAAAAATGTGGTATATTTACACAATGGAGTATTACTCCACTGTTAAAAACAATGACATCATGAAATTTGATGGCAAATGGATGGAATTAGAAAAGATCATCCTGAGTGAGGTAACCCATAAATACAAACATTGTGTGTACTCACTTATAAGTGGATTATTAACTATAAGGTAAAGGGTAACTATGGTGGTCTGAAAGAAAATGGTCCCCAAAGGGAGTGGCACTATTAGGTGGTATGGCCTATTGGAGTAGGTATGGTCTTGTGGGAGGAAGTGTGTCACTGTGGAGGTGGGTTTTGATATCTCATATATGCTCAAGCCATGCCCAATAAGACAGATCACTTCCTGTTGCCTGCAAGATATAAGACTCTCAGCTAAGTCTCCAACACTGTGTCTGCATGCCACCATGTTCCACCATGATGATAATGGACTGAATCACTGAACTGTAAGCCAATGAAATGTTTTCCTATGTAAGGGTTGCCATGGTCATGGTGTCATGGCGATAGAAACCCTAACTAAGACAATAACCATGCTACAATCCACAGACACAATGGGAGCAGGGACTATCTCAATGCAAGTAATTTTACTGCTGTAAAACCTCCAAGTTTAACCTAGAAGATTGTGAAATCTATTCCGTTTATTAGTATCTTCCTTTTCTCTTTAAAAAAGCCACACTTGAGAGCTGAGGAACTAGATCAGTCAGGAAGGGTACTTGTTATGAAAGCAAAAGGACCTGAAATCAGATCCCCAGCATCCATGTAGAATCTGGAAATGGACATGAGTCCTGCAACCCCAGCTGTGGAAGCAGAGGCAGGCTGATTCCAAGAGCTCACTGACCTGCCAACCTGGTCAATATGGTGAGCTTCAGGGAGATCCTGTCTTGAAAAATAAAGACAGAAAACAATCAAGGAAGACACCTAACCTTGCCCTAACCTTCTCATGTGCACATACACACACACACACACACACACACACACACACACACACACACACACCAGAAAATAATAATCAAACTTGATTTCTGTTTTGAAACAAGTGCCCTGACTTATAAAATAAGTAAACAAAAAAAAATGTATCAATACTTACAACATTTTTACATAATTCCTCAAAATGTTATTCCATGAATAACTGTCAGAACAACTGTTTCAAGAGTTAGGAATAAATTCTCTTGTGGTCACTATTATAGTTTCTGTGAAAAACATTGGCCTCACTATTCCTGATGATATGACCTTAAGTAAGTGTTTACATTTTAAGGGCTCCATGCTTCTGCTCTCCAAGCATAAATGAGAATAGCAGTGCCACCCATGTAGGATGTTTGGGAGGACTATGTTTAGATACACTGAGCACTCAGTACAGGACAGCTCTTGCCATTACTGAGCTGCTTCAAGAGGGAAACGAATGTGCATAGTTAGGCAGTGATTCCTCTTGGTATACCTGCTCCTCTTAGATTGCCAGCAAAGAATTCCAAAGCCCTGAAATTGGAGCACATGAGGCCTCAAGCTCTTTTGTAAACATCAGGTAGTGAGAGGGTTGAAGCTCCCAAAGGTCTAAAATGGAAAGAGAAATTGCAGTTAAGATCTGTCCAAATATTTGTCTCTGAATCTTCAACAACACACACACACACACACACACACACACACACACACACACACACAACACACAAATCAGCCTTCTCATTTCCATCCCTCCAGACTTCTCAGGTCTATTTGTCTCTAAGGCTCTTGAGCTATAGCAGTGAGTGAAATTGAAAGAGTATTGCCTTCAAGGAGTTTCCATTACAGACCAAAATATTCAGGGAAATTAATAATAACAAGAGATCAGCCAATTATATGGTGTGCTATGATGCACTAAGTTTGGGGAAATAAAAGCAAGATGAGGCAATGCCAGGGACCCACACGGGGAGCCCACAGCAGGTTTTTATACACAAGACCTTTAGAGGAGTGAAAATCAAGCAGAGTTAGAGGAGATTATGCGTTGGAGGTATAGATCGCTATAGAAACAGACTTGCAAGCAGAGGAACAGCCATTGCAAAGGCACCAAGGAGGATCATGGAAAAACAGAAAGAAAGCTGGAATAGTTAAAGGAAAGGGAGAAAACTTACCAGAGTCACGGGATAGCTAGGAATTACATTGTGTAGGGCATCTCTACCTAACTCAGGCCAGCTACATGAACTTGCTGGCACTGGCATCTCCTTTCTCTTAATGGTTCTAAAATTTAGTAGTGTGTCTCATCAACCACATTACACATCTTCTACTGCTGAAACTTCCTAGTGCCCATGCCAGGAAGCAATTCAACTTATTTTTAGTCTATGATCTCTTCTAATATAATCCACTAACTAGACTAAGGCAGCTCATAATATAGCTTATAAAGAGCATGGAAAGAAGGAAGAGATATATAAGTGCTCACTATAGTAGAAGGTATCTACAAACATAGTTCCTGAATACACAGGGTTGTCAAAACCACTTGATCAAAGTGCAGTTTCCAGGTATGCCCCAATCAACTTACTTAAAGTCTTTCAGAAAGAGAGACACACACCTATTCTTTGGACATGTTTCCGGATTTACCACAATAACGAACTAAGTTTAGAATGTACTGATTTGGACTGAAACTTTCATTCCAAAGGAAGAACCAAAAAGCCCAAAGGAATTAAATCATTTTCAAAATGAAATCTCTCTTCTTCCCCAAATGAGAAAAGGTTTTTTTCTTCCCTTTTCTTTCTTCTTTTAACTCTTCTCTTGTCCCTACCGATATATAGGAGTTCAGTGCTTTTGATCAATCTCAGAGAGGACTGGGGACACTTCCTAATCATGTCTCCTAGGAGAAGTGACTTTGGAAACCTCAAACCATCCCGGGAACCGCTCCATCCTTTCCTCATGAAAAGCTCACCTTGAAACAGTGGCAACCACTCAACTCCGGGAAGATGATTATTTCTTCTTAATTGGGACCATCTAGAGAGGCTTGGATCCACACAGGCTCTCTTTGCCGAGTTTAAATAAAAAGGCGTCCCTTTGTCCTTGTTATTTTCGAGATGATACATGTGATCTAACGGCTCTCGCACACCATGGGGCTCTCATTGACATCAATGGGCATTATGCATGTGCAGGGGCAGCAGGAGGGGGCTCATTATCTCCAGCCCAAGCAGAGAGAAATGCAATAATAATCGTTCTCTGCTTTTCCCTAAGCTTTTAGCTGGTGTTGGAAATGTAAGTAACCTTCATGTTTTGGGTTACAGTAAGCATCACCTTGTTCAATTGGCAGATAAGGTTCAATTCCTGCTGGATCAACCACAGGGATGGGGGAAAGGAACACTGAATGACTGAAACTATTCTCATCTATAAAGCTGGGCTGGCTCGTTTGTCTCTCAGAAGAGCTGTGGCTCTCTGATAACACTTCCCACGATAGCCAAACTCTCGAGTAACTGAAGACTTAGGTATCTATAGAAGTCCAAGCTCCTACATGCGAAGTGGCCATAGGGAATGCAGGGCTTACTCTAAAGTACATCACTAAGTCAAGTCATCTTGTTTATCAGAGGTTTTCCTCTCTGTTGGAACACTGCTGTACAATTGATGCAGCTTTACATGAAGATCTCATGAGCCTACCAGTCAGTCTCCTGCTTTAGGAAAATAATTCCTATGTAGATCACTGAAAGAACAGAAAGAGCCTTAATCCTGAAAGATGGCATGGCCATCAACTTGAGTTCTTACTTTTCCCATATCACCACAAGAGAGTTCTTGGAAAGAAATGTTAACTCCAGGTATACAATCCAACACCAGGAATCTAGAATTTACTCATTGCCTGTATCTGAAACTGGATAGTCATTATATAGAAGCCATTCTCCATTTCTCTCTCTTGCCTGTAACCATCATTCCCTTGTAGTTCCAAGCATTTACAAGCTTAGATGTCTCATGTAGGTATTTGCCTCTCAACACTTATCATAATGTCAAGTTTCATTCATGACATCATATGTAGCAGGATTTGATCCTTTTAAGGCTAAATAATTCTATTGTCTCTATATATAACATACTCTCTTGTAATAGCCATCTATCAAACAAACTATTGGTTGTTTCATACACCTTGTCTCTTGTGGGATATGTTGAAATGAACACAAGTAAGGTCTTGATTTAGCTTCCTTTGGATATGTACTAACAGTGCAATTTCTGTAATACATGGTGTTGCATTTTTAATACTGGAGGGGCCTGCCCATTCTATTTTTCCATAACAGCTGTATTATTTTTGTCCTGTCAGCAAAAGTACACAAGTTTCCAATGTCTTCTTATTCTCAGGATTTCTACACATGTATTATAGCCATTCTATCAAGTGCAGGATGAGGTCTTACTGCATTTTGATTTGTATTTCCCTGGTGGAGCAGGTTGTTGAATATCTTTGCTATACCTTCTTGGCATTTGTACTGCTCTTCAGATAGACATAGAGATGTCTACTCAAGACCTTTTCCAATTTTGTAATTGGGTCATATAAGAACTTGATTTCGGGGGAAAGACTTATTATGAACATCTATACAGTGCTGTATTAATGCAAATTCAGTATTAAGAAAATGATGTCCATGCTGCTTCCATGCTTTGCCACTACTAAGAAAGTTTGTTTTGGCTTCATTTCAGTTTGACTTTATGCTTCTGGCTATCTTTTGACCACATCCTTTTCAGATTTAATGAAAGACAAGGAAGTTAGTTGGTCTTTGCCATCCTGGGATCATGACTCAGGCTTGATTCCCCACCTTCTCTTCTGTTCCTCTCTTGGTTGGAAGACAAGATCTTTAAACTAGATAACATGTCTGTGCACTCACAGCTAGTATTTCTCACTCACTACTGGCAATATTCATTCCCATTCCCTGGTGCAAATTTGTACCTCTGGGCATAAATGCAAGCTAAGAGTAGAGTGTCTTCTTCTCATGAAGGCAATAAAGAAAGAGAATAAAACCCAAAAGAACATGGGTATTCTCTCTGTTTCGGGTTGTGCTTTAAATCCATTGTTGTTACTAAATCACCTCTCTCCATATAAAATCCCACTGGCCCAAGCAGCATCATTCTTTGCAAGTAAAGACAAGAGATAGCAATTCATTCTTCTTTAGTCCACAGGCAGCATCTCCTTACTCAGTAAGGATATATAGTAAGGATAAACAAGTTATTACTCATGGGCAGAAAATGTGGTGAGGATTCAAGAACAAATCATACAATTTAAACTATTATTTTCAGTACTCAAACAGACTCTTGATAAAGTATAATCTTTGAAGTCAAAACATTACTGGCCAGTCCTTTGAACCCAGGTATTAAGCCTTCAGTCTTTAATAGCCTCTTGCTCTTTCAGTGTGGTCTTTATGCTGGAAATAAATAAATAAGTAAACTGAAGCTGTGCTGTAGTGAGTCTTTCTCTGTCCCACCAGCCAACTCCCAAATCACAAGAGGGAGACTTATTATTAATTATGAAATCTTGTCCAATAGCTTAGGCTTGTTTCTAACTAGCTCTTATAACTTGAATTAACCCATTTCTATTCATCTTTGTGCTTCCCTGATGCTCACCGACCTAATCTACATACTGTGTATCCTGCTTTCCTACTTCTCCATATCTCTTTGCCTCTCAGACCTTCTTCTCAGTCCCTCTGTACATGGAAATCCTACCTAGATACTGATAGTTCAGTTTTTTACTAAACCAATCAGAGTGACTCTTCTTCATAGTGTACAAAAATATTATTCCACAATATTTCCCCTTCTTTTTCTAAATAAAAAGGAATTTCATTTTTTAATTCTAACACAATAAAACTATATACAATAAGAACAATTATCAGGTAAGAATACACTCAAAATGTCCAGTTCATTTGTCAATTCAAAGAAAATACTCCAAAGAAAATAACTATCCTCTCTTGATGAGTCCAGAGTTTTGTACCTAATTTTCTTTTTATCATGACTGAGAAAAACTCTATCTAGCCTTCAACCCCATCAAAAATCTGAGAAAAATATACCTTAGTATATTAAAAAAAAAAAAAAAAAAAAAACCTTAGTAAACAAAAAGTGCAGAGCAAGCAACTTCCAAAGAAATGATAGAAACAGCTGGCTGCCTGGACAGTCACTCAAGATTCCTCTGTAATGTTGGAACATCCATCTTCAGCCTACAGGCCTAGGATATCTGACAGACATTTCTGTGAAGCAGGAATTTTGAAGGACTGTCCTATCTTGTCTTGGAAGTTTGGCAGATTCTTTTCTTTGCGTCCTGTTTGTCCAATTTGGGCAGCATGCTGTAAGCAACTGAGGCAAGTGCAGCTTCTTTGTCCAGAGGCTAGCTTTTGCCACAAAGAAAACAAACTCCATATGGAGGTTCTTCAATGACCATCATCCCTTTTTGAAATAAATTGATGCTGATAGGAGCATATGTGTCTCATTGTCATGAAAGCCTTATATTATTAAAACATTTTAAATGCCATATTTTATAGGCCTTTAAAGTGTTTGAAGATCACATATCCATATAAAATATATCTTTGTATCACCTTGAAAACATATTTAACATGACTATAAGTTTGATTGCTATAAGTGACTAACTATTAACCTGTATTTATGTATTATTCTGAATAGCTTTTAAGGACTAGAACTTTACATTATATTTTTAAAAGAGCTGCATAGGTATAATATCTTAAACAAGAAGTGATCATGTATACAGTATAACAAAAATAACCTTAAATTTGTATCAATATAAAAAATCCATACTAATATAAAATAATTGAGACTAGTGGTTGTTCAAAAGAAAACTTAACAATCCACCCTTTTGCCCCCTCATTTCCTTACTATATCCCCCCATTTCTCCCTTCAGAAAGAAATCTCTGAATCTAATCTCCTTTGTTCGGGTTTTTGTTTTTTATCATGCCCAATAACAAATTTCAACCAATGCCCCTAAACAATGGCATAACATCCATAGCCCACCAAATAAACCAAAAACCACCCACCCCAACTCTTGGGAATGTGGGCATTGTGTTTTCTAGACTGCTTCCTGTTGTCTGGGGGTGATGACATCTTTGGGAGATCCTGAAAAAATTGGAATAATGGTCAAGTCCTGAAAAAACTAGCCATAACATTTGTTGTCTGGTGTGGGATGTCTTTCTGTATGCTGTGAATATGTGTGGCTTCCATGGGATAATAAATAAAGCTGTTTTGGGCCTATGGCAAGAAAGCTTATAGCCAAGTGGGAAATCCAAGCAAAGATACAGAGAGAGGAAGGGCAGAGTCAAAAGAGATGCGAGCCACCACAAAAGGAGCAACAAGATGCCAGCAGACTGGTAATGCCACAGCCACATGGCAACATATATATTAATAGGAATGGGTTAATTTAAGGTGAAATAGCTAACTAACAAGAAGCTGAATCCATAGGCCATACAATTTGTAATTGATATAAGCCTCTGAGTAATTATTTTATAAGTATCTGTGGGACCGTGGGTAGGAGAGATTCATCCAGACTGCTGGGTAAGGAAGGACCAAAGAAGTTCCTGACCACAGTTGTCCAGTCTGTGTGCAATGGGAAAGCAGAAGGCTTATCTGTAGCCCTGGCTGGAGTAGTCTATAACAGCAGCCTTGAACCTGTTCTGGATGTAGAATTCTGAGAAAACTGCAAAAGAGGCACTCTGGTAGGCTGGATCACCTGGATCGCCCATTTTCTATGATGCCTGATCCCCTTGCTCTGAAAAACACACAAACCTTTAAAGGTAGCATACATATCTGCATTAACACAAGTATGGAATATATAAGGTGCACAAGTCAGTAAAAGATATTTTTGTTGTTGTTTTATGGTTGATCAGGTAAAAGGCAGCTATCAACTTTATAAGTCCCCTTGGACACATAACCAAACTGTAATATAAATCTGTATCCATATCATATGAAAGGATGGCATGTAATAATAAGTCATGAGGGATCAGCTTACATGTCACCTGTCCTGTAGTCTTTCTCTCTCCCATCAGCCAGCTCCCAAAGCATGACATGAAGTCTTAATTATGAAATCTTGGCCAATAACTTAGGCTTATTTTTAGCTAGTTCTTATAACTTAAATGAACCTATTTCTATTTATCTATGTGCTATTCTGATGCGCATTTACCTCATCTATGTACTGTCCATCATGCTTTCCTGCTTCCTCTCTGTCTCCTCGCCTCTCCAGCATCCTCTGTGCCTGGAAATCCTGTCTATCTATTGCCCATTCAGCTTTGTATTAAACCAATCAGAGTGATGCTTCTTTACAGTGTACAAAAGGAATATTCCACAACACTATGCTGTCATTCTAACCTAAACATTTCAAGCACTGACTCAGCCTGGAGTGTTCTCTTGGAGGACATAGCTCCCATTTCACATCCACAGAACTTATCTTGAATGTCTATGTTTGGAAGGACGTTGTGTCCATGTCTCTAACCCAGTGCATATCTTGTAGAGGAGGAATCTTCTATGTTGTAACCAAAATACTTCATGATGGAAAATCAAGTTCTTTCTCGTCTCTCACTCACTTTCTTAGTTCCAGCATCACTTTCTCCACAGATGTTAGTAGCCTTGGCTTTACATATTACAATAACCTGGCCCTCTGCTGCCAGCTAATCAGACTCTTAGGATAGAATTATGTTAAAAACACTTAATTCCACAATTCCACTCTCAACCAATCATGCCAGTCATGAAGAAATGGTAGAAATTCAATCCAATTGCTGTTTATAGAGCACATTTTATTTACAAAACTCAGAGTTAGTTGCAAGAAAATATAATAAGCTTATTTATAATTAAAAATATTGGTGGCCCAGTTGCCATATATAGATCAGATACCAAATTAATTCATTAAGAAGTAGTAAACAAATGTTCATTAATTTTATGAAAAATACTTAGCGCCTCAAAGGACAATTTCATTTTATTCATTCACTCATTTGTTATTTTATCCAAAAGTATATTTTGAACATTAATCACTTTTAAGCAGCACCCCTTCAGGCAATGAAAAGACAAAAGTGGAAAATTTTAAATCCTATAGCCTATGACTCTGTAAATAACAGAGAGAAAGTGTAAGAAAGAAGGAAGAAAGGAAAGGGAGACCATTGTGAGATCATGTTTTGTACACTGTAAAGATGCATCTCTGCCAAGCTGAATGGCCAATAACCAGCCAAGCAGAAGAAAATAGGTGGGACTTCAGGGGAGTAAGAGGAACTGTGTAAGCATCTGAGGTGCATGGTATTAAGTCAATGAGATGCAGAGAGAGGTAGACAATGGAGAAATGGTAAAGAACACCATGGCAGAACACAGAAGAATAGAAATGGGTCAATATAAATTATAAGCATTAGTTGGGAACAAGCCTAAGGTAAGTCCTAGCTTTCATAACTAATAATAAGTCTCCTTGTCATTACTTGGGGGCTAGCAGTCCAAAGAAAGTTCCACTGCAGGAGACAAAGGAGAAAGAAGAAGGAGAGACAGAGAGATACAAAGAAATAGAGACAAACCCAAACCAGAAGGACAATAGAGTAAAAAAGATTTTATGGTAGAAATCTGTTCTGTGGCAGATCATTAACATGAAGACAGTACTAAAACCCAGGCACGCTGGTTCATTGGACATATTAAATCAACATATTTAACAGCTGAGAGACAAAATGTGGTCAGAATGGAAAAGGAAATGAAAACTCAAGGCAATAAATACAACACAACTTTAACTCCGAATGTGAGAGAAGAAATAAAGGAGAGAGGAAAAAAAAATTTTTAAGCATTCATGAGGATTTTGAACTTTATCTTAGGCAGTGGAAGACACTGAAATTTTCTAGCTTATGAAGAACTTGATTAGATTTTGAGAGAATTGGGAAGATGTGGCAAAGCCAACACATCCATGAAGTGGATTACTAGAAGCAGCAGACTTTATTATACACAGGAGAGGCTTGATGAGAAAGCAGAAAGGAAGTATAGACCACAGAATCTGACAGCAAATTAAATTGAGTCTCTATGAAAGGCAGAATAATGGAATTCAAAACATATCAATTTTCCTAATATGCTGAACTTGGGAATCTATCCCCATATGAGAAAAAAAGCACAATGAATATGAGTAAGATTGTAGACATTAAAATCAGCAGTGTATCCTGCACTATTCATGCAGTTCTAATACACACACGAGTCTTTAAAGGATGGGGACTCCCCCATTCCTAGGTATGGTCAGAAAGAAATGAGGTGGAAAGGTTACACCTGAAGCCTGAGAAGGATTCAACTCTTCAGTGTTAGCTTTGAAGACTGAGCCATCAAGAACAAGTAACCTCTAATAGTGGTGAATGGCCTTCAGCTTACAGACAGAAAAAGTGGCCATCATGGTGCTATAACCTCAAGGAACTGAATTCTGAAGAAACAAAATGATTAAAGACATTGATCCTCTAAAGTCTTCAGTAAGGAATACAACCATGTTGACCCTTGATGCCATCCTAGTGGGTCCCAATCAACTTCTAAAGGCTGAAAAGGTCCACAGTTTAAGCCACTACTTGGTAATTTCTTAAGACAACAATTCAAAAGCTAATGCAGATCTGAAGGTGAAAAATAAGATATAATATGATAGGTGATAACTAGAAGTGAAAACAAAAGAATTTTCCAAGGAGAGTGAACAGGAAGAGTCAAAGGGGTAATGAACCCCAAAACTAAAAATATCCCACCTAACAATCACAGGAAAAGAAGGATCTTGGACCAGAAGTCTTTTTCAAAACCAATGTTAAGATCTGTTGATGCAACCCTTAAAGGATACACAGGAAGAGGAAGCAATGCTGGTCAACCATCAAGACCAGCTTATCTACACTAAGTAGACAGGTAGCTCAGGAATAACTAACTCATTTTCTGATTTGTTCCTGGTAAGTCCCCAAGGAGCTAGCTACAGAAAAAAGTACAGTTATGGAAACACTCTGCTCTTCCTTTGGACAGAAACTTCATGCCTTGTGGAGATTAAGTATTCCTTGTATGTATAACTCTACAGTTCAAAGTACCTCCAGTACTATTTATAGGAGTAGAAAGGGTACTGGTGTCTTTATTCCAGAGGTGCCAGCAGTCACATGTGTGGCTGCTAATGAGTTCAGAAGTACCAATTATCCACTTCACTTCTGAATACATGCAAAATTTGAATGACCATTTAAGTGAGAATTCACATAGTTGTTTGATATTTTCATGCTCTATGTTCCTGTATGAACCTGCATTATTCTTCTTTGTAGCCCCAACACATAAACATAAAATATGCTGGAATATTTCTTTTATGGGTGCATCAGAGAATAAAAAATTTCAATAAAATGATATATTCACCATAATATCCACAACACAATTTCCTGCATGACTTTCAAAGACTCCCATCACTATGCATAATATTCATAATATGAAAACTTAATCCTTTTAAAACTTATAACAACAACAAAAACCCTTTATATTAGCATAGAGATAATATTCAAAGTACTACCTGCTCTTGCGTACCTCACACAGCTTTGTTCTAGAAAATAATTGTTTTTAAAAGTTCCTTATCCAGGCAATGGTGGTTTGGCTCCAATTATGATATATGTCCTTGACTGCATTCAGGTTCACAGAAAAGTTCATATTTTCTCTTCTTAAATAGAACATTGTCTTTCCCCAAGCATCCCAGAGAATACTTGGATCTTGTTTAAAAAAAAAAAAATCATTTTGAGAGTTTTGCACACAGCTTTTTGTATTAGTTTTCTAAGAAGGTCCCTAATTGTCTTCTTTGTCCAAATTATACCAAGTCTCCTTCTTTCCACACAGTATGTCCCAGCTGAAGTCCTCAGAGTTCCCTGATAAATACCCTGACAGGAGCATAAGTTTATTAGTCTAGTTTTGTGGAGTTTCTAGGCTGTTGAAGAACTCAGAAGCCAGTTCAGCCAAACAGCTAGCTGAAAAGATGAGAAGAGATTTGGGACTGAGAAAATGAGGTGAAAAATGTTGGAATGGGCTTACTAGTGGCAGAGTCAGACATGAGCATCTACCTTCTGATTCCAAGACGAATGTGCTTTTCATGGTGGCCTACTAGCTGCCCAAACTTCCTGTTGGACCCAACCACTTTAGGCAAGGTGTATTTTCCTGACTACCCTTACTGAGTACTCCTGAGTAATCTCACAGAACTGGGCTCTGTGGTGGTTAAACTTGATAGACTATGGACTGAAATAAGTCTTTCCTTCCTTCACTCATTTTTGGTCATGTAGGTTGTCACAGCGATGTGAAAGGTAACCAGCACATACATTGGTACCATGGAGAGGGATATTGTAGTGGCAAACGTGACCACGTGGTGTTTAAGCATATTTGTGAGAGGAATGGAGACTTGTAACCCAGAGTTCCAGAAAGCCACTGAGCCAGCCAATGTGCACTAGAATAAGAATCCCTACAAGGAGGGCCTAGGAGGCCATTGTGTAGAGCTACAAAGATAGAGCCTAAATTGCAATAGAGGCCCAGAGTGCTGGAGAGCTTAAATCAATAATTTTCCTTTTCACACATCTTCAGAAGCATGCCAAAGTGTTCCATCAGGCATGTTCCTCTATTCATTCATTCACTATTTTTTTTCCATTTATTCACTTAATGAAGTATCCATGGGCCATGCGTGTTTGCCAATTTGCTTCTAAGCACTAGAAGTTATAATAGTAGAGATTATACTTTCATTGCCTTTACATTCTCTATTTTATGATTTTGAGGTTTTGGTTTGTGAGTAATGCTTGAGTTCAACACAGGGCCTCACAAATCAATGGCAAACACTTTCCCATTGATTTACACCCAGGTCTTTGTATTATTTTTTTAATGGTTAACTCTTTTTTTTCCAGCAAGGTTGGAAGCCTTGGTTAATAAATACAGTAACTATAAACATGAAAGCAACTAGAAAAGTATAAATGTGAGTTTTATTAAGAATGGTGAGAAATTGTAATGAACAAAACACTATGTTTATGTCTTCCCTGAAAGGGATTGTTAAAGGGAAGAACATGAAGAGCAGTAGGAGGAGAGTGTCACCTGTTCTGAAACCTAAGAATTTCCTTGGGAGCCAAGCACAGTGATGTATACCTACAATCAGCACCTGGAAGGCTGAGGCTACATGGTCTTGAGTTCTAAGCCAGCAGGGGAAACTTAGCAAGACTGTCTCGTGAAACAAAGAATGTCCTTGACAAGTAGTACAATCCTGGCAATGAGGAGAGAGCTTCAGATGGATGGAAGTCGCTGTCTTCAGTATGTCAAGAACAAGGTTTGGTTTCCTCCTACCGATAGTTAACTATTTAAATATAAGGAAGGAAAAAGTGATGGGGGAAATGAGAGGAAGGTGGAGAGGAGGGAGAAGAAGGAAGATAAGGAGGAGAGAGAGGGGTTGGGGATTTAGCTCAGTGGTAGAGCGCTTGCCTAGCAAGCACAAGGCCCTGGGTTCGGTCCTCAGCTCTGGGGAAAAAAAAAAAAAGGAGGAGAGAGAGTAGAAGGATGAGGTGTAGGGGGGAAATAGAAACTAAAATGCATTGGTTTTCGGCACTCTTAGCCAGAGATCAGCTAGATGCTTTTCCCTTTGCAACGCTTAACTAATTCAATGGTTCTTTTTAAAACATAAAATATAAAAAGTTCCCTGTGGCCAGGCAGTAGTGGTGCATGCCTTTAATCAAAGCACTCAGGAGGCAGAGGCAGGCAGATCTCTGTGAGTTCAAGGCCAGCCTGGCCTACAAAGCAAATTCCAGGATAGGCTCCAAAGCTACACAGACAGACCCTGTCTCAAAGAAAAAAAAAGTTCCCTGTGGTATAAACAAAAGTGCTCCCTTAGCCCTTAGCTCCTTCTTCTAGGGCCTTGCTATGAAGAAATATGTCCAGTCCACCTAGGAATTTGCCATGGTACCCACACCTGACTTTGCTCCCTGTGACTGGCCAAGCATAGATGTGCTGGAGCGTTGCCATTGCAGCCCAACATAGACTACTCTCTTGGTGATCTCTGCTCTCAGAATCCAGTCACCCTGACCAAGATTCTCAGAGCAGAACTTGAGGCTCCTCTCTCAACAACTGTGTCCTTTCTTTCCACGCAGCCATGTTTGTACCTAGGCAGGGAACACTTCCATGTCAACTCCTGCTTGCCTCTTCTGTTGTAGTCAGAGCTCCGAGGAAGAAATGCCAATCAAAAAAGCTTCTGTATGAACAACACTGGTAGTGACTAATGTCTCCACTGGTTCTTATAGCCTCCTCTGCTGTGTTCTCTTTATTATTTCAAACGTCAGAGTGAATCCTATCATGCCTCATCTATCTTAGGATGAAAATGGAGAAAGAAAATTGTTCACAGCCATGTTTGTGCCAGGAGGTTCTAAATGATAGAAAGTCGCTGTATCCAATGACATTTATTCTACTTTGAGGTCTTGCATGTACTTCTTCAACTATTTAAAATAGACATTCCCAGAAAGAGAAGCAAGCACAATCACTCTCATCAGACAAGGAAACTGGTTGAGGTTTGAACAACCTATTCAGGCTTTTTCTTCCCCTTGTCACAATTTTAGAAACTATCCTTCTGAAAATAAGGATAAGTCTTGTGAGAAACACTTGTGATGATATAGGAATGGTGCTGTGATCTGATCTGCATCATTGTCAGGTCCTCAAGTTTATATGTTGAAGCCATATAAACTAAGGAGTTGAATAAAGTCAAATGAGGACATGTGTCCTCTAGCATAGCAACAGAAAGACACCAGTGGCCCTAATCCAGCATAGTTTGTGGTTTCAGAGGAAGACAAAGGGACACCAGAGTGTCCCATACTTTCTTCTTCTTGCTTTCTGTTCCATCCTCTCCTTCCATCTCTATCATATGAGGATAATAACAAGCCAGGCATGTTGAAGTCAAGAAAAAAAAGTCTCACAAGGAGACCTGCTTTATTGACACCTTGTTCTTGGATTTCCAAGATCCAGAATAAAAGAAATGCCTTTTCATTGTTTAGTCTACCCAGGCTGTGATGTTTTGCTATGTTGATTAATTAAGAAAACTAAAAGTGTTACCAAACCTTTTTTCCAAGTGAAATAAGCATCAGCAAAGGGCAGAGGCCAAACCTCTCTAGACATGAAAATACACAAAGAGTTCTCTTAAGTAAAAAAAACATTAATTATTTGCCTTTGGTTAATTTCCCATTAGATAACTTTTATTGCTCCTATATATTGATTAAAATATATAACTCAGGATTTTCTTAGATTAATTCAGGAATTCCTACAAGTTTTATCATTACCCAAATAGTATCTCAAAGGAAAAATATTACCAAAAGGAATTAAGCTTTCACTATCAATGTCAAGTTTAATTTAAGAAAAATTAGTGTGGGTAGGCTGTAAGAAAAGGGTAATGCATAAGAGATGAGAAACAGTGCTGTGCAGATGCACGCAGTGGAAAAAAATGGCTTTGAAATGCCACTAATTGCTTGTTTATTTTTCTTTTAATTAAAAATAAGTTTGACTTTATTTCCAAGAATGGAGAGATGTCTAGAAGTGCCTTATCCTTCCATAGACACATCCGCTCATTAATAATGACAGCAGTGATTTTTATCAGCAAGAAAGCAGGGAAGGGGATTCAGGAGTCTCTCAGAAAATTGAGAAAAGGGAAAGCTCAATCATAGAAATCAAAGAAAACCTTACAAACCATGAAGGGCACACTAAGTGAAGCCCGAGGACCAGACTGCCTTCCAAAGGACTCTCCAGGACATTTGCATTTATTCTGGAATCCATTTTTGTTGAACATGGCTCTTCAGAGTCCCTGAGTTTCCTCGAATGACACCTGGAAAAGAATGGCGACAGTGCAGATACTAATATGCCCCTTCTGGTTTGTTTGTTTTTAATGTGATGCTAAGTGGGGAGAGCAGCCTCCACACTCCCCAGAGATGTCCACAACTTAGCACCCAGATTCTGGGCACAGGTTACCTTGTAGACAAAGATGTCATGACGGCTGTGATTAACGATTTTTGAGATGCAGCTTGATTAATGAGACCCTCAGACAGGAGAGGGAGACATGAAACAGGGAGACTTTGGGAACTGTAAATGACAGGGCACCAATTCCTTAGTCCCTCCTAGAGGGACTTATCCTATCCACAACTTCATTAAAGAGCATGAAAGCCCATTTCAATGTTTTCATAAAAATTTCTTGTGGTAATAAAAAGTATTACACTAAAGGGATGAAATAATTACTTCT
Organism: Peromyscus leucopus; assembly: GCF_004664715.2. Taxonomy (NCBI): domain Eukaryota; kingdom Metazoa; phylum Chordata; class Mammalia; order Rodentia; family Cricetidae; genus Peromyscus; species Peromyscus leucopus. The sequence continues at coordinate 42,625,861 of NC_051071.1, read as the reverse complement.
TAATCCATATATTTGGTATGATAAGCTTTATAGGGATGTCAGGTAACAATTTGAGAAGGCTTCACTCCCCCAAAAATACTAATAGAGTTTTTCTGCCTGGAATAGCAAGAACTTGAATTTTAATGAACACATCCCTTTCTTCTATGATTCTTCAAGTGTTCCACGAACCACGTTTTGAGAAACAATAAATAAAGCCAGATTCACCATGGACAGTTCCGTATAAAAGGTATCAGAAACAATAGGTGGAATAAGGTTACAATGAAACCCCATGCAATTGTGGTCATCAGTTATCTGGAGGGACACCATCTGAGTAGGTAACACTATTCATTGGGTCAGTGAATTTCAGCAGCATATATAATGTTCCAAGGAAATAACAAATGTAAGAAAAGAGAGTAGAGGACCAGGAAGATAGCTCAGTCAATAAAGTGCATGATACAAAAGCATGAAAGGTCCTAGGTTCAATGAGTGCCCTAGCATTCACATAAACAAGTTAGGTGTGATGGAATACACCTGTAATATTTGCACTAGGGAGGCAGGCAGGAGGAGTCTTGGGACCTGTTGGCCAGCCAATCAAACCCAATCTGTGAACTCTAGAGATTTCACAATGAGAGACCCTGTCTGAAAAAATAAAGTGAAGAGCAATTGAAGACAACAACCAGTATTGACTTCTAGCCTTCATAAGCAGGCACATACACACACACACACACACACACACACACACACACACACACACACATACACACGCATGAGCATAAAATGAGTCCTAGTCTTGTAACCCAAAGACCTAACTTAGTCTCTAAGCTTTGCCTGGATATAAGTCTCTAGGTGAGAATTTCTCATCTGTGGAGCCCAGTTCTCCTACAAAAATGAAATAACTTTTTTAGTTGGTCTTTTGTTTTGAGACAGGAACTGATACTGTAATCTAAATTGGGCTGGAATTCACTATGTAGATCAAGCTGGCCTTGAACTCTGTATCCTCCAGCCCAGCCTCCTGAGTACAGTCATGCAACACCATACCCAGATTAAAAGGATATGGTTGAACCTCAGAGCCTCTAAAGTTCTTGCCCCACAAGATCCTGTAACATAGGGACCCACTTGAGTTAGTCACAAAACAAACAAAAAGCACTAGCACCTTCCCTTGTTCTCCATCTCTAATCAACTTCGGTTGTTTGCTAAAGACATTGACAAATGTAAGGCTTTCTTTTCCCCTTTCAGGTCTCTATTTTCCTGAGAAAATTATATCCTTGCAAAGGAAGGAACAGGTCCACCCAGAATATGCTTGGTTTCAATGCCTGTTTCTTCACAGCCACAGCCTCCCTCCAAATCCAATTTAAATAAAAGGGTGATGGCAAGCATCCCAGCACAGTGACATGCAAAAAGACTTTGAGTGCTGCTACTTGTCCCCTCCCATTCCCAGCCTGCATTGTCCTCGTCCCAGAGGCTATGGACCGCCAGACAAGGTGCCACAGCACAGTTCCTGAGAATGCTGCCAGAGAATGTGCTTTTTCTGAGCTGAGTTTCTGATTGGAGCCATCACCAGGGATTTCTGCAATAGCAGCCTTGCTTCTGTGCTTCCTACCTGCCAACTTCCCATTTCAGCCCTTACACGTGTAGGGCTTGCCTCCCCACCTGCCAGACACAGCTCTTTCAATTATTCCAGGCTCATGAGCCACCCTATTAATCATCCCATCCCTTTGTTTCCCTGCCCTCTTTCTCTGGCTGTCTCAGCCTTATCAGTTCTTTGGTTTGGCATCACGTCTAGGACAAGCTAAGTGGTAACCTTTCTCTGCTCTGAATTGCTCCAGCCAGAACTGCAACATTCAGCTCACTTTACATGGGTCAGTGAGTTGCTATCTCATCTCATAAAGGAAATTATAACGGAGGGTGAAGAATATGTACTTGGAATCACTAGACATCAGTTCAAATCCTGGCTCAGCCAACCACTAGATCTGTGGGCTTGATACAGCTGTTCATTCAACTTTATTCATTCAATACAAAGACCTTTGTGTTCTGTCTATAAAATAACAAAGATACCATGTAACTCAGATAATTTTGGATATTAAATATGATGTTTGTAAGACCCCTGGAACATAGTTAATGTTCAGTGTGGCAGCTTTTATTACAACAATAATTATTGCTAACTGTAGTGCCTCCAAATCTCTGATGTATAGGTTGGCTAGATTCAAAATCACATCACATAAACATGGGTGCCATTGAGGATACTTAGCCCAGAGGAAGAAGGCAGCAGTCAACAGTACAGCTGTCTGCAAATTTATCCTTTTTCTCTCAAAAAGAAAGGACTGCACAAGTGTTTTTCTCTATCCAGTAGAAACAAGTCAAAAGTCAATAAGAAAATTTCTTCTCAGCATGATAAATAATTTTCTTCCACTTAAGCTACATGGAAGTGGAGTGAAATCCTTTGAGAGGTAATGAGTACCCCATGGTTGGAAGAATTTAAGGAAAGCCTGCTTAGCCTTTGGGTGAAAATGGTGGGTAAGAGATCTACGCGTGGCATAACTATTGAAATGTTATGGCTCTTTAAATACTCTCTAAGTTTAAAGTGTGGGGTTCTGTGATCATTAGCAGCTCTAAAAGCAGATACCAGGGAGAAATCAAGGAGAATTTTTTTTTTATTTTTTGGTAAAAGTAATCTGATCAATTTGGCTTCCTGCTAGCAATTCTTGGGAGAGATAAATGAACTAAAGCTGTTTACAACATTAGTAAAACTAAGAACTGGGGATTGTAACATTGGGTACCTTCCCATTTACCATGGCTCTTAAATGTTCCTCACAGCTACAGACTTGTAATGCCAAGTTCATTATGTAAACCCTGAGTGGGTGGATATTTGTGAAAGACTCTTTAAAATGTTAACTCAAAGCTAAGCCCATTATATGGAATTATGTCTACTTAATTAGTCGAAGGCTTAAAGGTAGTGAGCACAGGTAAACCATCTTCTCTCCAGCTGAGAACATAAAGATGGATGTGATAGATGATAAGAAGTAAACTGAGGATTTGTAAAATGTCAGGAGCTCTGAGCTAGTGAGTGCTAAGGAAAGGTAACTGCAGATGTTTTTGAAGACTTAATAAAGGTTAGGAAATTACCCTCGAAGTAGATTGCTTACTCCCACAAAATGGTTCAAGAACCTCTGTGGAAACAGGAAATTAGCTGTCTTGTAATAGAAAAGAAAGTTTAGCAGGCACTTAGGAAAATATTTTTAAAGAAGACTATGCAACAGAAATGTTAAAACAAACTAGGTTTTATACATAGAAGGAACAATTTCACATACAAGTAAGAGACAAATGCTGTGCACTAAGACTACCAAAATTAGATATTGCTTCCTGGTCCTGACATGAATCTGGGATTGACTTCACTATGTTATTCTTTTAGATTATATATATAATAAGAGAGAGAGAGAGAGAGAGAGAGAGAGAATATCATCCCACAATTTACAAATAGTGATTTTATTTCAGCATCACTCATACACCTATTTGGTTGCAGGGAGAAATTTGAGTATCACATGTACTTTTTCTTCCATCTAGAAATCTGTCACACAGACAGACAGCTAGACAGAGAGAGAGACAGAGACAGAGATGACAGAGACAGAGAGAGGAGACAGAAACACACAAAGAACAGTTACATTCACCTATGAAAGTATTAAAAGGCCCAACATCCAAAGATGGTGGTGATTTGAAGCTGTGGTCATTTCAAGTACATTTCATAACCTCAAATGTGCCAACTTTGGAAAGAAATGTTGCATTTTCTGGGTGCTGGGTGCTATTTGAGCAAATGCAAGTGGCCCCAGCATTTTCCATTGGTAACAAGCTATTCTTTTCAGTTTGTTAAGCTTTTAAAAACATCTATACGATCAATATGAACTAAAAATTGTTCACTAGAACCAAGTATAGTAAGTATTCACATCTATAATCTAAGTATCCTGGAGGCAAAAGCAGGAAGATCTCAAGTCTGAGGCCAGCCTGTGCTATATAGGGAGACCTTCATCTCAAAAGACAACTGCAGTAGCAAACTCTATCATCGGCCTCTGATTGGAACAGGCAGTGTCACTGTAAATAGTACCTAAGATGAGGACCTAGGCAAAGTCCACTGACCAGAACACAATACAGCTAGTCTCACTTGGGAGAGTAGATTGAAACTAATTTAATCCTCTAACACAGGGGCTGACATTAGACCTGACCAGATATAACAACAGGGTGATAAGAGGTATCACAGGCTAAGAAAAATGACTGGAAAGACCTAGATGCCAGTCAGTGTGCTATATTGTCACAAATGCAAATGACTAACGAACACAAGGGATCTGTATATTTCAGCTGGACGAACCTGTAGGGCCAAGAGGCATCAAGAATGGACCCCTGAAGAATCAAAAACTGCCCAAACCTACAGACCAATCGCCCACTGAAAGTTCATGGAATGAGCTAAAATGTAAACTGTTTTTTCTGTCAAAGATACTTTCTCTCTCCAGTTAGAATTCTGTGACACAGCATTAAAACTTTCCTATCACAACTAGGAGCAAGAATATAAAACATTGACTGAATATGTGCCGTATTTAGGAATCAAGATTTAGTATAGAGTGAAAAGGAACAAGTTTAAGATTTAGGCAGCTGTCCAGGGTCATCACAAAACAAAACTGAGGGCTGTGGCTGTAGATCTGTTGGTAGAGTGCTTGTCTAGCTCAAGAAGCTCTGTGTTCAGTCCCCAGCATCACATAAGTAGAATAGAGTGGTGCACACCTATATCCCAAACACTGTACAATTGGAGGCAGGAGACTCAGAAATTCAAGGTCATCTACAGCAGAGATATTGGCTAGAGAGCCTGGACTCACTACATAATGCCTAAAAAAAAAAAAAAGTCAAAGATTAAAAATTAAGAAAAGCAAACATGAAAATGAATGACAACAGAGAGGATCATCTATTTCTGTTGAATTAAAGCAAATGCAGCAGAGATGGAGTTTCTGAGTCCCAGAGAACTGGAGAAGCAGGTGTCCATCCACAGCAGCTGTAGGCCTAGTGAGAAGGACGCAGGGAACAGGCTGCCTGCTCCATTCTGGCACTCCACAGTGCTTTGTGTTTGTGTGAAGGAATTTACAACCCAGCAATCCACACTGCAAAGCTAATACTTAGCTCTGTGCAGTGTGTGCCAGCTCTGGGTGTTTTCTCACCCAATAACTCGGATGTCAGGAGAAAGGGGTAATAAAGGTCCAATAATAAGAACTTGAAGAGCAACCACTATATTTAGATAGAGATATACCCCTCTGTCTATAGCAGTAGAGTCCATGAGGCATAAAGCTGCTTAATTTTTCTCTCATTGCAGGCTTCCAAATCCCTACTCATTTTGCATCCAGTGTGCTTTGTACAAGTGCCAATCCCCTCCAATTCAGCCCTGATGTCAAGTGACAAAAGGAAATACGCCCACTTGAACTCTGCCTTTCAGCTTTTCTTTGCTTCCAGTCTCCTTCAAACAAAGACCTTGCCTCTGATTCCCGGCTTGAGACTACTTTCTTAGATGACACATAGCCTTGTGTGGCCAAGCAGTTAAAAATAATAAATAAATAGAAGGGCAACGTCGAGATTTTCCCCACGATGTAAATTAGAGAGCTGGAGCTCCAGGGAGGTCTTCCAATGATGCCTCCCACTGAGCAAGGAACCATTGGATTTCCATCTGTGTGTCTCATACCATTGGTGGCCATTGTTTAAATAAACATTACTTTGTATGGCTTCTTAAAAAAAAATTCAATACATGTTGATGCCTGGTTAAAAGGAAAGAAAATTGCAGTATTAAAAGACTAGTATTTTCAGAGTCTTGTGATGTAAATTGCTAATTTAAAACCCAAAATATTGTTAAAGTGTCTTTATTTAATAGCAGGTGATTGCAAGCTGTAATTTGCAAGCTGTAGATGCAGATGGTAATGTTTTTCCTCCCTTTCAGCTCTGCAGTACAGTATTTACTGCAGATCTATGCAGACGGGGAACAGCCAACTGTGGAAGAAAAACCGCTCTGGAGGAAGATTGGAGCACCAAGTTTGGAAGGTGAAAATGGGTTTGGAGAAGAGCTCATGTCTCAGCCAAAGGAGATGCCTCCTCTCCTCCCGGGCCAGCAGGGTGTCTGTTCATGAAGAGAAGCTGAAGGGGCCAGGCGTAGGTTTTCCAGCTGCTTCCAAATGCTAAAGCATATGTGAGGAAGCCCAATATTTAATTCGGCTTGCTTTATTTATTCTTTCAACTAGGGAACGACTGGAGAAGAGGAGTATGGGGATGGGGTGGCCAAACAAAATGTAGGACACCTAGTCAAAACTTGAAGTTAAGATAAACAGCAAATACTATCAGAATAAGTATGGCTCATGTGATTTTGGATAGACTTGTACTGGCAAATTGCATGGGACATACTCATTCCAACAAAGTTTTCATTCATGACTTGGGGTTTAAATTTAGCTGGGGATCTTGTACTTTTAATCATAACCTTCACAAGGACAATGTGATGGGAGGTAAAGACAGGGTTAGAAGATGCAAAACACGGTAGTGGAGAAGTGGCTTATGCTCACCTATGTTATTGTGGCAACAAATTACCAGGCAGATTTTGTTGTCATCCACATTTCAAGGAATATAATCTTAGCTCCATTACCTTTGGTGAATTTATTGTAATCTTGCCATTCACTTTGCAAGTGATTTCAAGCTGTCATTTGCAAGCTATAGAGTTGGTAGCCATGGTTTTCACTGGTGTCAAAGACTCAGTCCTACCCAGAACCTGATGGAGATGTCCCATCTTTGCTCATTCTCCTCCCACGATGCTTAGGGAATCTAGAAGAAATCTTTTGTCCCGATGATCCCCCACCTGCCCTGACCATACACCAAACAAACCCACCAGTAACAAATGAAGGCCTGCGAGCCTGCTGAAGAGGAGTAATGAAGGGTCTTCTCTGGTTCATATTATTCAAGCAACTTCTTCATAATCCCCATAATTCATTGTATCTTACTCTAACCCATTCACAAAAGACTTGGGGTGGGGTGGACTTCTTTGAGTATTTGCCTTCATTCTGATTGTGCAGAAAATGGGAAGTGGAAACACATAACTCGGTTAGGACCAGGGGGAGGGACTGGGAAGTTTACTGGGGAGTCAGACCTCCCTTTCCTATTGGTCAGTCCTTCTTGAATCAGGGGAGGATCCTGCCCCTTGAAAATAGCATACTTTTAGAATGTACAAATGCTAACCTTGAACACTACATCCTTGTCCTAGTCTCATCTTATTAATATTTATTTTCAGAAAAGTAAAAATTACTATTCTTCATCTACTGAAGGCTATTATCTGAAGCAATTAAATGTTATATTCTCTAGTGCCATCTAGGGGATTTTACACTAAGGAAATATGTGGGTGTAGTTGGAAAAGAAAAGCAAGCTGCAGCAGGAAAATAATTTCTTATCTGTATCTGGCTGTATTCAGGTTTTATTTTAGCTTGAATAGCTGGGCAAGGTCATGCACGTACTGCACCTGGAGAATGTCTAGGTGAGTAAAATGTATTTCGCCTTTGCTTTGTGGCCAAGCACCACAAGTGTCACATCAAAGAGCAAAATATTTCTTCACTGGAATCACGTCTCTTTCTCAAATGAAATCAGGCAGTATTTATCATGATTTTTTAAAATCTGCTCTCTGGATGCCCAGCATCCACATAGTTAATGCTGATAGGTATGAACCCTATCAAATGCTCTTTGGAGCCAAAGAAAAAAAAAGAGAGTCCCATTTTTCAAAGCCTCTGTGACTGTAACCCCAGCCACCAGCATCAGACCTTAATGACGGGTCACTGCAAGTGTTTCCTTCACCAAACTAATGTACTGGTTGATGGTGTATGGGGTACACTTTCTATAATCACATGTCACTTAACATAGAGTTTATCACGCTGCACTCTGTTAACCCGAATAAGCGCATGTCAGAGCAGTTCATAGCCTGTTTGTGTGAGAGTTCTGTGTAAGGCACATTTCTCACAGATTATTGTAAATAATTCTTCTCCTAAAACAAGGTTTCAAACCCATGTCACACACTAGATTCCTGAGCAGTGTGTTTCTGACACTAACGTGCACTTTTATATGTCACATTTCAAAGTGACTACTAAACATGTCACAGAACATTTCAACTGAGAAGGGAGTGCATACTGGGTTGAGCTGTGTACAATGCCTCACAGACTTTTTTTTTTTTTTTTTTTACCTAAAGCTTATAGGCTGAGGTGTGGCTTAGTAGGTAATGTAGGAGGTCCTGAATTCAGATGGCCTGCACACCCAAGTAAAAAGATGTGTATGAGTGTGTATAACCCCAGCAGTGTGGAGGGATATGGTGGATCCCAGGAGCTCGGAGTCCATACAGCACAGCCAAAATGGTGAGCCTCAAGTTCACTGAGAGACTCTGCCTCACAAAATAAGGTAGAGAGTGACAGGGGAACACATACACACACACACACACACACACACACACACACGCACGCACGCACGCACGCACGCACGCACGCACGCATACTCACTTGCAATGAAAGGAAATACGGTTTCCAATTCAAGTCTATTTCCTTTAAGGGCTATAGAAAGAAGATTTTGTTATGGGTCATTTCATTTGCTTTGATTTGTTCATGGATTCTCAGCTACTGCAAGCACCAGTTAACTGAACTGGACTACTTCCAAGGAGAACAGGACTTCCTCATGTGCACATATGTGATCATCAGGCCCAAGGCTCCTCACACATCACCACCGTGCTGTGTTTGTGACAGTGGGCATGGGAGAGGCTGGTTTTGCACTGTTCATTCTCAGCCACTTTGTTTAATGTCTGCCTTGAATAAATGCTTTTTCCCAGTTGGTTCTTTTAGCTGAAATAACTCTCCATGCCAGGATGAAAAGAGGGGGGCCTTGGATGTCAGGAATTTGTGCTGGGAGGTAGGATCATCTGATAAGAAGTCATGGACTTCCCTGTTTTATCCTGGCAGTTATGATGTAACTTTCCTCAGTTCTTGATTCTGCACTCTGTGAAGCACCTTGAAAATGTATGTCTCCAATGTTCCAGTACACCCTTCATCCTCGACTCCTCCTCCCTCCCCCACCATATCTTCTTACCATATCAATTCTGAGTTCCCTCAGGTGAGACTAGGGCTCTAAGACGCACTTACACAAAGAGTCACACAACAGTTAGGATTATAGTTTTACTTGATTCTGTCTAATATAAAGCAGCCATTTATCAGTGTCACAACATCTATTAATTCACAGAGGTGCTCACTAAACCTAAAATCCTAGTAATTGCCTCCTCAGAGGTGGTGAAACCCAGCAGGGTGGAGCCCATGACTCTCTAACAGCTGCCTTCTTGGTCTAAGGAGGTTGGTTTTCTTTGTAACTGACTCCCTCACAAGCCCCTGTGAACTTTTTTCATTTATTTTCCTGTTAACATCATCTGAAAGAGAGGTACTGAAAAGAATCTGAAGACCTTGTTTGAATTTTTAAATGCCTTATATCACTTGATTATGATGATTTGATTCACAAATTTTGGAAACTATAATTAATAAACTTCACGAAGCCCTAATTTTGTCAGTATACAAAGTAAGGATGATAATATACCTTCTAATATGGTTTTCCTAGATCGCTGTTGACATTTGAGAGGTATGTTACCAGAAATGGCTACTAGGTTGCAGACATCAGATAGCATATTTGATTTTCAGTAACTTGTAATGTGTTCACAATAAAATACATTCAGTGATGACATGAGAATTGTCAAAAAGTTCCTGAGAGGTGCAGCTTCTGGATCATCTATCACTACTACTTTCTGATTCTGTGAATGTGTGTAACAACTTGTATGAGCCTAGTTACCCTATTGATAAGTTGAAGATAAGAAAATTGTGATGCCAAAAGTAGAAAAATGGCTGAACAATGCAAGAAAGCCTCAGAAGTTTACTAGCACAGATGGGCAATCCTTGTTCACATTCCTCACTCAGTGTGAGTGATGAGCCTACAACCTTCCACACAGAGACTCGGGGACTAAGGCCCCTTGTAGCTTGTGGATCTACTTATGGGTAAAGGCCCAGACAGCAGAAATATTAGACTTTATGGGATATGAGTTAAAATTCTTTACATGCTCAATTATATTGTCAAAGCAGCCATTGAAATTATGTAAATAAATAAGCATGATTGAGTTCCTATTAAAACCTCTACTAGCTAAGGAGGCTAAGGAGTGATGGCTCATGACTTTAATCTTGACATTTGGGAGACAGAGGCAGGCAGATCTCTCAGTATGAGGCCAGCCTGGTCTACAAAGTGAGTTCCAGGACATCCAGGAACCAGAGTTACACAGAGAAACCCTGTCTCAAAAACCAAAAGAAAAAAAAAAACTTTACTGACAGTTCAAAAAATCTTGTCTATAAATGATGAAATTTAAAAAAAAAAAAATCAATATGTACTCAATATGTACTCAGCAACAACCACACCTGTTCAGGTGCATATGTGTGTGTCTGTATATTCATGTATATATGGGTGCACACGTATACACAAGTGAAACTACAAGTGTGGTTGGGCGTCCAGGTTATATATGCAAAGAGGCCGAAGGTCAACCTCGGGTGCTGCTCTTCAGATGCTGTCACTTCATTTTTTGAGATACTTTCTCTCACTTGCCTGAAGCTCGTGAATTAGGCTAAGCTAGCTAGCAAACAACACAAGAAAAGCACTTCTGTGTCTTCCCGGCACTGGGATTACAGGTGCAGGCCACCACATTCTCATTTTTCGCATGGGTTCTGCAGCTGAAACTCAGGCCTGTGTGGTAAGCACTTTATCAAATGAATTCTACCCCTAACTCAAAGCACATTTGAAAGTTTGTGTTTTGAGCCTTGCGTAAGCCAATCACACCCAGTATAACGTTCTCTCAAGACAAGGATGCTGGTAATAACAGATAGCCATAGCTTCTGGTCATCTGTGTGATGGTAACTGCAAACATTTTGTTTTGTTTTTATTCTGTCATGAATTATTTCATCCCATTATGATGTTTTGGTGATTAGTTGTCAGTTGTTTTTAATGCATTTCAACTTAAAGTATTTTCCATTAATTAAAGATGTATCTGTATATAAGCTCAATGTACATCAAGGATCATCTGTAGACAAAAAACAGTTAGCAGGTAGCATTTAATCAACTGGCCATAATTTTTTTTAACATCTACCTTTGCTTATTAAAGCCCTCTTCCAGGACTTTTAAATTGGTTGGTTAATGCAGGTAATTAAAGCATAGTTATAGGTAAGAGCCTTTAAAGGTAAGCTGAAAAATAACATGTATCACTTCTGCCCTTCCATAGACACACTGCACTCCAGTGCAGCCTGGGAAAGAGCTGTGTTTACTTAGCAAGGAAAGAAAATAGAGCTTGGTCAACTTACAACAGTCTCTGCCAGAAACACTTTCTTCAATGGTTGTAGAGAGAGTTACATGAGATAATGAGTATGCAAAAATACTTTGTAAATTATAATCTGCTATGCAAATTTGGAGTTCTATTTTTATTATAATTACTATATGCAATGTCTCTATGAATCCCTCACCACCAGGGAATGGTAGACCTTTTATAAATAGGAGGGTTTATGAGTATAAAAGGCACTTAAAATTTTGGACCAAGCAGATTATGACTCTCCAGCTGGAGAACCGTGATCCTTACCTCCAACTTAGGGGCCTTGAGGTGCCCTGGAATCACCTCCCCTCTATAGTAGAGAAAAGTTTTGTATGCAAAGAAGCAATTACTGAGGTACTTTCCAGATCATTTCCATACTTTGATTATTCATGGTAAAACTGAAATTTCCTTATGATACCCTTCAATGCCAGAAACAATAAGTTGGAAATATAAAAATGAAGCTATCTATAGCATTAACTAATTAACTAAAAACCCTTGCTTAACATTCTCTAACAGTAAAGCTCTGTGCTGGGGAGATAGGACACAACAGAGAGAATACAAGCCAAGATAAAAATAATTGTAAATGGGATCCCGTCAATCAGATTTTGAAGGTCTCACTTCTAAACCATCTAATGTCTAAGATAGGGTCATTGTAATTTAAAAAATAAGTAAAACAATCTTTTTAGAGTAGCATGAGCAGTGCAATTATCCCACTAATTTTCAAAAAAACATTTGCTTCTGTTTGTGTCTTTAAAATGGTAGAATTAAACATGAAGAAAATGAAAATGTGAAAGATTAGAATTAATTATATTGAGAAAAAGGATAATGCAGGGATGATTCACTTATTTATCTAAATTTTAATAAAGTGACAAATTAAAGGGACTTCCTATGAGGCAATAATCTGCCTATCATTTGTTATTTACAACAAAGCAAGTGAATCAAATATTTTAATGAGTTTGTAAAGACTTCAGGGACTGTGGGAGGTGGGACACAGGGATGCCTGCTGACAGCTGTAGTAGTAAATAGTCCAATTCTTATTTGGAACAGTGGTCTAGGAAGATGTCTCTGTCTCCTCATTTTATATATATATATATTATATATATAATATATATAATATATATATATAATATATATATATATATATATAACATACATACATATACAATTCCCCTACTTCCAGAAATGTAGGGTCAATGGATATGGTCTGCTGCATAAGATCCATTTTACTCTGTTATTCCATCTTAATTATGAATAGTGTCCTCATTCTTTCTTCAAAGTGTCTCTAGCTTAGAGAATATACTATAATGGCTTATTGTCCATGGGTACATGTTCAGAGCTTGGTGTGCAGAACTGAAAGAGAGAGGAGAGAGAGAGAGAGAGAAAGAGAGAGAGAGAGAGAGAGAGAGAGAGAGAGACAGAGACAGAGACAGACAGAGACAGAGAGAGAGACTGAGAGATTGAGAGAGATCACTCAGGCTGACTCTTCAAAGCCACACCTCCAAGCCTGGAAACTAAAAAATGTTCAGAGACAAAGAACTGAAGGACCGACAGACTTGGGACACATGGCCCACAACTAAAGAGCTGCTTGTGGCAGTTCCTCCAAGGACCACAATGAGAAATTTAAGTATCAGCAAATGACCAGAAACAGTGGATTTATGAACTGTAGAGTCCTGAGTTAAAAGTATTTTGGGACTCTCTAAGCGCTTTAGTCACCATTGCAAAAATCCTGGACTTTAGCTTCTAAAATATCCTCTGGGTTTCCAAAATCCACAATTCCTCATCTTTTATGAATAATATAGTGTGTCTAAATATATTTCAACTTCATCACTTCCTTCTGTTTGCTAAGGTGAATGTTTCTGGGTATTTGTTGCCTCTTGATTGATTAGGAATTAGTAAACTTAATGATTACATTTCAGATGGCATAGGGTACTCACATCCTCAAGATATAGTACTCAAAGAGAAGTCATGTCCTGATCCATGACATGAGCCATTCGGAAACCCGAGAGGACTGCATCAAAGTGTCACACTCTTCGCTAGCATTTTTCCATCCAGTGTCCAGATCCTCACACACAGCAACACATACTGCTACCAGGAGGCCACCAGCCCCGGCAGTTCTCTAGTGGAGTGGATGCTAGGGAGGTGGACTGTAGCTGGAGTTATCTCCAGTCCCGCCCAGTCCCACAGCCACTCAGACTCAAACACACAGACACTTATATTATTTAAACTGTTTGGCCTAATGGCCCAATCTTCTTGCTATCTAGTTCTTAGATCTTAAATTAACCCATTTCTATTAATCTATAAGTTACCACGTGGCTTGTGGCTTACCACTACTTTACATCTCGCTTTTCATGGCAGCAGCTGGCAACATCTCCTGACTCAGTCTTCCACTTCCCAGAATTCTCCTCTCTTTGTCCCGCCTATACTTCCTGCCTGGCTACCGGCCAATCAACACTTTATTTATTAACCAATCAGAGCAACACATTCACAGCATATCAAACATCCCACAGCAGTAGACCTTTTCCTAGAGATTCTATTCCCTAGGAGATCTGGAGAAAAATTTTCAGTATCTCCTATGTTAAGCTATTCTTTCTGACTTTAAGAACTATAAATGTGTTCCTTCTCAACCATTCTTAAAACCCATTCTCTCCTTGTACTAGAAAGAAAAAAAAAGAATCTCTAAATGGCAAGAAATGATCCTTCCATTTCCTCATTCTTCTGCCATAAAATCTGTCCTAGTATCTATCTTTGTAAGTATTTTTTAATATATTTATAAATTAAAGGTAAATGAAAATCATGAATGAAAGTAACATCCTGATAAAATGTAAGAATCTGTTGGACTATTTGCAGTCATGGACCAGGGTAGGACTACTTCTTGCTTCTTTTCTCATTTTCTACAGCTTGAACAATCAGTGAAGAAAGGGTTCCTTGAAGGACTAACAATTTCCCTAGAGAAGCAACCTAAACAAAGTAGGGCAGAGGTTTGCAGAAAAGTTGATGACACTAGGAAGAAAATGGATTCCTTTCTGGAATGAATAGGAAAAAGATGGAGGGAGCAAATTGTTTATGTGGGGGGGGTAATAACACTGGGGCTACATAAGCCATCAGGTGGGATGCTGAGAACTACAGCCAATAGAAGGATTAACTCAAGCTGGCTTCAATAGGAAGACAGTGGATTTCCTGTAGTAATTGGCTGTCCAGAGTAGGCAGTCATCTAAACTGAGTAATCCAAAGACCTGCAACTTTACTACCCTGGCTCCCTGTTCCTCCTTTGACCCTCAGACAGAATGGATGACCTCTAAGTGGTAGCATGTTGAGCGAATCAGTAGTCACCTCCTGACAATAATGCCCAGAGAGATGATTGTTCCCTGTGGCTCTCTCCCTATTTCATTTATGTGCATGTTGTTCATCTAGTTTTGAAGAATGCATGCTCTTTATTACTATTAATGAGGCTTGTAATCCCCTGACTATAATATTCTCTCTGAACCTGAGCAAACATATTGTTTATAGCCAGAGTCTGCAGCTCTGCTTCAGCAGTAAGAAAACTATCCAAAGAGTGCCAGAGTCTTTCCTCCCACATCTCATTGACCAAAGTCAACCCCCATGCCTGTTCCAGACACATTACTCACAAGCAAAATGGAAATCACTGTTCTAGTCATACAAGAGCTATAGTAAGTACCTACTGCATGTGGGTACACAGGGAAGACAGGACACCTAAAATGTTAGCCAGGGAAGCGGGAGAAGTGAAAATTTTATGAGGAATTCATTACTCATCTTTATAGATAAGGAACCTGGGATTCTACTGGCTGATGTACCCCTAAGTGGCTAAGGGACAAGTATATGTGGAAAGTCAATCACTTAGTGAAGATTTGTCTGACTTTTTATCTTAAAAGAATATGGCAATTTTCACACCAACCAGAGAGGCTTAATTCCAGCACTCTGGAGGTTCTTACAAGAGGATCATGAGTTCCAAGCAAACTCAGACCACACAGTGAGACCTTAGCTTACAAGACCCATCACAATCAAATTCCAAGTTACAAAATTTCCAAAGAAAAGGTCCAAGCAAACGTAGAATATGTTAGGAAGCTATATGTTAAATAAACTTCTTTCATCAAAACCAGATTCCTTTCACATACTTCTTCCTCCATTTCCTTGCTTACATATTTACTAATAGGTTCTTATGTATGTTAAAATTTGTTAGGTACTTGATACTAAGGAGATGGAAAGCATATCTCACCTATGCCTGCACTCCTGCATTCATAACACACCAAGTGAGATTAAAAAGTAAGCAATCTATTAGGTAACTTGTGGATAACATTGAGAAGAGACGCGCAACATTACCTGCATGTGTCATTAATAAAGTACACATGAATTTCAGAATTTGTCTGCTCCAGAAAGAAAGCGCAATGTGAAAAGGAGTGATCTAGAAGCCACAGTGTAGACTTTGTGTCATAACAACACACACACACACACATGACTGAGCATCCCAAGGGAATGTAGAGGATAACGTGCACTAAAAAAAAAATATGCTGGAGCTTTCAGGTAGGGAGAGGAGAATCCATGAAGAAAGAACAACACAAGTAAGTCCTGGCTGTTGAGCCACAATAATAATCACGTTGCGGCTCTTGACTAAAACCTTTCTTGTGGAGTGTAGGGTGAACAGAGAGAGAAGATGTGGTCAAATACTGTTTATTTACATAGGATATTCAGCTTCTCAATTATGTAGATGCTGACAAGGGCTAACATCTTCAGGAAGAGGGTTCCAGGTCCAACACTCACCAGCTTAACTGTCCTTTAGCTCTCCTAAGCCCCATCTAATCCTCTGGATAGGCCAGTGTTTGCTCACACTCACCTTGGAGGAGGAGCTCTCAGGATCCTATGTGGTGCTGCCCAGGAAGAGCAGAGCTCAGTCAATTCAATAAATGGTACCAGGCTAGTAAAAACAAAGGACTCTGTCTCTTCCTCAGTCCTGACATTCAAAACAGCATGGTGAACAAGGTACACAGGGAGACATTCCAGGGTACTTCATTCCTGAAATCATAGCTGGAAAGAAGGTAGAATGAGCCTTGAGAATGCTGAAGTGGAACTGAACACCAAGTGAGAAAGAGGAAGAGAAGTAAAGGGTTCCTGGAAGTGGAGAAAGCAACCAGATGCACACGAGTGGGTCTGGAGTCAAAAGATTAGCATCCACTCCAGGATATGAAGAAGCCAGATTAAACCAGGCCCAAGGACATTCATTCCCAGTGTTCAGGAAGCACTATCAGGAACTCAGGAATATTCTGAGTGCCTAAAGAGGTACAGGGGTAATCAGTAGATGTAATGCTATGGCATGGGACTCTGAACATTCCTCTGGGGAGTGGGCACTAAAGGCTGACTGTGCCTAGTAGGAAGCAACAGGCCCTCTGCATTAAGAGGCATGAATAAAGTGTAATGCTGCTGAGCAGGGGTGGGATGGGAGGCCTGTGTGCATCACATGAGCTAAACCACACTTCCAATTAAGAGCCCCAAGTGAGAAACTAGCCAGAGGCAGGTAAGCGGAATGAGTCAGGTCCCTGCCAGTTCCCAGATCTTACTGCAACTAGCATTGACCAATGGTGGCACTGAAGACCAACCTAGTGAGGACGACAAAGGTAGAAGTCAGTGGGCGCTCCGGTACAAGGGACTAAGCATTACACTGCCCCAAATCTGGGTTTTGCAATCCCGACCTCCAAGGTTAGGAAGTGGGGTATCTGGGAGGTAACCAGATCCTGAGATGATGCCTTTATCAAAGTGATTGGTGGCCTAATAAGGAGGCCCCACAGAGCTTGTTCATCCTCTTCTCTCTATAAACACCACAATAAAAACAGAAACTAGGTAGGAGCTCTCCACACACCATATCTTCCAATGCCTTGACTGAAGAAATGGTTCAAGGTCTACAAACTAAATATGGGGAACAGAAATGATATCAACCTGTTCATCAGAAAGTTCACCCAGATTTGCAGAGCTGGGATACCAGATGCAGAATGTCAGTCTTTGCATCATTCCTAAGAATTTATGCTTCTAAGGAATTTTCACTTTTTTTTTTCCTTTTTCCTTTGTTCCTCACACCAATGCAATAAGGCCTCCACGTCTGACAAATATGGAAACTGAGCCCCAGAAATTAAAACTGATTCTGGCTAGCTGATAGGCTCTTCTTCTCTATCAAATAATTAAAACAGAGGAACGTGGTTACTGTGCTAAGTGCATGGGTTTATTGGCAAGTGCTGCAGGCTTTTCAGGTAGAGATGAGGGCCCTCAGAGCTGGAGAGACCATTGACTCTAAGAGGGATTTGGTTTTTATGTGAATTTAGGATGTTCTGCCTGATAATCCCACTCCCTTCTGTTTTCTACCGGTCTAAGTAACTGTGTGTCCCTTTAGGATGATCCTCTATCTTTGTTCAAGAGAAACTAAGCTGCTGATTGGCCAGGGTAAGAGTAGGAGCCTCAGTCTCCCCTACATGCTAGACTCACTACATATGAAGGGAGATGGCCTGCAGTTCAAAGAAGTGGAAACTTACCTTTGAGGAGAAAAGAAGCCACAAGGAAATGGAAATTTACTGCCTATTGCTGGGAGCAGAAAGCAAGAAAATATACTCATGCTTAGGCTGGGAGAAGGTGTGATGGCCCACACCTTCTCCCAGCCTAAGGACCCAAAGGCCTCAAAATTATCTTCATGGGCTTTGCTACCCTCAGCCCAGATCCATGGCCTTTAAATTCTTGTTCAGCATGCCCTATAGACCACCATGTCATGGAATCAAGAAGCAAGTGAGAATATTTGAGATTGCCTAGGGCAATCCTTAATGAACTGATTTTGGTAATGTGTGCATACCAATATTCATATGAACAATATTAGACTTAATAAAATAATACTAAAATGTATTAGTGGCAAGGTTATGTGTGTGACAGCTCACCTAACTACTTTCTGCCAAAGCTGAGGTCTGGTTGTTAATGAAACTATAGTAGATGAAGGGTAAAGGTGACCAGGGTCACTTTTGATTTCACATTTAGGGCACTGAGCGTCTATCTGGTCTGTACCTTTCTTTCTGATGGAATGCATTGGGCATTTTAAAATGTCTGCATGGTTAAATAGTGCCTAGCAACATTATCCTCCAGATAGTCTTCTCTTTCAACCACAATTAGCCTTTTTCAAGGATTCTGCTCAGCTCAGATTTTACTGTTTTTTAATTACGTATTTTACGATATTTTAATTTTATGTTTATTCATAATTAATCATCTTTATTATATTTTAATTGTCAATGCAGCATCCTAAGCAGCGAGAGGGAGCACTTCACAAATAAGAATATTAATTCATATGCCTTAAAATAATAATTAGGATTTTAATAAAAATTACTTCCCTTAATAGGTCTCTGTGGAATGTAAATCCCCACCCTCTAATGAACTAATGAGCTATAGTTGAATATCATTAAGCACTGTGCTCACTTCCAACTGAAAGATTTTAAGCAAAAACAGTAAACTTCCAAAACGTTTACCTAGAGGCAAGCTGTAGCTTCCCTGTAAAGAACTGTGCACATAATCAGAGTACTCTGGCTTTACTACCTTCACATATATCCCATTCTGACACCTGCTGGGAAAATGAAGACTAGCTGTTTCCAAGCCTAGTTTGACCTTGAATCTGTCCAGTATTAGTGCTGTATAGACTTTTCCTGGGGCAAGGTGAACAAATAGAGTACCGAGGACAGGGCAAAGAAACTACTTCCACTTGAATCTAGCTTAGTGGGATGGTGAGTTTACAGTATGAGGAAGGGGTTAGTCACAGGACCATGGATGACTCAAAGGCAGCTACGTCACCAAAATGTTCGCCCCAGCATGGTGATGACTTTCCAAAGCTGCATCTCTTACGTTATCTGTACAACGTTCAGGTAGCTCAGCCACTTGGGAAGTTCCCTCTCTCCAGGAATTATTACTGTTACACAACTTAAGAAAAGAGCCTTGTGAATCTTGTACATTTCAGGAGCTTTCTAACATCCGTTTACTTCCTGGGTCTGATGAAGGGCCTTGCTCCATCCAGAAAGGTCTGTTTCAATTCAGAGGAAACAACTAGACAGCAATTGGAAAGGACCCACCTGTAAAAGGACAGCTCTGAAGAGCATCCTGGGAGCCACTCACCATACATACCTCTCATCCACTAAGATGGTCAGAAGCAATGCCACCCTCCATCCAAGGATGCCACAGTGTTCTGGAAACACAAGAGTCCCTCAGAGAGGCCCTGCCCAAGGATAGGAGTCCTGGTCTACCCTTTAGATTTGAGGCAATGAAGGGCAGAGAAATAAAGTCACTTATAGGTTTTGTTTTGTTTTGTTTTGTTTTGTGTTTGTTTGTTTTTTTCCACAGCTACCATAAAAAACCATCTGGAGGTTGAGGATACCTGATCTCTTTGAAACACAGACTACCCTAGAGACTCCTAAATTTGGCCCTGGGTTTTCTTATTGTTTCATATGAACACAGGAAGGAGGCTGTATGTGTTCTTTCTGATGAACACGCTCTTTGGAATTATAGTATTCACTTGTAGCACATCCACTGATGTATCGCTTTCTTCTCACTTGACAGTTTTAATAATCTGCTCCCATTTTGTAGTCTAAGAAGTAATTCTCAGGTCTGATGTGTTTTCTTCTAAGCAAAGGATGCATATAGCCATTCTGGAATTAACCTCATACTCTACCAGTACCATTTCAAAACAGTGTTATTTTAATGGATTTGAGGTATCTGTTACCAGTAGGCTTTCATTGTATTCCTATAAGGAACAATTTCCTGACAAAATGTGGCTTTTTACCCTACAAAAGAGAAACAGAAAAGAAACACAAGTGGTGTGTGTGTGTGTGTGTGTGTGTGTGTGTGTGTGTGTGTGTGTACATATACACATATGTGGGACATTTTAGGGTTGTTTGTTATCGATTAGCTTATTTTTTTATTAACCATTAAGACAATTTCTTTCATGTTACTTGGAGAAAATGAACCAATTCAGTTCAACAAAATCATTGCTCTCTACCCCATCTGCTAGGAAAAAGCTCTGTGGATTATCTCATGATCAGCAAAATCAGCGAGCCAGATAACATGAAGAGTCATCCTTGTAAACCCAGTTGGTGGTGTGTCTGATGCCTCCTCCTTCTTGCACTCATACACTTTTCTTGAAGCACAATCCTGGACAAATAATAAATAATCATAAGAATATACCCCACTTGTTTTTACATGCCCCATTAATTTTTTTTGAAAACTTCTTTATAATAAATTCAACTCCTGAATGCCATGCAATTCAGACCAGCAAGAACTACAGAGCCATCTCAGGATTCCTTCATAGAACTCCTGGTTACATAGTCAAAAGAATCTAAAAAAAAATCCATAGAGATACCTGCAAAGATATTTATCACTGCATTATTCAATATAGCCAAATTATAGAATCAAACTAGGGGACCATCATAGATGAACAAATATTGAAACCGTGGTATATATGCACAATAGAGTTTTATTTGTCGGTAAAGAATTCTGACATTGTACTATGTTCATAAAATATAGAATGACTGGAGTTTATGAAACTATATGAACTGATTTACACAAACACAGTTATCACCTGTTTTCTCTCATACATGGGATTCAGGGCAAGGGAGGGGGAGGAAAGGGCGATGAAGGTAAAAAAAAGATAACACTAGAGATGTGGAAGAGGGAAGAGGGATCAAGGAAGGGGTAAATATGATCAGATTTGAACATACATTTATGTGGAAATGTCATAATGACACCCTGGCTTTGTACTGTTAACGACTGCTAAAAAAAAAAAAAAAAGAATTGTAAAAAAATTAACACCAGCTGGGTGGTGGTGGTACACACCTTTAATACCAGGACTCCAGAGGCAGAGGCAGGCAGATCTCTGAGGCTCTGAGGTCAGCCTGGTCCTCAAAGTAAATTCCAGGACAGTCAGTGATGCTACACAGAGAAAACCTGTCTAGAAAAAAATAATAACACCAAAGAAAAATGTCTCATGCCCTTAGCTTCATGCTTTTACTTTGTCAATCAAGGGGCAAGGTCGGCTGAGTACCTCAGGAGTCCCAAAGATCATTACAGAGCCTTAACAACCTAAGGGGCAAGTCTGGGAACAGCAGGATCAGACTTAAAGAGCAGAAGGGAAAAATAGAGGGACAGGGTGAGATTCTTCTTAGTACCAGAAAAGCAGGAGGGGCCATCCCAAAACCCAGGGAGGCTGGCTGGTGGTTTCTTTTTCCATAGACCAGCCATTAACTCTCAGAGGAAACCATTCCATTAAAATGTCCCAACAGGTGAGAAATAGGCAAGGTAACAGCAATACGCAGTCCAAACTCTGAGAATTCTGGAACAAAACCAACACAAGAGATGTAACCTATGTAAAGGATGCCTTAGAGATGAAACTATTTGGGAAAAATGAGTAGGAACATCAAAAGGATGCGACATAATAAGAGTTCCAGCTTGTCTAAGGAATGGGAAGACCAAGGAAGTGATGCTGAAGCAATACCTTGCCCCTGAGAAAAATAAAGTCCACAGCCTCCTCTTAGGAGGAGAGGAACACTGGCTCCTGGCTTTGAGCCCTCTGAACCTTCTGTGTCCTTGTGGAGAAAATATCCCAAGCTACCTTAGTCCAAGGTTAGTGAACATGCCTCAGCTCTACTACTCCTAGGCATATAATTAATGGACTCTACATCCTACTAGAGAGGGAGACAGGCTCGCAAATGCTACTCTATTCACAATATCCAGGTGATAGAGTCAGCCTAAATGTCCATCAACAGATGAGTGGATAATGAAATTATGGTATATAGAAGCAGTTGAATTTTATTCAGCCATAAGAAAAATAAAATTTGAAAATTTGCAGGACAACAGAGGGAACTAGAGAACATTATATTAAGCAAAGTAATCAAGGCTCAAAAAGACAAATATTGTATGCTCTGTATCCTGCAGATCCTAGCTTCTACTTGTTAAATTGTCTGTGTGGGAATAAATAGAAGGAAAGGCCAAGAAAATATAAGGAGGGCTAAGAGAGTCTTTAAGAGAAGGAGTGGGGAAGGTGATACAATACATGGAATATGAAAGTAGAAGAAGAAACACAGGGTGGGGACAGATAGAGAGGGGAAGGGGACAGCTAAATGGGATAATAGATGCTGGAACTGGGGAAAGGAATTAGTCAACACTAAAAATATGAATGAAGATAGTCTACCCTAAAACTAACTCCCTTTCTTCTCATTCTGTGCTCACTGGGGAGTCTTCTAAATTTAAATGTACTTCCAGAATAGATCTGCCAGCATTCTAGTCTGATTATATTGGTAGTTAACATTATCTTGGCCAATTATTCACATTGGTATTCTTGTTAGTACTTCTCCGCTTATGGGTTTGCCTCCTGTAATTTATTGCATCTAAATCTAGTTTCTAGGAAGTACTGAAAAATGAACTCTACCTACAGTTTAAGTCTAAAGTTGCATAGGGCTATATCCTGTTTTTCTCCTGCCTCTACTCAGCATCCTTGCTGTCTCATTGGATGCCTGCATCTCTCACGCCTGGTTACTGACTCCTTAGCTTTCATTATTGCCTGCTATGGTCAGTAGTCATAACATCCTTAACATCTGCACTCCATCCAAGGCAATTCTCCACTCTGCCTTAACCAGGCAGGCAATGGCAGCTGTAGCCTCTGAAAAGGAAAGTACAAAGGATCATGTAAAAGCAAGAATCAATGCCTTACCACATACTTTCTTTACCAACACACCTCTCCCAAACTTAACAAAAATATTTTTGTCAATCACAGAAAGTTCCCAACTTTAGTTCTATCTACCAACCTTCCTATAATCTTAACTGAAAAAATGATGTTGTGTGTATCTTGTGTAAGATTGGGCACCAGAATCTGAGAACTTGTTTACAATACTTTGATAAGGTGAATTTATTGATGTAATCTTGTAATCTCAAAACTGGGAAGTCTGAAGCAGGAGGGTCATGAATCCCAGGCTTGCCTAGGCTCCTTTAAAAAAATGACTTTTTCAAAACGAAACATAGCTACAATCTCCTAGGACAGTCAGCTAGAAGAGCTACAAGAACAGTTGATTCAGAAAAGACGAACATCCTTATGATCACTCTGTTCTGTTAGGACCCCATTCATAGAGCTAGACTTCTCATATATAAAATTATGAAATGATATCAGTACTACTGTGAACCCCCAGTATAGGACTTTTTCCTTTCCTCAATCCTTTCTTTTAAGTTTAACTTTCATGGACAACTAATAAAGACAGTTGATCTTAAAAGGACTAATGAACCCACAGCAGACAATACCACCACAGGCCCCTGAGTAGCCATTTTCTTCACTATTATGGTTAAAGTAGTACATAAAAGAAACTAATAGACATTTAATTTCCAGAACATTCCATTTACATTGCTTATCTGGTAGACTATCAGATACTTTCTGCCATTCTATGACTAGTATCCTGAAAATGAAGCCAACACGGGAAGAGGTGGGCTAGGGCCTGGAACTAACTCCCTGACTGTGCCTAAGGGATACCGGCCACGGGTAAGTCTGAAATTGAATCCAGCTCTGCATGTGAGAATTTCAGATACATGAGTAGAAAGGCATTTTTACTTAGTATATTTTGAAGTCTGCTTTCACCTGAAACCACAAAGGGGTCTGATGCAATGGTGAAGTCCGTACACTGCTCATGAGAAAGTGATGGTCACTGGGGGGTTCAGAAGCAAGAGCTGCATAGTAAAGTATCAGTAGCAGAAGTTCTAAGCCAGGGCTAGAATCTGGGGAGAAACTGGGTGTTTTCTCTGTGGCTCAATGTTCAAATTCCAAAATAAGAAAGTATCTTCCTCCATGAGCTATATTAGTTTAAGAATGCAAAATTATTTGAACAGTGCCTAGCCCCATAGTATGTATGCAATATTGTGTTTTATATTAGACGTTGATTAGAAATGAATTTTTAAATATAATTTGTAGAGCTAAAGTGTAAGTTTTACTGGAGCCATGGTTGTCCTTTGCTCAGAGACTTCATTCCTGCCAGTCAGCTACACCAAGGAATCTAGTGTGGCTTTCAACTGCATTGCCCTGAGAGTCACATGCAGAATTCTTTCTTCCAGGAGAGGGGAAGGCCTTGTTAACATATGTGCCTTTGTGTCCACATTTGAGGTTGACTTTTTAGATTCTAGAAAATTCAATATATGTCAGGCTATGACAGCTACAGAAATAATAGTGGCAGTGTAGTGGTGGGATGTGTCTTCTTCCTAATCTCCAGGACAATGATCTTCTCGATTTTAAAGAAATCCCTTGCCTAAGAAGAATACAAGCCAGAATGCCTAGTAAAAATACTTCTTCTCTAGGAGAAGCACTCAGTTATGGCACTTTGTTTGTGATATGCATTGACCTTGCAATTGATTACCAACATGAATAATCTATGATCCTAGGAAGCAAGTGAGAAGTTCCAAAGGGTTTTATCCCCAGTTTCACACCTGGCTCTTTGTGCAAACAACTTCCCATTTTCAGCATGTCAGCATATGTGGCGATAGAAAGGCTTGGTCCTGCCCTTCTTGCAGTTGGCTCATTAGTGAACAGCTTGTGCAATCAATAAGTGGCTGACCAAGAGACTAGGAGTTTCTTATCTCTGCCTTCGCATGCTCAAATTGTCTTGGAAATATTGATGAGTCTCTCTCTCTCTCTCTCTCTCTCTCTCTCTCTCTCTCTCTCTCTCTCTCTCTCTCCCTCTCTTCCTCCCTCCTCCCTCCTTCCATCCACCCCTCCCTCCACTCTTCTCTTTCCTTCTCCCTCTCTGTCTATGTCTTCCCTCTGCTCTCTCACCCGAGTGTCACAATAATTAGTTAGAATGGAAACGAGTTTTGCCAGGATGTAATACTCTCTTAAGCCAAAATGTGGCTTCTGGTTCCTGGCCTTTCCTTCTCATGCTGCCATCAGCTAAAAGTTCTCATTTAAGTGACAGGCCATTTTAGTAATAGGCCGAGGCTTTGCAGCAATTTGAAGATTTCAGGTAGGATGTCCAATACTGTAAGGCATGATAAATGTCCAGTTAAGGATAAAGTTTGAAGTTCCATAAGGATAGGATTGAAACAACGGACATTCTTTGTGACAGCATTTTGGCTATGTTTAAAGTGGTGATGTTCACTTTTTATGGCATGCTTATGAGATATCCAATTTTTTTTCTATTTTTTCTCAGTAATGATTGAGGAAGCATGGTGGCAGGTTGCATTCTCAGGCTAATTTGGTAGACCAACTGAATCAAATGGGCTGTTAGTGAATTATTAGGCCTGCAGGTACGAGTGAATAATTTGGGCTAATATTCATAAACTTTCTGGTCCGTGCTCTTGTTAGTCTGTGTGGCATGCAGGCAGAAGGGACATAATTGCTTCCTCTTTGGGCAGGCCAGCTCACTAGCACTCTGGAGGCAGGATACACAGTGTGTCAGGGAGCTGCTTCCTCTCAGTCTCACAGAAGTAGAGGGAGAAACCACTGCATGCTGTTGCTTTCTTGGCAGAAGGAAAAGTCAATGAAAATGTACCTCTTCCTCCCTCCTCAATAGCTCTAGAGAAAATCTTATAAGTCAGTGGGCTCTGGAAGCAGAGGCCTCCGTTTAGGTCACAGCTTCACCAGGTGCTTGCTCTGCAGACATTAGTGCACCACTTCAATTCTGTAAATCTCATTTCTTTATCTGAATGTTGGACCTAATCAAGACTATCTCTCACAGTCCCTGAGAGAATTGTATGTCAAGTGACTGACATACATAGGAGCCTAGAAAATAGGAGTTATTGGTTAAAAAAAATTTTTTCTGAGAAAGTATTAAAGGGGACTAGGGGAATGGCTCACTTGGCAAAGTTCTTGTCACATATGCATGAAGACCTGAGTTCAGTCAGATCCCCAGAACCCACATAAAACCTAGTGTAATACGTCTGTAACCCTAGCACTGGTGGGACAGTACCAATGGAGACAAGAGGATCCAGTGAGTCTAGCCAAATAGGTGAGTTCCAGATTCAGCAAGAAAATGTTTAAAAAAAAAAAAAAAAAAAAAAAAAAAAAAAAAAAAAAAAAAAAAAAAAAAAAAAAAAAAAAAACTAGTTAAACAATAGATGGAAGTACAATAAAAAATAAGAAATAGGAGAGATAAAGAAACCTGAACAAAAAAAAAAGACACCGACCTCTGCCTTTACGTTCAGTGTGTAAATGTGCAAGGGTTCCTGCACATATGTGCACATGCACACAAGCATGTATGTTCACATGAAGCATGCACACACATAAAATGAAAGCCCAATGAACAGAAGAACTGAAGAAGAAATGTAAAACAACAGCACAACTATGGTCATGCAAGTATGTTAAACGTAACCGCTGGAGCTTCACCTGACACCAGAAGGGCTGTCTAAAATGAACTTAGGGGTTCTTCGAATTGCCTGAGAGGTGAGCTAGCAGCACTTGGCCCCTGCTCACTCAGTAAGAGAAAAGTTTCCATCATCCAGTTGCCCACAGGGCCAGGGGCTTCCCTTTCCAACAGAAGGGCTGTAATTCCCTCACAGACCGCAAAGTCCCCAGGTACTGGAGACACCTATGGACAGCAGACCCCAAACCAGAGCACTTTCTGCTCCATGGTACAGTTATTTTCTCCCTAACGGCACACACGCCTGTCCATCACCCCAAGGAGTTTGTCAGGAAAGCACTGTAACAGAGGCATGCCTCCTATCCTAGGGTAGCTTGTCCAGGAGTATGCCCTGGTTCTGGACCATCTCTCTTCAGGGATAATGGGAAGTCTCTGGACTCTGTAGCTTTCTTTCTCCCTGACTCTTGCTTTGTAGCTTTCCCAAAAGACACCTGCCCCTTTACCCACACCCTGTGACTCTGGGGAATTGGTCTGGAGACTATTACACAACTGTTGAACTCTCTAGGTTTGCTCCTCCATCAATCTCAGGCTGTGTCCTTGAGTTTGACTCCTATCGTCTATCATTAAATGTTCTCTGCACAGAGCTCTACTAACCTCAGGCAGGCAAATTAATTAAATACTGTTCCTGCCCCGGAAGGCTCTGACTTCTCTCATCCTTACGCTGTTATTCCATATCTATAGCAGAAAGGGGAGTGAGCACAATGTATTTAGTAGAAAGGAACATAAATTTATTCTCAATAGTCTCTGTGTCACCCATTGATTGAGTATAAATTATGAACCAGGCGCTCTACTAGCCACTTTATAAACAATGTTTCACAAAACCTCACACTAACTTCTGATAAGAGAACTGAAGTTCAGAGAGGTTAAATCACTTGCCTGAGGTCACACAGCCAGTGAGTGATGAAGAAGAGTTTTGAACTCAGTTCTGATCTTGGAATAATAAGTTATCCTGATTTTTAAGCAACTTGAATAGCCAAAGGGAAATGCAAAGCAGATGAATTAGGCTGGACAGAACACCAGAACATTCAGTCAATTTTTCTCCAGTCACTAAAACAGTGCCCAGGGGCCTGAAAGTCTGCCTGTGCCTCCATAAATGATTCATTTATTTTCAAGGAGTGACTTGGTCATTAAAGGAAGAAAACAGCCTGAACAGTGGCAGAGACACAAATCTCTTTTGAAAGTATTCTTGTCTGCTGGTCATCAAGCGTCACATTCACACTTAAAGCCCAGTCACATTCAGAATACTGAAGGTGTACGTTAAGCCTCTGTACAGAGAAGCATGCAAGGCAGAGTTTCTGAAGTTTTATCAAAGTCCACAAAATATGCAAAGGGTAGGGGATGGTTTATTTCAAGTTTTGCATGAACTTCTTACCATGGCCTTTGAAATAGTTACTGTTTTCAGGAATGCATGGTGCAATTTCCCCTAAAACAGCCCAAAGAAGAAAAAACAAGTGATTGCGAATTGTCCTGTGAATGTACTTTATAAATTCTATTAATGATGTTGCTGTGCTCTCAAGGCTTATGTTACCCAAAGTCAGCATATGATAGCCTAATCCCCACCTTGCAAATATTCAGAGATGGGGCCCTTAGAAGGCGATCACAACGCACCAGGAGACTTGAGGCTCCACTGTATGTAGGATTAGTGCCCTCAAAATAGAAACCCAGACAACTGTCCTTCCCCTTCTACCTACAAACAAGAATACAAGAACACTGCCTCACCACACACCAAATTAGCTGGTACTTTGAAGTTGGACTTCCCATCTTACAGGATTGTAAATAGCAAGGTTCTGTTGTTGTGAAGCATCTAGGCTCTGGTGTTATATTGCAGTAGATCAACCTGACTAGGACAACTGGTATTTAACAGTAAAGACAGAGATGCAAAGAAAAGTAAGATGGAATGTGTTTTTGTTCACAATGAACGGTGTGTCGGCTTTCATTTGGGAATATAATTTCATGGACTCTTGCTAGAGTATTTATGCTTATCTTGAGTTTCTATCATCAGAGTCCACACCCTGTGGTCAGTAAATTTTCCCATAATGAGTCTTTCTGAGCATTTCTATCTATTTCATTGATGCTGATGCTGCTACACTGTGTATCTTTCTCTACAGTCTCTTGCTCAGAACCTTCCAGAGAGTTCAACCCCAGGAGAATCCAGAAACCCCTTCTGAACTTCAATTCTAAAGTCACCAGAGAGTTGAGGGTAAGAAGCTGAAAGGAGTGTCTCTTTTCCAGGCCTGGATAAGTAAAGTGTAGAAATGAACTGCCTCTCTGACTTGGAGAAAGGCATCAATATAGGGCTCTTGTCCTCAAGCATGGTGATCAAGTCTCTCCTTAAGATATTTACCCAGGTTATGCTCTGTATCTGGAATGTTCTTTTCAGGCTGTCTACATAGTAATAATCCCTCTGTACCTGAAGTCTCACTTAGTTAAAGGGCCACTTCCTCCCTCCAAAAGGAGAATCTGACCCCCCCTCTCTCTCTCTCTCTCTCTCTCTCTCTCTCTCTTTCACACACACACACACACACACACACACACACACACACACCACACACACACACACACACACACACACACACACACACACACACTAGTCTTTAATCCTGAATTACTTTCTGAAGCCCAGTGACTATAAATTTCACTCATTTATTTTGTGTTTACTCTTTCCCATTTTCTCCCATTGGAACATAAACTCCTCAAAAACAAGAGGGATTTAATTCATTTGCCCAAGAGCTAGAAAAGTGCTTGCCACTTAGTGGGAACACCAGAATTATTTACTTGGTAAATAAAAGAATAAGCTGAATCCTATTGAGTCTGGTGTGGTGCCAGCAAGCCACATAACTGAAATCTTCTTATTCAGTTAGTGTCAAAAACTTAGAAATGTCAGGCTCTGTCAAGGTCACCCATGGACAGTGGTTTGTATGGTGTGCTCTCTGGCCCCGCTTTTTAAGGCAGACAGTGTCCAATTACTGATTCATCGAACCCTCAGGGAGACTGACCATATCTTACAACATACACGAATATTCTTAGGTTACCTTGAATTCTAAAGAAATACTATCACTTTCCATGTATGCTACAATGAGAGAAATTTCAAGAGACACATTGCATGATGGAGCAGAATGATCCCAGAAGAGAGCTTCAGGGGCCAAAGCTCTGAGGAATCCTGACTCCCACATCTTCCAAATCTCACTTCTGACAGAGTGCACACACTTCTGATTGCTTTACATATTGCTGCTACCTATTGTGAGGTGAAGAAAAAGACTCACTGCAGACGAAGAAGCTCTGAGTGATTTATGCGGAGCCAGACTGTGTCCTTGGGGGTATCATTACAGACCCTACAGAAACACACATGCCTCAGTGCCTTCCTGTCTACCTCAAGGTCATTTCATTAGGTCATTCACTGATTATACACACACACATACATATAATATCATAAATTACCCCAAAGAAGCTAATACCTGAGTCCGAGACACATTAGAGAAAGTCAGTTCATTAGTTCACTTTCCTCAGGATGTCAGAGGAGTTTTGGCTCTTGGCAAGTGACAAGATCCAGGGCAGTAACCGTGAAATACATAGAAAAGTTCTCAAAGTGAAAGAGAAGTGCACTAGAGACCACTGACCTATGCCAATGTCATCCTGAGTTCACAATGGTCATTGGATAACATTGCCCTGTGTGATTTCCCCTGTCCCCAAACAGACCAATCAGCCCAGAGTCATTTATAAGCTGGCAGCCAGCACGGCTTCTCACTGAAGACTTCTGCATACAGTCTGCCAGTAGAACAGATTTTCAATGGCCTCTGTCTGTGGGATATTGCTATCTATTCAGGGATAAATTTCCAAGCAGGGCAAGGTAATGATTCCCATTAATGTTGATATTATTCATGCAGCTAAAATCCACATGCCCCCAGCTAAAACATCCCCCCATAGAGGCTGCAGCCCTTATCTGCTCAGAAATCCTTCATTACAGGTAGGTAATGTGTTTGCTCTGTACAGGAGCCTGATGCACTGTAATAGATTCCTTTCTTGTGCCTGTGAATCCTCTGAAACACCAGGGACTCTTATGTGTATGTTTAATCACTAAGCCCAGACTTCCACTTTGGAGCATTCTGTTACTGGGGCAGATGTCAGGAATGGGTACTCTCAAGCTCAATGTGAAGAAAGTATAATCCCTTGCAAAAACATCCCACACAAAACAGGGTTTTGCTCACTCAACATTGCTGCCATTTTGAGCCAGGTAACTGTTGTGCCAAGGAGAGAAGGGCTTTTTTGTATATTGTAGATTGTGTAGCAACATAACTGAATGCTACCCATAGACACAAGTAGTTTACCCTGCTATTTCTTATAATCAAAACTGTCTAAAGACCTTGTCAAATGTCCCAGAGGGGGCTAGGGCCACAGGATGCAGCTGAACTGCCCTTATTTGAGAATCAGTTACATAAGAAAAGGAAAAGAAAGAGACTCCCTTGTTTCCCAAAATGTTCAGTATAGTTTAACCATAAACAAACCACTATTGATAACAAGATAGTATCAGAAGATATCAGACATGATCTCTAAGCAACGAATGATAAGTCAGGGATTGAATTCAGGTTTTACCAGTAGTTATGAATTGACTAATTTAAAAATTCTACAGTCAGAAGGACCGCTATAGATTAGTTGAGACACCTCCTGCCCAGGGAGACAGATGAAATTCAGATCCAAATATGGAAACTTATTTCTGAATGGTCTCACATAAAAACAACAGACTCTGGGTTAGAATTCAGGTTGCCATAGCCCACACTGTGAATACATTTTTTTTTTTTTTTTTTTGGTTTTTTTGAGACAGAGTTTCTCTGTGTAACAGTCCTGGCTGTCCTGGAACACACTCTGTAGACCAGGCTGGCCTCAAACTCACAGAGATTCTCCTGCCTCTGCCTCCCAAGTGAATATGTTATTGCGATCATTTATTTACTTATACATACTCATGTTTCTGATTCATTTATCATAGATAGATAATTGTATTTGACTCATAAAATGCTAAGCTCAAGTCTGGGGAAAAAACACACATACACAAAAGAAATACCACCATATTTTTCAATAACACAATGGAGATCACTTGTCAACTATCTTCTGTGCATGCCTGGCAGAGCATTTAAATCTATTCTGTCATTAAACTTCCATAAAAATCTGAGGGTAGCACTATTACCACATTTACATTGGTAGATGTAAATGTCTCTCTCCTGTGACCCACATGACTGCTATGGAGACAAAGCTTAGTATGATAACTAGAAAAATGTCAAGAGTTTTCCAGGAATGTGTGTTTCCTAGAGTAGGGAAAAGAGTCCCCAGTCCTTGCTGCCAGTAAAGGAACCTTTCTCATTGGCCACAACACATGATGTGTGGTCAAAGATGGATAGCTACTGTCACCTCCTCAGAAAGCTCTCCTGACCACATATCAAAAGTAGCATGCCCTCTTTTCCAATCTGTCTTCATCATGTCACCTACTTGTCTGACTATTACTTAATGATATCTGAAATGACTCATCTGCTCATTAGTGTATGAGCTGTGCCCCACCAAACGCTACGCCATGAGGACTTGGTTTGCCAGTCTAATCCAAATGTCCCAAAGAGTAGCTTCTCATCATTGAAATCTAAATAAAATTTGTAGAATCAGTACAAGAATGAGTAAGTTTGAGCTCAAATCTATCCTCTTTGATTGGGTCACTCCTTCAGATACAGATCTTTTCTGGAAAGATCCTAACAGGCATACCCAGAAATAACAGAGCTGTCTAGGAATACCCTAGCCCAGTCAAGTCAACACATGAACCTCACCACCACACATTTACTGACACATATCAAATGGGATGGTTGGCAAAGCTGCTTGCCCATGGTTACCCTGCTTCTCATAGGACTCAAAAACTGTGTCATTAGCTCAGAAAACATCTACTCCATCTAGATACCCACCTAAGTGACACATTTGAACGTGAGTCTCAACCTGGTTCAATGCCCAAGTGTTATAGGAAGCCCTATATTCTCCAAGGCCCTGAGGCTAATTTTCTTCATCTTTACTCAAAGAATAATATTATATACCTCATAGATTTCCTCTTGTGAATGAAAGAGTGTCTGAGTGAATAAAAGGATTGATGGATGTAAAATGCTCACTAAGCGTTAAGTTTGACTCTGTAAGAAAGATGTCTTGTTGCTGTGTTTATTATTGTTGTCTGGTTAGGAATAGCTCTCGAGAGGATCAGCAGGACCTGTGTACCCTTCATAAATACCTCTTTGAAGGATGAGGAAAATGTCCTGGACTGGTCTCCATAAAGGCCTCTTTCTCCATGCCTGACAGTTAAAGCTGCTCTCTCAAAGTGCCCTGGTCCCCACAGGCCCCTTACTTATGGCAGAATCTGCTGCCTCTCTCCTGTGCTCTGATCCCTCCCACTCCCATCTGCACCAATTAGCAGGGAGCAGATTGCTGGAGACCCAGGAGAGCACCTTGAGGCTGGGAGTGCCATGCC
Source organism: Peromyscus leucopus (assembly GCF_004664715.2). Lineage (NCBI taxonomy): Eukaryota > Metazoa > Chordata > Mammalia > Rodentia > Cricetidae > Peromyscus > Peromyscus leucopus. The sequence goes on along the minus strand of NC_051071.1, from coordinate 42,592,572 downwards.
AGGAATAGGGAGCCTTCGCAGTCTGTGCAGGTAATGGGGTCGAAAATGAAGATGTATTAGGGAAAGAGGAATTACAGGTCTGCTGATTAAGTGATGAAGGGAATGGAAATGAAAAACGTGGCATAAATTATTAAGGAAACGCTATCTGCTCCTGGCAAAGGCAGCCAATGGAGGAGGCAGGAATCAGCAAAGGTTAGACAACGAACCGGCACCCGTTACCTCAGGTCCCGCTCTGGCACAAAGCTGAGGAACTGTATTCTGCTTTCCTTATTCTTCAAGGGTTTCTATATTTTCAAAGATGTCTTTAGCTCCTTAGTTATATGGCTCTGCTCACTGAATAAATACTATAAGAAATGCCTCGAGATTAACATAAAAATGCACACGCGCCTCTAATCAGAATAATTGCGCTGAAATATTCAGATATGCTATTTGGATTCTAGACAGTAAATTTCAAATAGCAATTCAGAATAGCTGACCTCAGGACACTTTTCTAAGCAGTTTCACAGGATGATGCTCTCTGAAATCGCTGCAGTAAAACAAGCCAGTTCAGAAAGAGAAGGAGCAAAGGGGATGCTGGGAAACAGTTCCTGGTGTGAAATTTTGCCCCTGTAGAACAGCCTTGAGGAAGTTCTGAGCATGTTCACCAGTCAAAATAGTATTCATTAAGGTGCTGTGATAATGTGTGCCCGTCTTCTCCCCCATCCACAGACACATGATTGAACTGAATCCTGTCTTTTCCCTCCTCCCCCAACTCACCTAGGAATAGTCTCCACTCATTTACCAGAGGAAATATTTTATGGCATAGAGGCAGGGCTAGCAAGCCTCATGTAAGATATAGGTACAAAGAAAAGTAGACAACTGAGAGACCTTACCACCCTGAGAATCAATGACTTCCATGCTCAAGACATGATGCCAAGTTGCCCCAGCCCAGCTCCTAATAAGCTGGTGTGTTTCCTCTTTTGTTCATTGATTACAAGAAAGATCCTGCCAATTAATTCCCTCATCCTTGAACTAAACAAGGGTCTCAAATTCTACAAGATAACAAGCTGGCACTTGAGATGTGATGTCCCCATTGGCCTCCTGACATATAGTCAAACACACTTTATTTGAATATCTCTGGGGACTACAAACTCACGGTCCAAGCATGCCATTTCTGAACAGCTCTTTCTAGTCATGTACACAGGTAGAGGTGGCAATTCATGGAAATGAGCCATCATATGATAAATCAATTAATGTCATTAAGTCAAGGCTGAGGATTCTTAATAAGCCAGAGAGCACTAAAGGACATTCATAACCCTGCAATACAGCCTTCCCCAAACATTCTTCCATGCAGGGCTAGAAGCTATTTGTTCAAAGAAGGATCAGAAGAACGGAATAGAATTCAACTCTTTAGTATCTGTCCAGATTTGGACCACTAGATAGTAGCAAAAGAAAGATAAAAAAATATTCATAAAACAACAGAAAGGCTTATGTCTGCCTCTATTAAATTATGGTTGGGAATCTGAAAAAAAATTAGGGTTGCCTTTGTGGCTTTTTTGTTCATGTTTCCTTGTCTAAATAGCATTTTTATCCTAGTGACAGAAGTAATATATTTTTGCTGTAGAAAATCCCAAAACATGATAAAGCACACAAAGAAAATAAAAATCAACTACAAGCTCACAACTCACAGATGCACATGTCATTTTAGCATACATCTTTCTAAGAACTTCTGGTGTTTTGTTTGTTATTTTTCATAATTTGGATTATATTTTTATATAGTATTTTGTAATTTTAGTTTATGTAACAATCTATAATTTTTGCAAGTTATTAACTATTTTCACCATATTCTTTAATAGATGTTGTATGCATGTGCATAGATGTAATGACAATCGTTTATCCTACCATGGATCAGCTCTATGATAGTTAGCTTTAATTGTCAACTTGCACAACTTACAATCACCTGAGAAAAAGACTTAATGAGGGATTTTCTTTTTCTTTTTCTTTTTTTCTTTTTTTTTTTTTTTTTTAGAACTGAGGATCAAACCCAGGGCCTTTTGCTTGCTAGGCAAGTGCTCTGCCACTGAGATAAATCCCCAACCATCAATGAGGGATTTTTCTATGTTAGCCTGTGAGCAGATTTGTGTGTTGTTGTCTTAAGTTAATTGATATGGGAAAACACAGCCCACTGTGAGGAGTACCATTCCCTAGGCCAGAATTCCAGCATTAAGACTGGAAAAGAAGAACTGAGCACAAGAAAGAAAGAAGCAGTGGGCAAGCATTCATGCACTTACTTCTCTATGCTCTTGACTGTGGACCAAGCTTCTGTCACTGTCACGTCCCCACAACGATTGACTGTAACTTGGAATTATGAGCTAAAATAATTTCCTTCTTCTTGAAGTTGTGTTTGTCATGGTATTTTTACCACAGCCACAGAAATGGGACTAAGGACAGATACTTGGGCTATCTGCAGCACTATCATTGACATACGATGTTGAAGTGTTGTCTGTACTAAGACCACACAGCAAGAGTTCAAAGAATTTCCTGGGGAAGGAAAGTATTGAATAGTACTTTCTATAAGTCAAGAAAGCCTACTCTATAATCCTCAAAGTGGGCTAAGATGATCTTAACAACATTTCTCTACAGTTTTCCTAACTTTAAACCAGTATCTTGATTAATCTAAGCCCTGACCACCCTTCCTTGGAGCATTAAAAAAAAAAACCATCATTATAAATTCTTTTATAGTCCCTTTAACACAGAGATTGTTTCTAACAATTCTATGTTCATTTTGCAGCCCAAAAGTGTCATTCTCAAAAATTTAAGAGCCATATTTTAGAACTGTAAGCATCAAGGAAGACAGAATCCCTACCTATTGATTTCTGTGGGTGGTAGGAGTCTAGCCTCAGTAAGTAATATGGCCTAAGTTATAAAAATATGACTAGCATGAGACCATGAGGGTTGTTTTTCATTATATGTGATGCCAATCAGAAAACACTGATGGCCTCCAACCTGTTCTCAGAAACCCTTCAGCTTTTATTTCTACAGAATTAAACTCAAACTGCTTCCTGGTCTGTTATCCACATTTCCAGAATCTTGATGAAAATCCTCCCTAACTATTTAACTGGATCTAGCACAATTTTTGCTCTGACACACTGAAAGTCTCAATGGATTTCAATTTTTGTTATGCAGGTGAGAAAAAAACATGACTAAGAGAGAAGTACTCAAGCCAGGAAGCCCAGAGCTCTGAGAGTTGATATCGGTCAATTTTTCTTCTCTTTGAATTTCAATGTGTTACATTGATATAAAAGGTCAAGTGGTTTAATTACACTATTGAGGACCATGTTGGTGAATGGTGTCTCATCTATGGCTTCTTCAACTAGGAAATGGAACTAATGACCTACAGGTTCATTGTGAAGGTTAAGTGAGGTAGAAAATGAAAGGTGTTGGTTCCTGGCAGAGGAAGACCTCTGTTCTTAACAAGCTTATCTTTGTTAAAGTGGAAGAGCACTGGTCATTGAGTCAAGGAAGGCTGGTAACAAATCTATCACTTACAAATTGACGGATCTAGGTAATGAACTCATGTCCTTATATATTATCCAAAGGTTTAATCGGCAGAAGCAAAGCTGAAGGTTCTCCTTGGTCCTTTGGTAGGCAGATTCTATAATGACCTTTGAAGGTTTCTGTCCAATAGTTATTCAGTCAAACATGGATTTGAAGGATGCTGTGAAGGAATTTTCCCAATATTAATTAATGTCCTAAAGCAGCTAACAAAATGCAGTAATTTTCTAGATGGGCTAATGGAATCACATATGCTTTGTATTTATTCTCCCTCCCTCTCCCTCTCCCTCTCCCTCTCCTCTCCCTCTCCCTCTCCCTCTCCCTCTCCCTCTCCTCTCCCTCTCCCTCTCCCTCTCCTCTCTCTCTCTCCTCTCCCTCTCCCTCTCCCTCTCTCTCTCCCTCTCCCTCTCCTTCTCTCTCTCCCTCTCCTTGGTACCCTATCAACTGGGCACATAGGGATGGCACATTTCAGGATGTCTTCCTCAATTTCCTGCCTTTTTTTTTCTTTATTTTTACTAGCCTCCAAACTATTTTTTTTTACTTTCTTGAAAATTCATGAACACCTATAATATGTTTTGATCAAATCTACTCCCCCATTCACTCTTCTCCAATTATTCCTCTCCCCACAACCCTTTTGACCCACTGACTCAACTTAGTGTTTCCTGTATGTGCATGTGTATATGATCATCTACTAGAGTCCAGGTAGCCAGCCTTTCAGACCCCAAATTTCTGAAGAAAACCAACTCTTCCTCCACCTGCAACCATCAACTTCCAATAGCTCCTCAGCTAGGTCTGGGCCTTCATAAGCATCTTCCTCATCTATGCTGGGATTCAAGGTGGCTTGTAAAGGTCTTGCACATGCAGTCACAGCTGCCATGAGTCCCTGTGTGCTGTGTGCCGTCACATCCAGCAAATAAAGTTTCCCTGTAGACATCCAGTACTGCCCATTCTTACAGCTGTTCTCACTTACTCCTGTGATGATTGCTAAGCTTTGCAAAGAGAGAATGTAGCATAAATATCCCCACCTTCTCTTCTCTCTCTAATAATCCAAAGACCCACAACTGGTCACCTTATGTTTTTGAGACATAGTCTCTCATTAAATCTGAAGGTGAACATTTCAACTGGACTGCTCATCTCCACCTCCCAGCACCAGTGTAACAGGCATGCGCCTCTATGCCTGGCTTTTATGGGTGCTAGAAATCAGGCCCCAGCACCACACTTTACCCTCAAGTCATCTCCCTAGCCCCATGCATGCCCCTTCAAGGCAGAAAAGTTCCTCTGGTTGGCTCCAGAAGTCATAGTCAAGGAGATTCCAGATATGAGAGTTGAACACAGTTGATCCATTTGAAGATGGAGAAGTCTACATGTGAAGAACCTAGGAGCAGCCTGCAGGAGCTGACAGTCAGTCCTGCTGAAATCCAGCACAGAACTCCCTCCTATACCCCAAGGAGACTGCCCCCTAAGGAGCCAGGTTCTTCAAACCACCTGAATGAACTTCAACTGGATGCTTCACCATTCAATACAGTCAGTATCTTGCTTTGAGACTTATAAAACTCTAAGCAAAGAAGCCAAAAGGCTCACCCCAAATTCTGACCCACACAACTGTGAGGTGTCCAGCCACTGAACTGGTGGTAATTTGTTATACACCAGTAGAAAACTAAGACAAACGTTTTATGATATATGTGGGTATTGTTTTACCTCATCCTTCCCAACTATAAATCACAAACCAATATCAGAGGCAAAAACAACTACACAGCTCAGTTCCTTCTTGTGTCCACACACTCTAGCCCAAAGTCAAAGTGTGGCATGATCCCCAGAGGACCCCCCAGCTACTGGGAAAGACCTCCTGGTTAAAAGTCTAAGAGGCTCAAGAGCCCCTTTGGAAATAGACCTGCTTTTCAGGCCTCAGCACCAATGCACTGAAGAGATCAGACTGTTTTTGAAATTGAGAAAAGTAGGGGAGTCCATTTGGACCTTTTTATTGACATTTCTGACCTTGCTGGAAAAGTGTTATGCTTTGCTATAAAAATTATTGGAAAGTGCAGCTTGCTGGGTGATATTTTATATTACAGGACAGAGCACTCCAAGCCACTCTCCTCTGAGGAGAGCGACAGCCCTGCAGAATCGGCAGGGTCTCAATGAGATTTTATTCTTCTAGCACTAGGTGTACAATGCTAGCCTGTCCTCAGTGTTAACAAGAGAGCCTGTTGATGGAACTGCTGTAAGTTATTACCTTGATTGAATCGCTCACTCCAACTTCAGGTTCACTTAGCTTGAGCCAAATACCAAAAATAAGCTTAAAGTTCTAGGCAATATGTATCTCCATACAGACATATATGCACAAAACATATACATACACACCTGCATTTATACACACAATTGTTACTAGCTTTTGGTGACTATTAAAAATACCTGTGAAGGTTGGGATATTGTTTGTTTCGAGACTGTTTGGATAAAACATTTGTTTGGCTAGTGATTCCTTGATGAATTTTTTTAAACAAAAATAAAAGCAAAACTCAAATCAAGAACCAACGTGTAAATAAACCTCTGAGCTCCATATTATGAGTCCTCAGAAAGAAAGCTTATACAAAATGTAAAAATTCAAGTACTCATTCACATACGTTAGGGACAAGGGTAGGTTCCCAGATAAAAGTGAAGGAGTCATGCCCATGCACTTAAATATGAAGGGCAGGTTATAAGCTGTGAATAGGAAATTGTAACTTCCCCTGTACTGCTTCCTACACTTGGGTCAGAATTCACATGATGATTGAACAATTATCGATCACTGTCTACTCCTATACACACTAGGACAAGTAACATGAAATTTCTAGACCCCACTTTCATCTTGTATAAAGTGGGGAAAACAATGAGAATATCATGCAGATTAAAGGATTCTGCTCAGGCTGTAATAAAATACCATAGACTGCATGGCTCCTAAGCAACAGAAACATATTTGATACAATTCTGGAGACTATGAAGTTCGGGGTTAAGACACCAGCAGAATTAGAGCCCCCTTCATGAATAAGAAACAGGCTTGTTCCATCAGTCCTCCTATGAGGGAAGGGCAAAGAAGCTCCCTGCCCCTCTTTCATAACCATTTCATCAGAGCTGTGTCCTCAAATCCTCATCTGCAAATGGCCTACCTCAAGTTGCCATCTCATCAAGAGTAGCTTTCAACCTGGTACTTTTAGGGGAGAGACCCAAACATTACTCTATATAGGCAACCAAGCATATTTAGAGAAATTCTATTTTCTTTGTCTTTGTTGTTGTTGAGTGAAATTTGTCTTACTGATTTTTGTCCTTAAAAAAACACAGCCAGTGCTACATTTGCATTTAATTATGAATACATGAGTGTGGTCTCAGAATAACATATATGTATGGGAAGAAGTAAATTGACAAAAGTCAGAATGATTTACTCAGGTTAATTTTTCAATTCTGACAGTGCAGGATTTCTTTTTTAAGTTGTGTTTCTGAATTGCAAAGTGGGACATTACCTTTAAATGTCAATGCATACTAAAATGTAGGTTTGTTTTTGAATCAGAAATGCGTTCAGTGTGGTGAAAATGGGTTTTTGCTGTTGTTTTCCATTCTTAAGAATATATAATAGAGCAAGCATGATGATGCTACACACTGCTTGATTACATTGCCAACTCCAGAAGATTAACCACCACATTCAACACCATGCTATGTCTGGGTTCTGGAAAAACTTGGCATTTTTTGTATTGTTTTGTTTTGTTTTTTAGCATCAGGACTCTAGCCTGTGCTCTGATATTTTCTTACTGATTTCTCTCATATTTATAAATGCATTTTTTTCATTTGTATGTGGACATAAGTGTGCATGATGTGTGTCTGTTGGCATGGGCGCAATGGCAATGGCATGCATATGTAGAGGTCAGAGAACAACACTGTAGCATCCTTTTTCTCCTTCCACTGGGTTTGAGGGCTCAAACTTGGGTTGCTAAGTTTGCCTTTACCTGCTGAGCCATCCTACCTGCTCCCTTTCTCATTTTATATCCTCATCTACTTGATAAAAAATTTACTCACTGTGACTAAAAGTGCTTTAAATGTCTATTATTGTATTATAATCATGATATAGAGACACCAACCTCAATAAAACATAGATCCATCATGTAAAGTTAATTTGAAAATAAAAACCAAGTTAAGACATGTAGCTACTGAAATAAAATCATGAAGTTCTTCAAAGGGCCAGCTAAATTGTATGCCACCCAAGGCAATATCTACAACATGTCATCTTCACCAGCCCACTTTAGCATATGGCTATAGACACAATGAGTCCTTCCTATACATTTCTGTGAAAAAAAAAAAAAACTTCTCATCTAAATCCATGGCAACAGGTTACCATATATGTCTCAGGCCTACCTACATCTATTCAACATGCAACCCTGAATTAGAAAAGAGCCCAGCCTCAGCTGCTCTAACATATACCAAAATCACCCTAGCTCAGGGCATAATTTGGTCACCTAATGAGACATGTAACTTCCATTAATTCCTACACAGTGTTCTTTGCACTTGAAAATAGTGTTTTCTTCATGAAAAAGATTTTAAAAGAAGACTTTCCTGTGCAACTATGCTATTTTACTTTAAAAGGGGTCATGGTTCTTAGAACTTTCCATCAAATATTTAAAAATATGAAAACTTTGAAGCTGGACAATTAGTTTTCTTACCTACAAAGTGCTTCAAATAACTGTAGGCAACTGTTTAGCAAGCCTATACTCTTCCTGTCCTTTATTTTATTTTTCTCCAGGAAATAATCCATTCCCTGCTTGTGCAAACATTCCCAAGGCATCTCATGTCAGACAAGCATTGGACGGGATGTGAAAGTGAGTAATACATTCAGTCCCTAAGCTCAAGTGGCCCACAGCCAAGGAAAGAAAAATCATTACCTGCTCTAACTTTAATTTTTGTGGCTCCACTTGCCTGTTGATAGGAACTACTTTCTTCTGTCACTGTGAGACGAAGCCCAAATGGGGGAAAAAATGCATATTCAAGGACAAATGTAAAACCCAGGAAATCACAGGTTCCAGCAGTGACAGGTGAAGACAGTGGAGTCAGCCTCTCACAGTCCTGGTGCTTAGTGTTGAGGAAAGCAACTTTCCCAAAACATTGATAAGTGACTGACAATGTGACAAAATACCATAGGAAAGGCTGATATTTTCCTTATGGAAATCTGAGGCGATTAAAGGCAAGAAACCAAATGACTTCCCTTTGGGTAAACCAGATTGTTAACGATTTTCTACTCCAAACATCAGGTCCCCTTGTAACTGTTCTCTTCTAGACCTCATCTGCCTCGTGGGTAGCTCTTTAACCCCTCCCTAATTGAGTGTCTTCCAGTTGTCATGCACTCTGATGGCAGCAGGAGGCAGTGTTGAGTGTGGAAGAAAGAGCTGCTCTCCTCTACTAGACATGACAGCCCTTCCCTAGATAGACCATACAGTCACCAATCCAGGCACCTAATTATTTGTTTGTTTGTTTGTTTGTTGTTTTGTTTTGTCTGTTTTTTCGAGACAGGGTTTCTTTGAGTAGCTTTTGGAGCCTATTCTGCAACTCATTCTGTAGACCAGGCTGGCCTTGAATTCACAGAGAACTGTCTGCCTCTGCCTGGGATTAAAGGCATGGGCCACCACTGCCCAGCAGGCACATAGTTCTGTAGTATGGAAAACACAAATGCTCCAGGTCTATGCAAATTCTTCTAGGTCTACTCTATCATGAGACCCCTCTGTCTTATTAACAACCAAGTAAAGACTCACATTCTTGTCTTTTTCTCCCCTTTCTTTTTTTTGACAGGGTCTCAGATACCTCAGTACTGGACAACCCTCAATGTACTATATAGCTAAGGATGACAGTGAACTTTTAATAGTCCTGCTCTTGGTGCTGGATTACAGACATGTACCACCAAACCCAGTTTATGAGGTGTTGGAGGTCAAACCCAGGGCTCTGTACATGCTAAGCAAAAAATAGACCAACTGAGCTATATCCCCAACCTTGAAGATTCGCTTTCTAAGTACTTGTTAAAACTATCCCACCTCTCTGTTCTGTGTGAGGCTGGACTTACATAATAGTTTCATGTCTATACCTGTTTCCAGACTCTCCTGAAGTCTGTCCCTCACTGTTACCACCATTGGATACAATTTAAAACACACCTAAGTTCTTAGAAAGGTAAGATAGTTTATGCAGAACAATAAGTTTAACATCAACATCTAGGATATTGTAAATGTTCCATAAACTTCCACCAGTTATCGGTATTATTATTATATTGTGATTGGCATTAATACCAATAATTTCACCTATGCTCACCTTTATGTCAAGGACATTCCAGGCCAAGGGCTATCAGCAATATTTTTCTGGAACCATTTGGTCTCTGAAAAGCCAACATTTGATAACCATTGCCCTCTTCATCAAGCCTACCCTTGTATCTTCTAGTTGCCTTATAAATGCTAAGCCACTAAGAAGAAAGAAACAGAGGATCCAGTTCCTTGACCACATTCATACTAGATATCAAGTGTTACAAAAAGCAGTGTTACCCATCATCAGAAAATGATAAACTATAATGAAATACAATTTCACTTTGTACTCAACCATGCATTTTATGAGAACCCCATAAAGTTTTACCATCAACCTCAAAAAGCAATAGTAAAGCCCTATGATTCCTTATGTTTTACTTTCCCGGGTGCCTTCAACAAAGCAAACTATTGATTTTGAGTTGTCTGAAGTACACTCTATAAAAAATTACCCTCAGTCCATAGCTTTCTTTTTACCAAGCTCAAAGTGGGAGAAAATAGGAGATCCCACAGAAATGCACATGAAAGGAAGTTATATGGAGTCTTGAGTTAATGACAGCCTCCATTTTTAACTACACTCAAACTTGACTATAAGAGCTGAAATCTTGGGTGAGACCTGTTTCACAAGAATTCTATATCCCTTATAATAGAATACCAAGTCAAACAGAGACAAGGATATTTCAATTGAACAGAGAACTTTGCTCTACAGGTTTTTTAATGATTCATTACTGTGCTTGATCCTTACAACACTCGGACTATAGCTATTAGCCCTATTTTACAGATAAGCAAGCAAAGGTTTAAAAGCCTGCATAGGCAGTCTGACATGATGAGGGTGTGTTATAGCAGTGAATAAACCCCTATTCTTCAGTGAGACTCTTAGAAATGTATTCATCCCCAAGTGCCAATTCTTCAGTCTAGAATGTCAAACTCAGGATGTGCCAGAATTGAAGGGCATGCTCTGTAGAAGCCAGGGCAGGAAAGCTACGGAATGGAGGAGTGAGACAGAGAAGTCCAGGGGCTTGAAAAAAAATCCATCACAACTACAACTTAATCGAAAATCAATGACAGAGAATACAGCTGGGAAGGTTGACACCTTTAAAAACCAGGAGAGTTGATTTCTGTAATATCCAGCTTTGATGCTTTATTCTGGCCAGGCTGCTTGCAATAGGCATCCATAGACAACGTAGTGTAAATAACAGAAATTTGTTTCTCCTAGCTTGAAGGGTTAGGCTCAAGATCAAAATGGCACCGACACCAGATCAGCTGGAGACTCATGTCCTAGCTTGGGTCAATATTCTTGCTGTGTCATTGTATGTCAGGAGGAACAAAGTTGGTATTTACCACCTCTTTTATAACAAGGGCACTAATGTCATGTGCTCCATCCTCATGCCTTAATCAAATATCCCATCCCATAATTACTACCACATTGCAAATCAGGTTACAATATACAAATGTGGGGTGGACATTACCATTTAACTAATGTCCATTCAGGTGTCAGTGCCACAAACATCTGATCAGAACTGAAGGTCCTTCCAGACTAGGTCATATACATCAACCACTAGCCAAAAAGAGCTTGAGCCTTGTGGTGTGTTATTATGGATGCTTAAAGGGGAATGATAACCCTCTTACAAGTAAGATGGCGAAAGCAAACTGCAGGTAGAAGCTCCAAATACTATTTCCCCTCCTGCTCACAGCCTGCCTGAGGTGATGAAGCCCTGGAGAAGAGAGCATGCATGAAATAGAGTGTTTTAAACAGTGGGGTTCATTTCATTTTCTCCTTTATTTCCCTAAAATGTCTGCAACAGAAAAAGAAAATCACCATCCGAACAGCTGTGGACAATTCACAGGGAGACACTGAGCTCTTCTTAGCTGATGGGAATTTATTTTCAGGTTTTAATTTCAGACACAGAGCTGACCCAAAACCCATCATTACAGTCACTTGCTAATCCTCCTGAGATGCTGTATTTTCATCAGTGCTACTTGCAGCTTTTTTTTTTCTTTTGTATTTTCCCTTGACTGATTGCTCAAACTTGATGTAGGGTATGGGGTGGGTGCTATTGGGTACACATAGAGACATATGCATTATACCTGTCTCACCTATAACACCCACACCTCCAAGCCCATATCCAGTTACAGAGACAATAAAGCATCCCCGGGAGGCATGGGAGCTGCCTAGCTTTCCTGGAATCACTCATGAATACCATTGCCTGAGCACATACACACACAGTTGCTTGGCTCATTTGCAGCCTCCCTGCTAACCCAGGCTCGTTCTTAATCTTCTACCCCAAATTGTCCTTTGGAACTACATGTTCCTCCTGAGCATGAATTACCCAAAGAATAAATGCTGTCATCTGTACAGACGTGTTTGTACCCTAAGACAATAATAAGAAATGACGAGAAGGAACCGGTAGCAAGTCAAAAGCAGCAGATAGCTTTCGTACAACCTGTCTCGGGCAATTTGGTAACGGTGGCTTCAACCCACACGTGGGAGACACCCAGCTGGTTAATAGTCTGCCCCAATCTGCATCAGATCTTTCTGGCAATGGCCTCCTCCCCAAGTCATGCAATTGAAAAAAGCAACTTCCCACACCTTCGCCATTAGACTCTAGCTACAGTGCAGTCTTCCCTTAGTTCCTGAACTCGCTGATTTCAAGCCCAGTGTTAGAAACAAAGGTAAAAGACTGCTCCCCTTCTCATTTAGCCCCTTATTGGAGGTTTAAAAGCCTCTTTTCTCCACCAAAGCCCTCGGTGTTCTTGGAAACTATGAAGTGTGAGCAGGCCGGGACCTCATTAGAATCATCGCTGCTGTGGTACTGATCTTCATATACAGAGAGTCATTATAGCCCTTATTGATTACCAGGTCCCAGACAGCAGGGATGCATGTTATTCCAATATGCATTCACCCAACACAGAGGTCTACAGGGCACAGAGAATGCTTTTCCAATTGAATCAAATACAAAGGACTTTATATTGAAATGGCAAAAGGATGACTTTGCTCCCGAAGGGCCTCCTGCTGGGCATTTTAATTTTCTCCCCTGGCCTTTCCTATCTCTCTTTCAAGTATTCTGACAGGAGGACTTATTACCTCCATAATCATTTATTTGAAAATAAGTTGCTTGAAAATGAAGTCTCCTCAGAAGATCCTAGGAAGCTGTCCACAAGAGGGGAAATTTTTGTTCTGAAAACTGCAGCCTTCTTCAGGATCACTATGAACTTGGTTTTATAAAATTAGTATTGGAATGGGTGAGGAGAGACAGGGAACAAGTATTACTTGGCTTTGCAGCCACCAAGGTTTTGATACATAGGTGATATATCAAAACAGTGCACCTTATATATTAGAGGTATTTATGTAGGTTCTGAAAAGCTTCAACTATAGCTCTAGGGTGTTCATGCAGGCATTTAAGCTCTGTTTGATACTTAGATAAAAAACCAATCTAAATCTAAATTCTAACGATGTATGTAACTTTGACAAGACCCCCATTGACATAATTGCTGAAGCCCAAGTTTTTACCAGGAACCAAGGATTTCCACTTCCTGGCAAAGTAGAGATGGCATCTGAGCTCCCACTGCTGCGATGGCCTCTAGCAATTACCCTGTGCCATCACTAAAAAAATCTTTGCTAATGCTCTGCCTTCCCACCTCTCCTCATTACATTGAATGTTACCTCTTGTAAGCAATGTTCCTATACACACACATACACACACACACACTCACACCACCACTACCATCACCATCACTACCACCACCATCTCCACCACCACCTCCACCACCACTACCAACCACCACACAACATCCACCACCACCATCACCACCACCACCACCACCACCTCCTCCTCCTCCACCACCACCACACACCCTCTACCACCTCCTCTACCACCTCCATCACCACCACCTCCACACGACCACCACCACACCACCTCCTCTACCACCCTCATCACCACCACCACCTCCACCCACCTCCCACCACCACCACCTCCACACACCTCCTCCACCTCCACACCACCACACCTCCACCACCACCTCACCTCCACCACACACCACCACCAAACTCCACCACCACACCACCACACCACACCACCACCACCACCACCACCACCACCACCACCACCACCACACCACCACCACCACCACCACCATCACCACCACCATCACCACCACCACTGCAATTTTTGCCATTGTCCTAAAGACTCAGTTGTTGTCTGATATTTTGATCATGTTCTGACATGAGTCAAAGGGAGTAGTTAGTCACTAGCTGACCAAAATTAACCACAGAGGTTTTAGAAGACTGTAGACAGATAGGACAGGAAGTAGCAAGGCAGAGCAGAGAAGGAATCTCAGCCCCTTTTGGAGGAAGGACCAGAGCAGGTAGGAGAGGACTAGTGGCTTCTCTACTTCTCTGATCCTTCAGGTTCTTACCCTGATATCTGACTCCTGCATTTTTATTGATAAAGAATATTTAGATTAACACTTTACTCAGTGGAATATTTGAATTAACGCTTCACTCAGTGACCCATTAAAACAAGCATTTGCTTCACTCTTGCCCTGGATTACAGTTCACCTTCAGACATTGTTTGATAGTGTTCAAACTATTTATTCTGTGGACAAGAGCAACTAGTACTCCTCAAATTCTGCTAGAAAAAAGGGTTGTAGTCTCTTGTCTTCTGCCTGGATACCCGGGCAGTGGCAAGAAGCCTTGGTGCAATGTATGCTTTCTAAGTTGTAGCTGGGAGTTTCTCTCCAGCTCCTGCCAAGCCTTGCCAGTCCTGGAGCCCACTTATAACATAAACACACCAACTCATTATTTAAACTGCTCAGCCATTAGCTCAGGCCTACCATTGTCTAGCTGTTACTCTTATACTCAGCTCAATTTTGCTAATCTATATGTCACCACGTGTTCCATGGCTTTACCTGTTGCCTCTACATGATGCTCCCTGGACAGCAGCTGGTGTCTCTCCTCCCTGCCTTCCTATCCTTTCCTTTTCTCCTCTCTGTTAGTCCCACCTATACTTCCTGCCTGGCTACTGGCCAATCAGTGTTTTATTTATCAAACAATCCACAGCATTAAGTTTGCTAATATTTCTCTCCTGTTTTCTTTTAACTGAAAAAAAAAATACATGTGCAGGAAAAGATTCACTTAGCTTCAACTACTTTTTTTTCTACTGAATAGCCAGCTCAGCTTTTGACCTTCTGTACTAGTTAAGAACTAATATGGAAACCCAGAAGGACTCCCAGGTTTAGCCAACCTTTGTGGAAACAGCATGAAAGGCAGTAGAGAGCACTTAACTCAGTGAATAACTAAAGCAAGAAAATAGAAACAGTGGAAGGAAACATGGTGCTCAATGCAGGCCACACCCTCTTTCTCAGAGTTCTAATTCTCCATGGGTATGGGCTCAGCTTTCCTCTAACTCTATTAAGAGAGTGTGATGGCTTTGCCCCTAAAAGTTCTAGGATCAATCTTCCAACTGCTCTAGGAAAAAAATCTTTGGCAGGGTCCTCACATCCTAACACAGGTCACTATAAAGTTAGGGTTTGAAAATAAATGGATGACTATAGAATCAATGCGAACTCTACAAGAATCTTGTGTGCAAAAATTTTAGCATTGCTCTGAAGATGGAGGAAATGAGGTTGAACAGAACTAAGTAACTTTCATGGTATCTCAGAGTTAAAAACTGAGGACAGAGAGGATCTGGTACTAATTTAGAATAGCTAGTGAGTAATGATGAATTAGTGCAATTGTTCAAGTCAAGACTCTCTTTCCAAAGACTCTGCTAAGCATCTTCTATGACCTACCTCATCCATCCTTCTAGAAACCTAATGGTCTGGGCTTCACCACTGTCATTATTCTGCAGAGGAGAAAGTTCTACAGTAGCCTACCCAAGGGCATACACACACACACACACACACACACACACACACACACACACACACACACACGGAAGACTCAGTCAAACATGTGTTCTAAACTACTAACCCAGGATGTCACCACTGTGCCTAAGGATCTATCGACAGACACTTGAAAAAAAATCAGCTTCATTAAATAACAGTGATAAACAATATGCAATTAAATGACAATTTCTTTTGGACAAACCATCAATCCTATAGGAATTTATGGAAAGATATTAGACCTATCAGAACCTTTGGGAAATATTTAAAGGGATATGAAAGTGCTGGGTTCCAAAGGATGCAGAGGAGTTAGTTAAACAAAATGATGAGGTAACATTTAAGGAAAGAGCCAACATAACAGCATTTAAATGTCAGCATTAATGACATAATAAGCAAAGAAATGCAGTCAAGAATAGTACCCTTGACATTTTAGAATATGGTAAGGAGGAAATGAATCAGAAGAGAAAGGCCAGTCTTTGAATCTTCCTTGTCTACCAAACAATTTTTCTTATTATTGTCATCATTATTATCATCGTTCAGAATTACTTTTGGCATTTGATAAAGATTAATGCATTATCTTTCCCTATTAAGACACTCACACATGCAAAATTGTCTTGCATGCAGTTGACTGCCTATATACAAAGACGTCCTTTCTGATGAAGCACATCCATTATCTTCTGTCTCCTAACTTCTACACAAACATTCATTGAGGATATATCTAGGTTACATAAGCACAAAGACTAGGTAGCATCTGAAGTCTACCTGAAACCCTATATCCTGGTAATTTCAACTTCAGTCTAAGATCAATCTTCTAGAACATAAGAAGATTGATCTTAGACTGAAGTTGAAATTATGTTCTCATGTTCTTCTCATGTTCTTGAAGTACACCCTCCTTTCATTTGGAAAATGCTGTGCCAGGTAATAAACAGTCTATGGCCATGGACTGCAGAAACTCAGGTCTCAATTCTCTTCTGACCACATCTCCTTACCATCCTCTTTCCTTATGTCTTTGCTTATCATTTGCAGGGTTTCTGTTATACTCTGTTGCTTTGACAGTTCCTTCCCAAAGCCTCCATACTTAATATGCCTCACATGGACCCACTAAATAAATCTTTTAAATAGTAAGTTCACTCTCATTTCTAAGTTATCAAAACTACAACTTTCTCTTGATATGTGGCCTCCTTTTCTGCTCATCTGGAAGTACATAGGGCTTATTGGAAGGCTGGTACCTTTAAAACTAAACAGTCCAAAACATAGCCATTTCCAGGCTAGAAAGTCTTAGAAAATGGAAAACTCTGTGGCATAAGGTTGTGGAGCCAATAAATAGGAAAAGAAATCATAATTCAATATTTCAGAATTATTATATTAAAGAAATCATTGACACCCAGTGTTTAGCTAGCCCTAGCACATATCTAGTTGTTGAAAATACTATAATATACTTATTTCCCATTCTTTTCAGCACGTGGATAACATTTTAAATGATTTGTAAGCAAAATGTACTTAATTTTTTTAATTAAAGTGGAAGTGACCCAAAAATTAAAAGTATATATTGCCTTCGCAAAGGAACTGAGTTTGAATTCCAGCATAGCACATAACTGCCCATAACTCCATCTCCAGGAAGATGGTTTAGTCATCAGCAGTGTTCACTACTTTTACAGAGGACCCAGGTTCAATTCTTAGCACCCACATTGGCGGCTCACTATCATTTATAACTGCAACCCCAGGGCATCGGACATCCTCTCACTCCTGCACAGGCACCTTTATGGCCTTTGTTGTCACATGTACACACATGGACATACTCACTCACAAACATACATACACATGAATAAAGTATAGAAAAATAAAAAAGAATAGAAAAATAATTATTTAAAAAATAATCAAGTCATGGAAAAAAGAAAGCATCTTCAACAAATGGTGCTGGCATAACTGGAGGTCAACATGTAGAAGAATACAAATAGATCCATATCTGTCGCCATGCACAAAACTCCAAGAGGATCAAAGACCTCAACGTAAATTCAGTTGCACTGAACTTGATAGAAGAGAAATAGGAAGTACTCTTGAATGCATTGGCACAGGAGACCACTCCCTAAATAAAACATCAGTAGTACAGACACTGAGAGCAGCAATTAATAAATGGGACCTCCTGAAACTAAGAAACTTTTGTAGAACAAAGGACACAGTAAATAAGACAAAATGACAGCCTACAGAATGGGAAAAGATCTTCACCAACCCCACATCTGACAGAGGGCTAATCTCCAGAATATATACAGAACACAAGAAACTAGACATCAAAATATCTAACAACCCAATTTAAAAATGGGCTACAGGGCTAAACAGAGAATTCTCAACAGAAGAATCTCAAATGTGAGAAAGACTCTTAAGGAATTGCTCAACATCCTTAGTCATCAAGGAAATACAAATCAAAACAACTCTGAGATACCATCATATACCTGTCAGAAAGGTTAAGATCAAAAACACTGAAGACAGCTTGTGTTGGAGAGGATGTGGAGCAAGGGGAACACTCCTCCACAGTTGGTGGGAATGCAAACTTGTACAGCCACTTTGGAAATCAGTATGGCAGTTTCTCAGAAAATTGGGAATCAATCTTCCTCAAGACCCAGCTATACCACTCTTAGGCATATACCCAAGGAATGCTCAATCATACCACAAGGACACATGCTCAATCAACTATGTTCATAGCAGCATTATTCGTAATAGCCATACCTGGAAACAACCTAGATGCCCCTCGACCGAAGAATGGATTAAGAAAATGTGGTACATATACCCAATGGAGTACTACTCAGCAGAGAAAAACAATGATACCATGAAATTAGCAAGCAAATGGATGGAACTAGAAAATATCATCCTGAGTGAGGTAATCCAGACTCAAAAGGACAAACATGGTATGTACTCACTCATAAGTGGATACTAGATGTAAAGCAAAGGATAACCAGACTGCAACCCACAGCTCCAGGGAGGCTAGCTATCAGGGAGGACCCTAGGAAGGACGCATGGATCACCCAGCAAAGGAGAAATAGATGATATCTACATGAGCAAACTAAGGATGAGGTGGGTAATGGAGGGGAAAGAATGGGGATGAGAACACAGGAGAATGGAAGGTTCAAGCTGAAACACGGACAGAGTGGGAGAACAAGGAAAGAGATAACCTGATAAATGAAGACACCATGGGAATAGGGAGAAATAGAGTGCTAGGGAATTTCCCAGGAATCCAGAAGGATGACCTCACCTTAGACTACTGGCAATGGTCGAGAGGGTCCTTGAACTGGCCTACTTTGGTGATCAGATGGCTGAATATTCTAACTTTCATCATAGAGCCCTCATCCAGTCAGCAGATGCAGAGATCCACAGCCGGGCACTAGGCCAAACTCCAGGAGTCCAACTAATGAGAGAGAGGAGGGATTCTATGAGCAAGGGCCATCAAGATCATGATGGGAAAATGTACAGAGATGACAAGCCAAACTAGTGGAAACACATAAACTGTGGACCAATAGCTGAGGAGCCCCCATGTACTAGACTAGGCCCTCTGGATAGGCAAGACAGTTGTCTAGCTTGAACTGTTTAGGGGGCCCCCAGACAATGTGATTGGGACCTATTCCTAGTGTAGGAGCTGGCTTTTTGGAGCCTAATGCCTATGGTGAGACACTTTTCAAAGCCTTGATGCAGGGAAGGGGCTTGGACCTGCCTCAATTGAATGTACCAGGCTCTGCTGACTCCCCATGGGAGATCTTGCCTTGGAGGAGCTGGGAATGGGGGGTAGGTTGGGAGGGAAGGCTGGGGGGGGAGGAGTGAGGAGAGGGAAATCTGTGGTTGGTATGTAAATTGAATAGAAAATCTCTTAATAATAATAAAAAATGTAAAAAAAAATAAGCACGTCTAGAATCCCATTGTTATTTAGTTCTGAGAAATGAGATAAGTAGGCAAATTCTTGTGACCAAAGAATAATTAGTCAATATCTTCATTATGTAATACAATGTTTAATATTATGCCTGATTTCCAATATTGCCTGAATTCAGTGTTCTACTTCAAATGAGATACATGTCCCAATTATTTGGCTAACCAGGCAATGAGAGACTTTTTTTTACTTTAAAACATTACTTATGAGTCCCTGTGTTGCTAGGGATAGATTTCAGTGCCAGGGGACCTTGTTAGATCATTTCTTGTAATCAATTAGCGGGTGTATAGGCAAGGCTATAAATTCTTTAGCTTCTCCTCTGCCTCCAGCTTTGGATAGCTTCCTTTCTTCTTTTCATTGAAGATGAGACACCCAGGAAGCACCCTAAGCCGTTGTCACTGCATTTCAGATAGTTTAAAAGTTATATCCTCCCCTGGCTCAGCTTCTCAATCTGATGGAAAGTGAGGGTCCACTCCAACCTCTCCCTGCCTAATGATGACAGGCAAGCTCACTCCAGGTTCCCTGAGGATTTTCCACAAAGCGCACAGTGCCTTGGAAAATTACTGTGGATGCAAAATACCACCATTAAAAGAGCTATTTTAAACTAAATTGATTCTTTGTTCTTTAGCCAATTGGCTAATCCTCCTCTTGAGACATGCTTCCATTAAGGAAAGCTTAAAAACACAGCTCGTGGACTGAGACTTGGAGCAGGCGAGGGAGATGCTGACATAGACATTAAGTAGGATCGAGCCAAGAGGGCAGCTGCATTTTGATGAGCTACTTGAGGATTCTTCAGGATCTGCCATCTCCTGTGGCAGGAGTAGAGCAATGGAAGAGTAAGGAGAAGCCAAAGGAAACAGAGAGCTGGTCTGGGTGTGGGCATCAGCGATGGTATCAAGCCAAAGAGTCTTTCACTTGCAAGCTGGATACCATATGCCAGCTTGACCTTTATTCCTGAGGGCTCTGATACAGCTTGAGCTTACCCTACCTTCTTGGGAAAACTCTCTGACCCTGGACTTTATGTGTACAATATAGTCCTGAATAGATAGATTCCTGAGGAATGGAGAACAAACCCACTGAACACCTGACTAGGCACCAATGAGGAAAAAAACAGAATTGTAAAGAGAAGAGGGAGACATACAGAATAGGAAAAAACAGGAGCCTGGGAAGGCACACATATATATGACCCAGGCCTCATACACAAGACACCTATCTAAAACTTCCTGTTTCTGTTTTTAACTTTCTTTACTTCATTTTTTAGGTCACCCAAAGCTCTGGCTCCATCATCAAACTATTGGTGAACAATTGCTCCATGGGAAGCACAAAGAACACCTTCTTCCAGAAAGATCATCTGACAAACCCCAGTAAGTAGAGATCAGGAAACAGGAGAGATGTTCTTATCCCACCCTGGACTACACTGGTGTCAGAGTCAGAAAGGACCCCTCTAGGAGAACACAGAGCCTAAACCATGAAGCACGCTCACCCTCACTCTAGCTTTGCTCTCACTCTCACTGCGATTTTTAAACACAGCCACTTTAAGATTGATTGGCTTGAAGGATTTCACTGGGGAAATAGTGAGGTGAGTCGGTGAGCATAACTCTCTCCAATTAAAAAGTGCCATCCATAGATATAATAAAAAATTCAGAGGCTTCTCAGGGATGTCAACCAATTTATAACTGATTTAAATGAATCATTGAAAAAGAGTCCTTTAATCTCCTATATAACAGGTCTCTGAAAAATTGATGTTGGAATCACAATTCCATTTTTTTTAAAGCCCAGCAACTGTTCTAATACCTACAAGTGCTTGTCACTGACAATGGTGTCTTTAGTGAATGCTGCCCCCTATCCACAGGATGCAAGCTCTATCATATAGTCTTAATAAAGCACACCCAGAAAGATATAAATGGCATTGTCTTTTATGAAAAAAATGATAATATTTTTAATTGTTTTCCATCTGGAGAAAAAAAACAAAAACAAAAAAATCTTCAAATTGTTTGCTGTCCATGTGTCTGCAGTGGTTTAATATACAAGTATAAGTCTTCGGAAGAAGACCAAATCTATTGTCTTTAGGAGTTCTAAGTGACCTAAATTAACCAGCTTCCCCAGGAGGAACTTGATCACTATGGTGTGGAACTTGTGTTCCTCTTACCAACAGACAGTGGGAACAGCCAATGGCACAGGCCAGAGACTGCCAGTAGTCAGATGATCACTTGAACTCTATCTGTAGATCGCTCTCAGTGTGTAACAAATTCAAAGCTTCTTTTGTTATGCCTGTCACAGTCATGACCACTTACCAGTGTTTCCTTCCTAAAAGAAGGTTAAGGTATTCTTATAAGACTCAGCTTCAGGGTCCAAAAAGTTCTGTCTGTGCTGAGGTGGCCTTGACTATAGGATCATCAAAACTTCTATTGTCATAGAGTTCCAGTAATCCCTATGTGGGAATTAGAAATCCCTGGTTTTCTATCACATTGCTAAGTAAGGCATTGGATAGTGTTTTGTTTTGTTTTGTTTTGTTTTGTTTTTTTAACAGAGCTGAGGACCGAACCCAGGGCCTCTCACCAAACTCTCTACCACTGAGTTAAATCCCTAACCCCGGATAGTGGTTTTTTATGGCTATTCCTAATCTTATAGATGTTATCTCTTATACTACATCCTTGTATCTCTTTATAGGAATGAAGTGCTAACACTGTGCTATACCAGAGGGTGAGAAGTGACCAAGAATACCTGTTCCCATATCTGTGTTTGGCCATGCTTAGACATGTGGGTGAAACTGTTATAATTAGGGGATTAATATCATAAAAATCAGCAAATTTGATTTTTTTTTATTTTTGCTGTTGTGATTTCTTTGGAAATGTCATACATGTATAAACTGGTTTTCATTCCCTCATTCCCCTTTCTCATACTACACTTCTCTCACACTAAAATCCTTTTCCTATCAAAAATACAATACTTTGATGTTTTTTTTTTTCCTTTGGACCCACTAAGTATTATTACAGTTTCTTTGCTGGACATGAGTAGAGTGTGATATACTGGTACATGGGCAACTTACCAGGGGCTATACCGCTGAACACAGTGACACCCCACTCCTAACAACTCGTAATCCCTCAGTGAGAGGTGGGGCCTCATGATCTGCTCCTCTGTGCGTGATAAAATGGTGAAGGGTTCAATCTTGTATGGCCTTGTTCAGTCAGTCATAGCTGCAGTGCGTGTATAAGCACAGTGGCCCTGTCATAACCAGAAAACAGTTACACAGCACTCCCCTCCAAACTCCAAATTCTCCTAACCAGAGCCATTTTCTGCCCTGCCTTTTTGCTGAGAACCATTTGCTATCATTTATCAGCATCTTCCAGCTTTACGCCCTGGCCAACACCCCAATAATTCACCTTTTCTACTGAGCATGGCAAACAGAAGAGGTCAGCCTCTGACCATACACACATATACTCTTGGGAGTGTTCAAGAAATATATCTTGACTAATTAATAAAAGACTAATCTTAGACTTGTGAATGATAGGCATTGTCTTCTATCCTAAGAAAAGACTGAAGTTCTACTTATAATTCTCATTTTTATTACAATATTCCCAAGACAAATTGACTCCTTGAACTTGCACATTAAGTTCAGATGAGGAATTAAATCAGGAACCCTTGAGCAACTTATTATAAATTGTTCAAACATCATTTGTCAAGCCATTAAGGTTTTCAGAATAATCATGACTCCTGGGTTGTTCTGGTTAGGGAGCAAACTGTACCAACAAGCATGTCCCTGAAGCCTAGCCTCCGGTAAACACTTAGCATCAGCTGTATTGATTGCTTCACATTCTACAAACCCCATGGTCACAATCCAAGTGAGTTGCTATTCTCCACTTGGTGTTAGCTTCTCTCCATGTGAGTGCAATAAACACCTACTACTAATAACCACCCAAATCCGGAACAGACAGAACACAGAGCTGCAGGGGAGGACTCTTTCACTCTTTCATACCAGCAACATTTGTTTATTGCCCTATCAAGTTTTCGGGACTACCATAACACCAACTTTACCTGCGCTAACTTACGTGGATCTTAGCACTTTCTCTGTCAGCATGCTTCGCAAAACAATATCTTCTTGAATCTTTCCTTCTTTCCGTGATAAACAGAAAGAGAATAAAAATCAAGATCCCTAAGAAATACCTAAACTATCCCAGTAAAGACCAATTGTCCACAAAGGCTTTAGGAATGGAATCCCTTTGTATGCCAGCACATTTACAATAGACACTCTAAGACACAAGGCAGATGATCAGGATTAAAAAAAGAAAAATAGAACGCCACACTCCATTTTTGTTATTCTAAGTTCTTTTACTCATGAGAATATGTCAGCTTCAATAGGCTTCTCTCTACTTGAACTTATTAAATGGGATGGGATCCAATAACCTACTTTAACAAATTAGCACAACATTACTGGTAGCAACTAAGTACACAGATGAGATTTCTTCTCATCATTCAAAAAGGCTTGGATTTTGGTGCATTTCAGGTTTTATATTTTCAGATTAGGGATGTTCAGAAGATGAAGTCTATGTAAATGTTCCAAAAATTGAAAAGCTCTAAAACAGACAATACTTCTGATCCCAAACATTTTGGATAAATGATATGATAGCCAAGCTTTATATTCTGGAGACCCAATATTTATCTAACAGGTCTCAAATCAAGGTATTAATAGAATTATATTCTTCTAGAACCTCCTGTACTAAGATCTCTTCTTCCATTTTCAAATTCTCTCTCTCTCTCTCTCTCTCTCTCTCTCTCTCTCTCTCTCTCTCTCTCTCTCTCTCTCCTCTCTCTTGTTCTCACTCTCGCTCTCTCTTCCTTTCTCCCTCCCCCTTTCCCATCTTTCTCCTCTTCTTAGTCCCTTTTAAATATCTTCATAATTACATTGGTTGCACTATACAATCCAGGATAATTCTCCAACTCAAAAACCTCATCTGTTTGCTATGTCCAGGTCTTTCCTGTCATGTAAGGTAAGATGGTGACAGTTTTCTAAATGATAAGAATATGGACCTAGAGATTTCTAATAAAAATCAGTTGGTGAAACCTTTGCCTGCCTTAGTGTAAAGGAAAGTGGATTTGTTCCTCTAACTAAGGAGACTTCCAGGATGTGTATCTCATGTGCCACTGGCTGTCTTTCCTCTTACAGAAGTGGGAGAGTATCTTCAAAGAAAAAGGTCAAATTTGTAGCAGAACTTAAAGGAATTTTTTTTTAATTTAGTACTTTTACCTTTTTACTTTCATGTGCTAGGTTGGAAAATAAAACTATTTCACATCTTCAATATCTTTTGTCAGTAAAAGATTTTAAAAATAAGAAGTAGCCTCGGGATTGAGAGCAAGTCAATGGTTTATCTCTAAGACCTTTTGTTAGGACTTCAGAGAGACTCAACAGTACACCTAGTTAGAGCCTCCCAACTAGACTAAAGAGCTACTTAAAAATCTTAGAGCCAGAGTCCCACAGCACCTGCACTCAGCCCAAAATAGACAGAAGTCTGTCTTTAAAGGAATTATGGAATGACTTTAGGGGCACAAAATGAACCCAGACAAATTTATAAAGTCCCCAGTGAGGCAGATATATAAAATTTTGTACCATCTTGAATTACACGAAGCAAAGAAATTTTAACTAAAAAGAGGTGCTGGAGCCCCAAGATTCCACAATCAGAAAGCAGGTTGAGAAGGGAAGTGGACTGGAAATGTAAGCCACTAATTCTGTATGCAAAAGGGAGAACTAAGGGCCACAGAGAATAATGGAAGTAAGATGGAGTCCTCACCAAGAGACATCCTTTCCTCCAGAATGAAAAGTCCCAACAACATTGCCCTGTGAATTTCAGAATTTCTATGAGCCTATAATTGTCATGTAATTCCTTTTATAATAGCAGTGTGTATGTTCTTAGCCTGACTTACCTTGTATCTCATCAGCATCTGTTAGACAGAAGGCATTGGATACCTATCATTTTAGCTCAGAGAACTCAGAATCAAGACAAATGATAAGAGTACTCATCCACACCTACATGTGATTCATATCACAGAACCTATAAAGTTAGGCAAAACTTTGCATATCACAGACATAAACACAAGCTTGTGGAGGAAAACAATAGATAGTTGTTCACTGTTAAATAACTTACAATGAACTGTATCCCCAAAACCACACTTGCTGAGTCTCCTGCCACACTGACACTGAGACTAAATTACATGCATTAATGAGGCTTCAGTCTAACACAGTACGTGTGACTTTTCCTTGGACAATGTGAATCAACACCTATTCACCCCAGAGAAGACACTAACAACAAACCAAAAAAAGTGATCTCACCCAAGTTTAGTTTAATTAACCTGAGAATTCAGTGAGATTTTTATTTACATAGGTATAGGTGAGTAATTATTCATAGGAGCGTGGGTAATTCAAAGACAGCTTCACCACCAAACAGCCTACACAGCAGCATGGGTAACAGCTTAAAAATCTTCGTCCCTAGAACACTCAACCAAGTTTACAGCAAGCTCCACCTGAAGGAGTCTCCCTTCCCCTGGATCTGGTTGCTGGTTTCATAAACTTGGCAAATAGCTTTGTAAATCTTGTTGAGTTTCAGGAGTTTCCTGGACCATGTATTTCAATTATTCCCTCAGTCTTATGAGCTTTCTTCCTCTAAAAGAGAATGTTTCTAATTAGAAAATCCCTAGTTACACAATATACCACATGTTCCTCTGGCTCTTGTGTGTGTGTGTGTGTGTGTGTGTGTGTGTGTGTGTTTTTCCTGCTCTCTCTTGTTAGATGTTCTCTGAGCCTTGAAAGGAATGATATAGATGTCCACTGATTTTCCTCCTGCCTTCCATCAGTCACAGACTTTTTCCCTGTTTCATAGTATTAGATGTCAATTCCTCCCTGTGGAACAAATCCAATAAGAAAGCAGTTGGTTAAACCTATAACACTCATGCCACTATCGCACTAATATAAACAATTTCCTGGCATGTTGACTACTGTAGTGTGGGTACTCCACAGACAAATATGACTGTTTGTGACAGTTCCCCTCAGCAGCAAGCATGGTGCCTTTCAGAACTATGAAAGCCAACTAACAGGGAGAGAGCTTTCAGGTCCTTCACAGCCTCATTTCCCACATGTCCTGCAGTCAATGTGTGTGGTGTTTTCAGCAAGAGGGGCTTCCCATTTGGTATGCAACCAAGAGTGGTAGCAATAGCTTTATGAGGGATGCTAACAGGATCTCCCCAGGCAACAACTCATAGTGAGGTAGATCACTCTGGAACTGGAGTTTTTATCCAGCAACCTTATGACTCATGGGAGTGCATTTTCCCATTCATGCCATTAAATTCCTTAACTGCTGTCTGTACTTGCCTTCAGGGTTCTTTCAGATGCTTTTGAAAACTTGTAAGATACTCAAGATGTATCATTACATAAGAAACTTCCTCCTGCAGCAGATGGAAAGAATTACAGAGAGGCTCACAACCAGACATTACACAGAGAGTGAAACCTTAGAACACACATCTCTAACTGGGATGTCTCCATCAAATTCCTCCCCTCAAATTTCAGGGAACTCCAAGGAAGAGGAGGCAGAAAGAGTTCCAGAGGGCATGGAGGACACCAGGAGAACAAGGCCCTCCAAATCACCTGAGCAAAACTTATAGGAATGCACGGAGACTAAAGAAGCCAGCACAGAGCCAGCACAGGTCTGCACCAGCTCACCTGCTTACATGTTATTGCTTTCAGTTTAATATTTTTATGAGAGTCTTGAATGTGGGAACAAGTGGGTCTCTGACTCTTGGGTCTTTTCTTGGGACTCTTCCTTCTGTTGCTTTTCCTTATCCAACTTGGATGTGATGTTTTTTGATTTATCTTATTATATTTTATTGTGCTATGTTTAGTTGTTATATCTTAGAAACCTGTTCTTTTTTAATGATAAGACAGAATGGGAGGGGATCTGGATTACAGGGGAGGTTTGGAGGAACTTGGGAGAGTAGAAGGAGGGGAAACTGTAGTCGGGATATATTATATAAGAAAAAATCTATTTTTAATTTAAAAAAGAGGGAAAACTGATTAAATGGCAGGGTCTAAATGTCAGAAAGGAAGAGAGAGAGAGAGAGAGAGAGAGAGAGAGAGAGAGAGAGAGAGAGAGAAGAGAGAGAAAGGAGAAAAAGGAATCTTTTCACAGAATATAAGCCGGATATTACAACAGAAATGTTAATGAGATTCATACATTACTCACATCAGCAGTTTCATCAAAAAGTAATGCTGATATAGTATTGTGGATGGAGGACACTACCCCATGTGGTGCTCCATAATCCATAATCCATTTTCCAGGAGCCATATGTTTCCTCATCTGGGGTGATGCTACTACTTTTATATCACTTTATATATCCTCACCCCTGACAGGCTTGATGGGGCTGGTCTATGCTGCTTGCCATGGTTCAGGCCCAAGGGGGAACATAACCATGCTCTTCCCTATTTTGCCTGTGAATGGAAATAATTCCCTGATTCTGGCAGCTTCTAAGACAGTAGGTTGACCCTCATCATTCCATTGAGAATACTTGACTGCTAAAGGGACCCAAGCTGGAAAAATAATCCCCATCCCACTAACCTTTACAATTCATGTTATGAACAGATGACTGCTGACCTTTAAGACAAGCTTAAGCTTTCTACCCTGAACTGTTGCATGGGCTTTAAAACCTTCTAGGAACTCACTAACAAAGATGTTTAAATCTCTGTTCTTTTCCCTAGAAGTTTTGGCTTGACACAAATCATTCATCTTCATGTGCTGCAGACAGCAGCTTCCATATGCTTTGCCCTTCCCTCATGCCCTCTTGATTTCTTTTTCACTTACAAGGCTGATTTACATGCTAGTTGTCCAAGTCATGCAGATCAGTCAATGCTGCTTCTACCTCATAAAGAGAAAATAGTTTTGCACAATGGACTCAGCAAAGCCTCTAAGGCCCCATACCAGTCCCAATGTAATGTCCTTCTTGAATCAAATATACCACCAGTGAACACAGTCCTACCCAGCCCAATAAACTGATCATCAAACATCACATCTATCATGTCCAAGTCTCTCAGTAAACCATATTCTTCCTCGATTATCTTCCAGGTCCTGATAGCTATAAGAACCTCAGATAGTAAAAGCCAGGTATCCCTAATAATTTGTATGATCCAGTACATTGGGAACTGATCTTGCTCATATTGCCTCAGGTTATGCAGCCTTTAGCTCAAGGAGAGATGATTTTCCCACTTTTCCTGATAAATCCAATGATAATTCAGTAGCTAACATTTGCATGTCCTTTGCTGTTTAATCCCTCTCTTGTGTGGGTAGGTTCTTTCTAGAAATCTGAGCCTCAGTTTTCAGGTCTTATCACATGCCCAAAAGACAAGAGACCTGACATTACAACCTTCTATTTATCTCATCCCGTATGTGCTTCTTTCAAGACTGTAATACATTCTCTACTCTGCTATACATTTTGAGGCATCCTCATGTTCATGTGGTCGAACCCATTCATCACAGAAATATTCTATCACATACAAAGTAGATGAAGATAGCCACACTGAGGTTTCTACTAAGAAATGTCTTGAACATAGTTCCATGTTTGATCACCCATTGCAGGGATCATGCAATACTTAGTTGCTTGTAATTGTTTGTGTAGGATTGAGGCCTTGTGGGCTTTCCACAATCTACCTTGGCTTGTGTATTGTTGATGTACATCTTTAGCTCATATTTAGTCATGTTGGTGAGACTTTATGTGTGCCACTTGTAACATGGCTAGGAGATACAGAGTCACAGCAAACTCCCTGTTCCTATGGTTCTTACAGTCCTTTCGCCTCCTCTTCCAGTGTTCTCTGAGCCTTAGATGTAAGTTTGTTTTGTAGATACATCCTTTGCGACTAGGCTCCATAAATTTGCATTTTGATTGGCTGTGGTTTTATGTAATGGTCTCCATCTGCTGCAAAGAGAAGTTGGTGGTGAATACTACACTTACCTGTGAGTATAAGGGCAAATACTTGGAATGTAGTTATGGATTATGCTGGTTTAATAAAGTGGTAGTTGTAAGTTTTCTAAGTTCCATGGTTTTACTAGTACTAGGTAGTTGGATATGCTTCCAGTACTGGGCATGGCTGTCCTCTTGTTGAGCACGTCTTAATTCCAATTAGAGAGGTTTTTCTGTTGCTACCAAGATATACATGCCACTACTGCACCCTTGGGATTATCATGTGATGTTGGTCATTGTTGTGGTTCATAGGCATCATAGAAGGGCAGGATTGTTGGTTGCTGCCCTCTTTTGGAGTTTGCATGATGTTTTCCGGTAACATGAATGCTAATCCTCACCAAGGAGCTTCAAATCAGTTCTAGTTCAGAGGTTTTGCATTCAGAGGTTTTGTATTTAAGAAATACAAGTTTAACTACCACCTTTCAGGAACAATCAAGGGCAATAGCAATTGTTTATAATGTTTTGAGATACTCTTGAATAACCGTGGCCAAATCAAAAGAAGATTTCTCATACCTGGTGTGGAGTTTATTGCTATATGGTCTTTGGATTAAAGGGAGCACTGTCAGCCCAGATGAGAATTTTCCTTTGAACTATTTGTTACTTAACACAGACTTCAGTGTCTTGTAGGTTTTCTCTCAAGTAGATAGTTAATATTACAATTCCTTATGATTTTTTTCAGATAACTTTGCTGTAGTTTTTACACTCCTTCTTTCTCTATTTCCCTCCACCTCCAATTCTAGTATGCCACCTTTTTCTCCTCTTCCCAGATCACATCATTTGTACCTGCTTTTCCTTTCTCTATGGTCCCTTCACCTCCCTACCATGGCAATGGTGCCTTTTGACTTTCCTGGTTTAGAAATAAGCTTATATATTTGAGGCTTACTTCCTTAGGATACTTTCCTGACATAGCTCAGGCCAGCTTCCCTTAAGTTGAAAGGGACAAGAGACAAAAGAATCCAGTCTTCAGCTATGCTGGCAGAACCCATCCTCCAGCCAACATTCCCATTGGTAAGTATTAGCATGCACTATCAAACCTGCAAATTGTTATCCCACCATGCCTCCAAATGGTTACACAGTAAGAGATGACTGACAAAAGTGTTTAGTAAAAGCATATTTCAAGAAGTTACTGAGAGCAATTAAATTAAATGCCAGTTTAATTGCTTTATTCCTAGTACCTGAAGCCAGTCTGCCTCCCCACTGACTCTAAACCAGGTTCTCATTGTAGGTTCATTCTATCATTACCAACTTGCCTCTTATAAATCCGATTTCTCATAGCCCCGCCCTTGCTTGCCTACAAAACAAGACTCGTGGATTAGTATGCATGGACTGTGGATGATGAATGATGACACCTGTTCAAAGTGGAATGAGTTTTTAAAATATCATCAGCCTTCCCATGATGAGTCCTTACATCTTCTGTATCACACAAACCGAATGTATAAGACTGTGTGTTTGCCATGGGAATAAAACTTCATCAAAATAGTGTGGTGTCTTATTTTAACAGACACTTCTCTTCCTCAAAATAGCTTTTTTTTTTATAAAAAAAAAATCTGGTGTTATTTGAAGCATCTTTAGTTTTCCCTCCAGGTTCTTGCTGAGCCTGGACTCGTAAGCAAAATCTCAAGAAAATTAGACACTCTCTGCTTCATAGATTGATGAGGCAGATCCAAGAACTTCAGTGCCTGAATTCCTCCTGGGAAGTCACTTCCACACATAGAGGACAGTAACTCTTCCAAGGTAGCAGTTCACTGTATTGACTCCTTGAAAATGAAAGAAGGCAATGAGCCAAAAAGGCTCCCTTCCACATTGCCAAGGACACTGGGGAGAATCATGTTTCTTCCTGTGGTTTAAGGCTGCTTCTATTCCCCAGATCTGTGAGTGGACAAGGCTGTACACAGAAGGAAACTGAGGCTCCTGGAACATAAGTGCCTGACATGCAAGTCACAGAATTTGTACAGGGTATGGCTTAGAGTTTAAACTTCGGTCACTCTCTGGTACAATAGTCTAGTGACTGGTGCCTTTTAGAGAAGCCTGGACCTAAGTCATTTCCATCTTCCTTTGCATTGGCATGTGATTATCTTATGACCAGTCTGTGAGCTGTGGGCAACAAGAGTTGAAATGCAGAATTGTGAGGACTAAATAGCAAGATGGAGGAGAAAGCAAGCAGGCCCTGAGCTAGCTCTCTCAGGTTCTGATCTCTGAGGTACTTCGAAGCTGGATGGCCAAAGAATGGTTGATTCACTTCTCTTTGTCTTGCCTTCTATTACTTCACATTGGAAATACTAACAATAGACTTTCCTCAACGAATCTGGGAGGCAAGATACTATATAAAGCTCTTGTAGTTAGTATGACTTACAGTTGGTATCAGCTCTCATGTTAACTGGAATTCAAATGGCTACAAGTCCAGAACACGTATATAGGACCACAATGCTCTAAAACTTTAGAACTCACAAGTTTCCTCTAATGTCCAGTTTCTGAACTCCTTTCAGTTGGCATGGTCAAGAGGGGAAAAAATTCCAGTAGAATTAATGGGGAATTTATCTTTGCTTTGATGAGATACAAATGAATATTTTTGGTCACAGCTGTCTGTATTAAATAAATTATTTACTGTGACAGAAGAAAAGATTGAACATTTAAAAGAAAGAGAGAGACAGTCTCAGATCCCCTTCAGAAAGCTCCATGGTCCCCTGTGTAATTCAGTAGACACCAGAGGGATCAATGTCTCGGGGAACCCAGACAGTACGTCAGCCATTCAGCACACTTGTGTCAGCATCTGTGACTCAGAGCTCTGAGGATGAAGGGGAATCAATCCACAAATATGAATAAACCCTGAGTCTGAAGACAGTGAAATTCAGAAACACAGACAGAAGTCCAAAGGATATTCCAGGGTGATCCATGATATGCATGTTTAACTCTGGGTTTGAAATATGTGTTCTCTGGTGAAAGAGATACAGAGAGTATCAGAAAGACAGGAGTAACTGTACACACACAGTACAGTAATGACTATCCCCTCCTAGTAGCCTGCCTGGGAATGAGAATTACAGAGGCTTGCCGCTGCAACCACTCAGTATTTCCCCACAAGTGTCTGGTACAAAAATGCAGTGTAAGCAAAAGCCAAGCACAGCCCCTTTTATACATCTGGCTCCCAGTCCCTGCCAAGTCCTCCCCTGGTGCTCAAGCAAAGAAAAGGACACGTGCTCCTGCAATGGAGGGAAAATAGGACCCAGTGACTTTCCAATACAAACATCCAGCTGAGTTGCTTTCCCTAAAACTTTGAAAGGTAACCTCAAAGACAAAGAGTTATGGCAGGTGCAACCCCTGTAACCTATGACCCTCAGCATTTACTTAAAAGCATTTCCTCTCCACATCCCTAATATAAGTTGGGGAAAAAAAGGCATTCTAGTCCTTCTACAAAGTAAGAGATCAGGCCTTCTGTTTCCACACTGGATTTAGTTGGACTGAATTTTGATGACCTATAGGATTTTAATGTTGTGAAAGAAAAGAGAAACTCCACCATCTTTCCTAGCAATGATTTGCTGTGGGATGTTCTGTATGCTGTGAATGTGTTGCTCTGATTTGTTGATAAATAAAATGCTGATTGGCCAGTAGCCAAGCAGGAAGTATAGGCAGGATAAACAGACAAGGAGAATTCTGGGAAGTGGAAGGCTGAGTCAGTAGATGCCAGCCCACCATCCAGGGAACATCATGTAATGGCACACAGGTAAAGCTGTGAAACATGTGACAACATATAGATGAACAGAGATGGGCTGAGTTTAAATGTAAGAGCTAGTCAGTGGTAGACCTGAGCTAATGGCTGAGCAGTTTTAATTAATATAAGCTTCTGAGTGATTATTTTATAAGTGGCTGTGGGGTCCGTGGGGCTGGGCAGGACCAGATAAAACTTCAGCTACAGTGATTCTAACTTTATCCCATACAAGTCACTAAGTCAATACATTGTTTCTACAACCACTGGGCTTCAGTTGTATGCCAAGAAGCCCAGTATATGGAACACCTTCAAGAAAAAATTGGTATAACTATGAAAATGTGTTTTTATCTTATGAATAGGAAACTATCTTCTTACACTGTATTGTCAGTATTTGTTTTAGGTTTATCTGGAACTCATTTATATGGAGAGGTTTAAGATGTTGCTTTTTCCAGAAAGCCATGTGTTGTGTGTGAAAAAAAGTGGTTCACATAAAAGAATCATCAAGACAAAACTTTTTTACACATGAAATATGTAGGCATACAAATTAAACTAAATTTTCTTATACTTGAAATTTTCCTTTATGTATAAAATAAAAAACAAGATACTGCATCCCCTTTATTCATTTGGTGATAGTAATTTTTTATTGCCTGGCAGACTCACACATCTCAAACATCCTAGTGTGTCCATTGTAACCCTTTCTAGGGCAACCAACCTCTGCTTCCTGGCAACTGATGCAAAGTGATGTCTCATCCTAACCAAAGCCAGAGCAAAGACTTCAAAGATCCATAAGAGTCGACAAAACTAAATTGGGAAGTGTAGAAATACAAAGATATGTCACAGTGAGAGAGGTGTTAGGAGGCCAAGAAAACTGATGCACACTCAGCATGCAGGAAGGCTTGCTCTGTGCTTAGTGTGTCAAATTTCCAGGAGTGGCACCTGTCCTGAAGAGTAGCAGTCTCCACCTCCTCTCAGCCTCAGAGAACCAACAACCAAAAAGTGCTGGCAACAGGAGAGCAAAAAGGCCTGAGTAAGTGAAGATTAACTTTCTGTCCCTCCAGCAGAAATATGCAGTGTGGGCAAAAAGCAAAAAATTAGAAATTCTTCACCACTTTCTTACCATCTTTCCCTCAAATTCTCTAAGTATACGATGCCGCGGACAATAGCAATAAGTATTTTTGTCCCTAACCACAGGGGAACAACTTTCTCAGCAAATACCCTGTTTTTTTCACACACCTTGACTTTCTCTCATATTTTTCAATTTTCTAATCCATTTCTTCCAATAGCTTCCAAGGGGAAGGGGGAGGGGACGCTTTCAAACTCTAACAGTAAAAAGCACACAAATGAATAAACATAGGCCAGTGCACTCCTGGGTGCATTTAACTGAACATTTCAATTTCGTTGACAAAGCACAAAAGGAACTGGATTCCAGAAAATAAATTCATTCCTCGGGCGTAATTCAGGCCTTCCAATATCAAGCAGAAGTTCAAATTATTTGATTATGTGAACTTGATAAAAGGCAACCATGCATTGATGGTCAATTACATGCAGGAGTGCCTGCACCTTTGT
Source organism: Peromyscus leucopus (assembly GCF_004664715.2). Classification (NCBI taxonomy): domain Eukaryota; kingdom Metazoa; phylum Chordata; class Mammalia; order Rodentia; family Cricetidae; genus Peromyscus; species Peromyscus leucopus. Next base: position 42,557,678 of record NC_051071.1, on the reverse strand, counting down.
GTGGACCCTTGTTGCCATCTATAATGCAACACTTGATAGTGAGTTTAGACAAGTTGTTGTGTGTTTACAGCAGTCCTAAATAACAAACTCCCTGATGTCTAGTTGATTTGTATGCATGTTAACTGGATTTAAACAATCTCTAATAGTCTTTCCAGCTAAATGAATTGTGAATTCTCACTTAAGACAAGTGTTAGTCAATAATTATTTAATGAGATAAAGTCTTGGTCAAAATCAAAGGAACTTGATTAGAACTTGGTTCTAATTCCAGTGCTTTGACTATGAGTTCTGATATCTATTTGTGCATAGAATAACTACATTTCATGGTATAACAACAGGAATCACTTGATATTATTGCATCTCTTGGGACTTTATAAGATAGATGAGTCAAAATTAAGCTTCCTAATATGGCTGCAATTACATGGTGGAAGAGACTAGAGTTATCTCTAAAGCTTTCTTATTCACAACTCTGGCCCTTGATAGTGCTTCCAGCTGGGACTTCTCTGGGTATTGTTGTTGGCCAACCTCCTCCTTTATGTGACTGAATCCCAACAAAGCATTCAAAAGCTGAACATTGTCTGGTATGCTGGCTTTTATGACCTAGTCAGGGACACTACAGCTCTGTTTCATTTAGTACAAGCAGTTAAGTGAGGTGTGTCTCAGCTGGAAAAAATAAAATCCCACTACACTTCTTAGTAGGAAGAATGTCATAGAATTTACAACATGTTTCTTTTTCCTTTAACCATCTCAATTGCTTTCTCAAATTATTATGATATGAGGGCTATACAGTCAGTGTCTTAGCAAAACTCTACTTTTCCTATCTAAAATTCATTAGTAGAAAAGCAATGAATTCACCTGCATTTCTCCAAATATTATTGTTGTAGTAGCTGTTGTTAGTGAGATGGGATCTCATATATCCTTTCAAAATTGACTTCAAACTTTCTGTGTAACCAAAGATGTTAACCTAGTTAACATTAACTGTTAACTTGACACAGCCTAGAGTCACTGAAAAACAATGTCAACTGAATAATGGTCATTACAGTGGCAATTGAGTTTGTCTGTGGACATGTCAATGGGATTGTCTTAATTGATGTAGGAGGGCCCAGTCCACTTTGAGTGAGGCTGTCTCCTTGGCAAGTGGTACAGAAAGCCTGTGAGTTAGACAGAGTGACCCAGAGAGTGAGCCAGCAAGCAGCATCCTCCTCAGTTTCTGCTTTGAGTTCCTTCTTTGGTTTCCCTCAGTGATAGAATATGAGACCCAGAAGTGTAAGATGAAATAACCCCTTCCTCTCCATGTTCATTTTAGTCAGTGTTTTATCACAGCAATAGAATGAAGCACTTACCTTGAGTGTCTGACTGGTCTGCCTCCACTACTCAAGTCTAGGATTATGGACATCCATCACTATACTAGTGCCAAGGATTAAACCCAGTGTTTTGTGTGTGCCAGGCAACAGCTCTACCAACTGCACTTTATCCGAAGCCCTCAGATCCTTGAATTTTCAAGAGAGCAACAGTAACAATAATGGTCACCATTCACTTGCAATTACAATGTTAACTGCCTTAATTATGTTTAATTGGCCTTATGTAGTAGATACATTTACCATCCCCTCTAATCCCTATAGATGATGAATCTTAAACTCCGAGTAATAGTTCTCTTGAGCTAACAAAATCCATGTTTGTGATTCCCCACATAAAGGAAGGTCACAAGCTTTTCTTCAGTTTGGTGATGGTAATATTTTGTTTTGGTTTAAGATTATCTTCAGTACACTGGTCATTATCAAGGAAAGTTTTTTATTCTCTATATGGAGAACAAACATAACATCCTCAAGCCCCTTTCTCAAGCACAAATTATATGCAAAGGAATAATCTTGATCAGAGAACAAATACATGTCAGGGTTTGGTCCACAGACCCTTTCAAAAGCAATCTCAAAACCACGCAGGGAACCACCACAAAAAGAAACTTCCATCCCCCAGCAAAGGCACTCAGCACTCAGAACAGGCAGGATGCAGTTAAAGTCTGAAAGGAGAACTTTATAAAAATACCAGAGGCCAAGCCCAAGAATTGCTGATCACTGAAGAAACCAGTGCTCTCTGCAGAGCACTCTTCCCTGGCTGGTCTCATTATTTTAAAGCATGGCCATAGCTTTAACAAGAGGTGCATGTGGAAGCTAAGCCCAGCATGATCAGGACCTCAACTGAAGAGTATGTACAGAGCCCAGGGGTGAAGGGAGACAAGCAAGCACCCCCACTGATTATTGACATATTGACTGAGGCAGAACAGCCAGAAAGTCAGGCCATCCCTGAGTCTTCCAGATACACACTACTTTATCATAATGGAAAAGAGCTTTACAAGGAAGCCTAAGAGCACGATGTGATGGAATCAGACAAGTGTGGGCCCAGGTGGTGCTTCTTGGTCACCGTTTCCAAAAGCCCAGAGCAGCAATTTGGAAGAGGTCAGACTTAATTCAACACAGTCCCCGACACAGAGCCTTGACCTTGTTCTACATTACCCTTGGGCTTTAAGAGAAAGGGAAGGAAGAAATAATGGGAAGTGAAAATAGAATATACTTAAAGAAGGGAAGGCAAAGGACACATAGTACTTATCTTTCCCCTCAGAATGTATTCTGTTCAATTTTTCCCATGCTCAGTCAGCACCCAGGGGCTTGAGCTCTTACTGCACATCAGTAGAGCAATAAGTGCATGCAATAAATTAATCTAAAACTGAGGTTGCTTCGGTGAAAATATGCCTGGCAAGAAATAATCAAACTGTCCTCCCCCAAAATGCAGAGAAGTCTGGATTGACGTTAACAACAGGGATTGCTGGAATGGCTTCATGCTGTCAGAACTTTGCCAGTTTCATACAGGCAGTGAATAGTGGCTGCGATGATGCTGAATTTCTGTGCAGTAATTAGCTCTGACTGCTGCTGTTATACTTTCTTCAAAGGGTAGTTTGTCAGGCTTGGGAATTAGCCTACTTCTTACTCTAGGTGAACAAGGGCATGACTAGGGTGTCTAGGCTACAGAAGTGTCCATTTGGGGGGATCTAGATCACACTAAAACACAAAAGAAAGAGCTTGGGGCTAGAGAAATGCCTCAACAGTTAGGGATTTGAAGGACTCCTAACTGAGGACATGAGATGGGCCCACCCTGCTGCCAATGGTAACAGATGAAGTGAAAATGTGAGGAAAACATGACATTGGAGAGCTGGATGAGTACCGAGCTATCCTGTTCTTTAAACTTGCCTTTCCTTGGGTACAGTGTGAACTCTCAATGCCAGGCCTGTAATCAAAAGCAGTGTGAATCTGTGATGTCTGGCTCCACACCTGCTGGGTCAGGTATCCCTTTTGCCCTGGGAAAGCTTCCCCCAACATAAGAAAAGTCAAATTCCTCCAAGAGGATAGAAGGATGTAAGTACAAATTTTAACCTCCTGTTTCCTGATGAAATGGATAAGGGCTATAAATGTTTATGAAGTCAGACACACATGAATTTTTCAGCTAATCTCACATGCAGGAGAGACCACCTGGGGCAATGTAGATAGCAGAAGAAATCGTATCTTCTAACTGTTATCTGGAGACAGTTTCCCAAGCCTAAGATTCCAGTCATTTCTAATTGATAGCAATGTCTTTTGCCACCAGCAAAACCACTAAAAATTGAAGAAAAAGAATGCATTTGCCTTCATCACCTCCACCCCAAAATTTCATTTCCAATAATATTGCTAGTTCAGCATGTGTCGAAGGCATGCAAACTTTGGATAGGAGGTTGAGAGTCGAAAAGTACTGAAGATTCACTAGCAATTCCCTTTGTGTGAAAAACCAAAGAGGACTTTGGAAACAAGTGGAAAGAATTTTTTTTAATGTTGTCCTGACCTTATATACCGGGATAAACATTTCTAGACGACAGGAATGTGGATTTGGGGGCTGGGTGCAGTTCCTGCGCGGTTATTCACGGTAAGGAGAAAGTCAAGTGACACAGAGTCTGCTTATATTCACCGCATTTCAGAACTGCGGGTTTTGTTTTTGTTTTGGTTTGTTTTATCCCGGTAAAAATTTTGGGTGCCAGTATTTGTCCCGTGTTCCTGCGAAGAAGGGATTTTAACGTGAAGGAGTCAGTCTCCTAGAAGGGCTGTAACTACTAAAGGAGAGAAACCTAGGTAGGACAGAAGCAGTGGAACACAGACACCAGAGGGGACATAGAGGGGAAAACTCTGTGAAGAGAAGCAGCTGCACACGACAGCAAAAGCTCCCAGGGGAGGGGGAGCAAATGACATCAGAATAAAGGTTCTTCATCAGAAAAGTAGGAAAATGCCAGCAGACACAACAGAAAAGGATGCACAAGTAACCAAAAAGTTAACAGGAAAGGCAGTGTATCTGAGTCAACTGTTACATGACCACTCTTTGGGTATCAACGATGTTCACACGCAGGACCAGCCATATGCAGATTAACGACAACCACACAGCTTGCTGGAGGAAGCATGCCACTGGAGGCGAGCTTCGTTAGTTAGAAACATTTTGCCACTTCCAGGTCACACTTACTGCTTCATACTTGCCATTGAAGACATAAGCTCTCATCTTCATCCCCTGGCTACCATACTTCCAGCCATGCTTCCATGGCAGACTCTTACTCCTCTGAGACTATGAGCTCAAATAAACCCTTCCTTCTGTAGGTTGCTTTTAGTCAAGGTATTTTATCCAAGCAACAGAAAAGTAACTAAAGCATCTATGGAGGTCATAGGCCCTTAGCTAGGGACCTTCTATTGATGCCCTGATAAATGGAAATATTTTCAGGCAGCCCTCTAAGTATTAATGTCCATATCTATAAGTTAGTGCTGCTCTCAGTCTCAACCTGAGAAGCTTTCATTTCCAATGGGCAGCAGTGAGGCAGAAACTCATAACAGTTCAAAGTGATGACAATAAGTTGTCCTGGAGAGCTCAGCGCTAAACAGAGAACCTATGAGACAACTGATTGTGTGGGTGCGTTTATGTATTTGTATGTACTTTCCCCCAATGTATTTTTTATTATTTGGGAATTTTGTATAATGCACCCCAATTACACTTTCTTCCCATCCCTCCCAGGTCCATCCTCCTACCCTTGTACCCTCCCAGCCACACACACACACACACACACACACACACACACACACACACACACACAAGTCCAATCTGTGTTGCCCATATACTCATTAGAGCATGGTCAAATCCCAGTGGCCAGCCCCTTACAGATAACTGTGTCCTTCCCCACCCCACCCCATGAGAAGCCATCAACTGTGAAAAGCTACATTTCAACATCTTTATTACAATTCTTAAGGAATTCTTCAATTATTCTTCAAGAGCTTCCTGTCTCAACTTTCTTTTCCTTTCTTTATTTCTTTTTCTTTCTTTTTTCTTCTTTGTTGGGGAGAGAAGGTTGTCACAGAAGCCTTTAATGTTACTCATTCTCAGTTATGAGTCCATAGTCATTTCTTTGAAAGAAATATCCTTGCTCTTATCAGCTGTTGGCAGCATGGATCATGGACTTCCACATGGTTTCCAGCAGCACAGATCACAGACATCAACATGATATCCAGCTTATATTACTACTCCTGAGGCTCAGAGTACATCATGGAAGAGGGGGCAGAAAGAACATAAGAGCTAGCCTAAAGTGCTGTGGAACATTGTCTCCTGGATCCGACAAAGCTACTGAACCCAAGAACTCATAGCAGTAGAGGTTACACCTGCAGAAAACATGCTTAAGATTGGGACCTTCAACATCCATTTATGAATCAGGAAAGGATTCACGAGGTTCCAGCCTTCTAAGAGGAACTATTGACAGTTAATAGTTGCTAAGTGTTCTACTTCACTTTCTGTTGCTGTAATAAAACACCATGACCAAAGCAACTTGGGGAAGAAAGGGTTTATTGCATATTCCAGATTAAAGTCTGTCATTGAAAGAAGACAGGGCAGGAGCTCAAGGTAGAAACCTGGAGTCAATCACTGAAGCAGAAACAAGGTAGAAATAATGTTTATTGACTTGCTTTCTATACCTCACTCAGGTCACTTTGTTATACACCCCAGATCTGTCTGCCCAGGGCTGCACTGGCCATAATGAGCTATGCAATCATTAATCAAGAAAATGCCCCCACAGATGTGTCCACGAGCCAGTCTGTTGGAGGGAATTCCTCAATCCAGGTTTCTACTTCCTAGGTGACTCTAGCTTGTGTCAAGCTGTCAACTACTAACCTCAAACCGAGGTAAAAGACATTATATTCCTCAGTGATTTAGTCACTAGTAATTAACCCTTGCTCAAGTAATAATCTTCCTACTCATGTTCATCCAAGCAACCCTAATTAAAGGTAGTGGGTCACATAGAAATACATAAAAGTAAGAGGACGTTTAGGTATTTGGAGGAAGGGGGGGCATTGGTGGGAGTGGGGGGGATAAGAAAGGACAGTGAAAGAATATGATCAAATTAAGCATTACATATATTACATTATATGTGTATATGTGTGTATATATGAAATTATGAAAGGATAAATAAGAAACAACTAAGAAAATCTTCATTTCTTTTACTATGCCTCTTATTTTCTACAACCTACTATTTTCTTCCTTAATTGTAAAAAAAAGTGTTGAGATATATATATATATATATATATATATATATATATATAATCAAAAAAGAACATTTGTAGAAAATGTCAATATGCTCTGCCTGTTCAATTCCAAATGTACCTTCAAAGGACTCCATATTAATAGCTTAGTATGCTTCATTCTACATTTTCCCCATAACAATATATGCCAACCTATGCAATACTTTCAGCATAACCTGAAATATGCCTGTGTAAACATATAATTATCATGTTCCTTACAATTGATCTCTATCATATATATTACATTGAAACTTACTTTTCCTTTAATGTGATCTCTCATAGTATGTCTTTCATTTCTCTTAATCATTCTATTCACATTGTATCATGTTCTAAAAATATCATAGAGCAGAAGTCAGTGGGCTATAGTACTCTGGGCAAATTTAGCTGGTTCCTGCATCTATAAAGTTTTATTGGTACTTAGAAATTCTCATTTTGAAATGTATTTTATGTATCCCACAACAGAGTGTTTGCTAAAAAGACTGTAAGGCCTTAACTGTAAAATATTTTCACTTGTCTTTTTATAAAAATAAATTATCTTTCCATATGTCTGTTGTCATTGCATTTTACCAAGTGAGCTACCAGTTCAATTTCTCTGAACATTTTTAATATGTTGTTAGGAGTAAATGCACACCGACATTAAAGCTATGATTAAGCATGATTTGCTCTGGATACTACTGAAATTAGCTAGAATCCTGGTTTCATAAAACTTATTAGCTATGCTGTTAGATCTGACTCTCTTTCTCTGTACCTCAGTGGTTGGTGCCATTAAAACTGAGTGCTAATACCATTTTATCTCTTGGAATTATTAGAAAAAGACACAACCAGGATTGTGGTGATAGATATCCCTGCTATTCATTTCTCTTCATAAAATTTTTGAAGCACCTGTCTCATTGAACAGTTAAGAGCTGTTCTCCAATCTTTACCTCAACACCATTAGGATCTTCAGAAACTGTCAGTATGTGGCAGCCTCTAGGGTGGCACACAGCTGGTTGGAACAGAATATGCTGATGATGAGACTATGGGTGGTGCCAGAATGAATACTGTACGCTCTTTCTCTTCTTACAAAACCTCTATATGTCAGCTGAGTGAGGTATATGTGGATCTTGCTGTAGTAAGTGAAGTTTCTGAAATGCTTCAAGAATGAGCTTCTTTACATCAGCCTCGCTGTACAAAACAGAAGGAGACAGAATCCAAAATCTCCTGAGGCTGTGACATACAAGGTTGATCAGTGGGCACTAAGTCATAGTTAATGTAGTGGTTTGAATGAAAAAGGCCCCCATAGACTCACAGGGACTGGCACTAATTAGAAGGTTTGACCTTGTCAGAGTAGGTGCGGTCTTGTTGGAGTAAGTGTGTCACTATGAGGGTTTACGCCTCAGTTGTATGGTCCCAGAAACAACACATTCCTCTCTACACTGCAGAGACATTGACCAATGTTTCCCATAAGCAAACAATTAATAGTGAGGCCTTAATTCTTATCATACCAGAGTTAGACTAGAGAAGCCCAAGTTTGCATACTGGATTTACAATCATCTACTGGGAAAATGTCAACCCAACAATCTCTTCATAAACTTCAGTCTTCCTCATGGATAAAATGGAGCCTCCTTGTGTCAATCAGCCATTTCTTCACTGTTACACATATGGGAGATTTTAACAACTTTAAAAGCAGAAAGTTTTGGTTTTGCTCAAAGTTTTTCCAAGTTTCAATCCATTATCAGCTTCCTCCATTGCTGTGGGCTGTGGTGAAGTAGAACATTGTGATATCAAGAGTGTGCTCCCAAAAAAATGTATCTCATAACAGACAGGAAGCAGAGAGTGTAGCATGAAGGGTCTAGAGCTAGGATACTTATTTCAAATGAATTATTTTGATGACACACTTCTAACCTTGTCTCACCCTCTGTAGTCCTGTCACCCTCTAATAGTCTATTCTGATTTTGAATCCATCAATGGGTGGAAACCATTGAGTATAATAACACTCCCATGACCTGATCTTCTCACAGACCCATCCAAGGATGTGACTTACTAATCTCTCAACCAATGATCAACCCAATCAAGTTGGTAGTCAAAATTAACTATTACAGTTTCCTACATTAGAATAAGATCATAGATAGTTCCAGCACTTTCTAAACTATAGAACAAACCATTACAACCATGAGCCCAAACATATTAGAATTATGAGGTTACCTTGGGTAAGGTAGGAAGATGTATGAGGCATAAGGGAGCCTTATTAGTACTCGTTGACCTACAAAATGTAGGCTCCTGTGGAAGATGGAATGGCATTCAGACTATTTGTGCTTTTAAGTCTATGCACTCCAGATTATTTGGGCCTTCTAGACTAAGCTGTCTCATAGCACATTATCTCAATTATCCTCATTTCATTGCAGTGATATTTCAGGGATTAGGGGTGGTGTAATAAAATAAGATTAATTTTAATAGCCAATTTAACCAGAAGGTCTAAAAACAGTTTTAAGTATTTTACCAAAACCCTACGTTTTTCAACATCTTTAGATTAGAGCTTATATAAAATAACCTTCCAAAATTAGGATACTCCACATCTGTGTGGTGTGAGGAAGGAAAGGATGAAATTATCTATAGTTGAGTGGGAGGACAAAACTCCATGGTTAATTTTTCCTGGAAGTCCTAACCCCTGCCCAATCTCATCCTTTCATTGAAGTCCCCTTTCCTCTACCACTTACAAAATGTAAATCTAGATTACACCTTCTCCTTGAAGCACATGTCCATACAGAATCTCTCTTCTCTGAGAAATTCCTCTGTTTACTGTATTTCTCCAAATGACTACAGGAAAAGACTAAGCTCTCATAATAAAATAGTCAGAAACATCATGGGTTTAGGGGGAAGAAGAAAGCTTATGATCTCCTGTGTAAGATCCCTTAAATGATTCACCAAGTTGGTGAACAAGTCCTCTCTACCCAGTTATTTGGAGAATCATATTGCTTCAAAATTTTGACTCTGCTGTTCTCCAGGGGAACTATCCTTCATACAGTTGTAGCTTGAACATAGAAATATCTACAAAAGTATTTTGGTAAGGGAAAATAGCAGAATTCTGTTGGGAAATTGCTTCCTTTTTAGCAATAGGGGAAAAACTTGAACTCACTGTTTTTTCTCATATTCCACTAACCCAGACTATCCTGTGGCCACATAGAAGCAAATAGAAATCAGGGATATGTCATCACTTCTCACAGGGAGAAAGGGAAAGCAGGGTTTTAAGCAATCCACTTGCCTACACTCAATATTCTCATGCTACTTATGGTTGAGCTCTTTCACAAGTGTTTAAATTTTCCAACCTGGGGCCACGCTAGACAAAGAAGAGTTCTTTGGGGGCAATATTTTAAATAAAGATTAAATAAATACAATCAAGGTAATGGGCAAAGGAGGTGGTGAAATCATTCAGTTGGAAGACAGCTGGCTTAACGTGCTCAAGACTCTGAGTTCTGCCCCTAGCACTGCATAAAACTGGTAATGGTACCGCTTGCCTATAGTCCCAGCACTCAGGAAGTAGAGACTGGAGGATCAGAAGTTCAAAATCATTCTCAAGTACATAGAGTTTAAGGCTATGTGAGATCATGTCTCAAAACAAAGAAGTAAACAAAACATTAAAAACAAAAGAAAGAACAATCATAAACAAAAAAATTCAACTCTCAAAGGTCCCCTTTACAATCTACTCCTTCCTTGTCCCACCCATTTCCTTCAGAAAAATACCAATTGCTAGGTCACTACCGATCTGATTTTTGTCCATATGGAATGTGTTATACTTTCCATATTTATATATAGATGTAACCACACCATGTAAACTGTCTTTGTATAGTTTCTATCATTTGTCATAATTATCTTTATATTAGTTCATATGAGAAAGAGAATTAGCCAGACTTGGATGATAATTCCTGGATTGTGAATGACTTGCTTTGAGTAATAAGACAGGTAGAGTTCTCTTAGGAAAATAAGGATCAGAATTTGGAAAGCAGAGCTGTAGGAGGTAACAGTAAATTTATATCAGCATGTCTGCAGTCAAGGTATTTCTAGAAGTAAAACTGGAGGCATTTAAATGTAAACTTTGGTTCATTCATTCTTAGGAAATACATTAGCCAAAATTCATACGCTAGGACTGGAAGGAGACAGAACGTTGTGGTGTCAACTCAGACTAGAGTAAGTGCTAGATAAATTGTTTCATTACTAGTCAGTTAATTAGTTGAGCAGCTAGTGATATTTATCTTAGATCTCTTCAGTGCCTTGCTCATTCTTCTGTAAAATGGAGGTAATAATATTCTTAAACATGCATAATAAGGTAAAAAAAAACAGTATTACATGAGAATATAAGATGACACAAAGTAGAAATAATTAACTATGTAGTAGATGAGTACAAATGAGATAGAAAGAATGTTTATTCCCACTGTGCCCACTCTATCTGTAGATAATGGTGATGGGAATGATCCCATCATGCACTTCAGTGGGTTAAAGGGAAAGCCTGCCACAGTGTGCCAGTCATGGTTCATGCAGCAGAAGAGCTAGAAAATTTTCTCCTTCTTCTGAAAGCCTAGTGCTCAAGGCTGACTCAGAATTGCTCAGTATCACTGTGTGACTCTGAAGAACTGTCACATGCCTCAAGTATAAGAACACTTGTCTCAATGGGAAGACAATTTTCTAGGAATAAGAGGTCCAGAAAGCCAGGCTAAGCACCACCACTTACCAGCGAGGTGACCTTGGGCAAATCACTTTTTATCTCTGGTTCTCTCTCTTTTTTTCCCCCTGTGTGTAGAGGAGGGGTTTCACTGACTTGTACCAAGCCTGACATTTCTCCCAATGGCAGCCTTTGGGGGCACAATGGACCATGAAAGGGAAGCTCTTTCTTTTTGCTGGTAAATATAGTTTGTTTGCTCAGCAAGATTAAGGAACATAATAAATATTCAAGGCATGCAGTGTTTGGACTGTGACACAGTTTAATAATGCTAATCTGCCTCGCAGCAGTCAATGCTTACATCAGCTTCATGTGTTTATAAAGATGTCCTTATCACCCAGTTCTGGGGTCAATTCTAAACTCATATTTTCATTCACGGCTCCATATGCCCCACACACACTACTGGTTAGTATGCTGGATCTTCAGCCCTTAACAGAGGTCATTCAGGCAGACAGAGAATAGATCTCTGCATATATTATGAGACTCAAGATACTATTTTAGGACTACAACAAGGCAACCAAGGTGACATTTTACAGATTTGGATTTTCAGAGAATAGTGTAATTGCTTTCCTGATCCTGGCTAATTTTGCTGATTTTTTTTTTCCAGTTCAGCACCCTGGACAGTCATACCACCCTGTGTAAGTTGGCACATGACTGTGTGATGCTCGAAATCTATCACCCCGTGTGTTGGAGAAAACTGCTTTAAAACTTAAATAGGGCAGAAGATCTTTTCAGGCAGTCCTGTGAAAAAGTGCCATGGTGAAATGTGCATGCACGGCAAACAGGAGCTTGCTATTTTCCAAAGACGTGCTCCTAAAGTGAGAGGAGAGGGAAGAAAAAGAGCTCAGACAACTCTCACCACTATCTATTACTGTAAAATGCCAGAAGCAATTATGATGTCATGTGTTGTCTAAAATTGGAGCAGGGAGACAGCTTGAGATGCAGTGAGAACTAATAAACCAAACAGAATCCTCCGAGTTTTACTGCTCCGTATTGTTTCTTCGCACAATTATAGACACCCAGAAAGGCATCTGCCACATTACACTCGATTTATTCCTCCTTTATTTTCTCTCTTCCTTTTCCTACCTTCATTAAAAAGAAAGTATGTCAGGTTGAGTTGGTTGAGAATAAGGAAAAGAAATGCCTTTCTGGATAGAGCTAATGTAACTTACTGTTGCAAACCTTGAAAATATCCCCTGATTAAAATAAGCTCCCCTGCTTTGTATCTACTCCAGCATTAAAGCATCTAACAAAGGAGCAAAGCATTCTATCGTCAAGTGAGCAAAGTAAAATAAAAAGGATGCTCACTATGTGGAATCCTTCTGATCAATTGTACCTTAGAAAACCTAGCACTAGGAAGCCAATTTTGAACACATTTCCTTAAGGAGGTTCCTAAATCCAAGCTGATGCTTTTTTAATTTCTCTGGACTGATGGACATTAAGTAAGGGAAAGTCAGCAGTTCCTTTTTTCATTTCAAATATCATGAAATAATTCCACCCTACGTGTAATTTTCAGATATGAGCAATTATTTTATTTCTCTGAAATGGTAAAGGAAGTAGAGTTAGAGGGTTGAGAATTTCAGGACCCAGAAAGCACAAATTATTTTCCTTAGTATCTAGACAGCTATGTTTGGCAAATTACAAGAGTAGCCAAACAAGCCATTTCCTCTAAAACAGCCTAAGAAATTTATCAGAGAAACATGTATGTGCCTGTCTGTGTAAGTGAATACATGTGTATACTTGTTTATGTTGTATATCCCTTTATGAATGTGTGTGAGTACATGTATTTATGTATTAAGTGCGTGTATGCCTGTGTGTATTACTCTGTGTGTGAATATATATATATATATGAATGTACATGTATATATACATATATGTATACATTTGTGTGTGTGCTAATTCTTTTCCTCCATAAGCTGTAAAACCTTCTCATTCCACCAGTCAAAAGAAAAGTACATAGAATAATATCAGAATATAACCAATGATTTCAACAGGACCACAACAGCCATCCAAGATCACTGTTCTTTTCTGCCTTGAGGTTCTATACTTTTATCATCTCCCTCCAACCCTACACATGGGGAAGAAAATTGTCATGCAAGAATCAGATATCACGTTATTTATGTGAACCACATCTGCACATGGGTTGCAGAAGCTCTCAGACCACATCTGTTGAGTGTCAAGGTCAAAAACACCCAACTCCACGGGGATGTTGTTTGCTCTGCCCTCTTGGTCATCTGTAGATTGATTTTCATGTTCCAGCTAAACAAACAGTTAGCAAGGCTGAGCATTGTTTCTTGCTTGGCACTGAAGAGCCAATTAGCAAACACGGTCAGGAAACAGGTCGAAAGTGGAGGTTCAGATGGGCTGCTAGAGGCCAAGCAACTCTGTCTGAACAGCTTCTCAATGACCTTTTTCCTCATCACAGGCGATCTCCCATAAAACATGTCACTAAATTCCATGGTCCATGCCAAAGAATATAAATCATGGTTTATCTAAATATCATGTGTCATTCAGTCAAATCAAAGGGCCCGAGAAAAATCATTCCTGGTAAAGAATAAGCTGCTAGCAGATAAATATAGAGATATTGGTCAGGAAAAGTTCCGAGCTAGCTACAGAGGCAAATAAATAGACAGTAAATATTTAGACAGCTTAGGTTAAAGGCAAGTTGCACATGATATCTTAACTTGTGACAGATCAGCTCTCTAGGTCTAAATAGTTGGTATCTTCTCACTACGTGATAGGGACACATCGTCATTGACTAGACTTTTGTCTGCCGCTGTAAATTCCCATTAGATTTATGGTTTGCTGACTCTTCCTGGCACAGTTACAGGCCAATAACACATCAGGAATGGCAACCTGGCTAGCTCTTTTACCCATCATACATTTGACAGATTTTGGTCTTGAGTCGCCAAGGAGCTATGAGATCCAGATAATAAATCCACCAGGGGGGAGAGCTGTGGGACACTTGTTTGACATCTCACTCATAAAACATGTTTGCCGAGATGAGGCCTGGAACAACTGGACAGAAGACCCCTTCCTATAAAAGCTGCCCACAAACAAAAATAACAAACCTCAAGTGCATCCAAGCAGTTATTTTCAAGATCAGTATCAGCAGATGTGGTCCAAGGTGTCTGCCCAGTAGTTGCAGCTGGCATGGTCACCAAGATGACTACCTCAGTGACATGGTGGTGAAATTTTACCAAAGCAATGTGTCCTTTCCCTCTCTAGGGTCTTTACTATCTCTAATGACCACTGTCTTCTAAATATGATCCTTCTCAGGAACTGACACCAAAAAAAAAAAAGATGAAGATTAAAACAGCCACATTAAGGGCTAGAGGGAGGGCTCAGTGATTAAGAACACTCACCACACAACCAAGAGTACTAGAGTTTTGTCTCAGCACCAACGTAACAACCAGACCTCCTGTGCACTCCTGGAACCCCCTCTACAAGAGGACAGAGACAGGCAAACCATGGAAGCAGAGACAGAGAGGCTCTCCAGGCCCTCGTGGAGTCCAGGCTAGCCACAAAAACACAAGTCCCAGGTTCAGGGAGAAACCCTGTCTCAATGAAATAGGCAGAGTGATAGAAGACCCCAGTGGAATTCTCTGGCCTCCACATCCAGGCACAGGTAGGTATTTTGTGCACCTCCATGCATGCTTGTTCATACATGCACGCATATAGACACAACACACATCAACACATACACACACAATAAATAAATAAATAAATAAATAAATAAATAAATAAATAAAAACTTTTTTAAGTCAGGTGAGTGGTCACACATGGAATATGCCTTCATTAAAAGATAAATGTGTTGCTGTTTTTTCAAAAGCTGGACTCACTTGATTAATAGCATTTACCTCCATTTCTAAGCATTGCAGGTGGAAAAAAAATAAAGGACACTAACAGTCGGTCCTAACCTTCTCTACTCCAAATATAGTGGAGTAGATAAACAGAAGAAGTGATGTGTGACACTAGAACCTAACCTATGGTCTGAGACAGATTCCTGAGCCCCAACTGGAATATTAATGGCTGTTGAGTTGAGCTCTAACTTTTCAAAATCATCTTTCTCCTGATTTCTCATCAATAATTTACATGTACCAGGCCTCCAAATGTCCCCTCCTACTATGCTAATTAAATGAACAAGATGAAACTGAATAACTGTCTGAATTCCAACTAACACAAAGCAAAAACCTAGTCTTCTTCCCATATGTAATAGGAACTTGGTTTACTGAGAATCTCAGTGGCTCCCTATCTTCAAAGCAAGAAAAGACTGCCATGCCTCCACTCACATGACCTCTCTCCCACCTAATGTACTCTCCACACTGCCAATAGTGGTATGTCTGTGAAAGCTGAGCTTCTAAGGGACTTCCTAGTATCATGATTGGCTGATCTCATTACCTACCCATCCCCACCCTCCAACTTGAATTTCATCATTTCCCACATTGACTCATCCCCTTCTTTCCTCCCTTCTCCTGGGGTTGCCCATCCTTCTCACTCCTTTCTCTCACTCAAGGAACTGCATGTGATGTAGTAGGGATGAAAGAAACCTGTCTCCCTGGTTCTTACTCCTTCCTATTTGTAGTTTTCCTGTTATGGCCCTTAGGACCAACTATGGAAATCAGAAAAGCAAAATCGGTCTTTGTCATTCCTAAAAGCAATGTAAATAACCTCTGATAAACAGAGAGGCAGTCACATAAATGGAAGTGATAAAAAGTTACTAGACATCCATTCATTTTAACATGCCCTTAGCACAAGCATCGCCTCCTGGGGCACACTGACTCCTTTATAGCCCTAGAAAGAAAACCATCACAACCTATCTGTGATCTCAGGCAATACAATCCCATATTTATAAAGGTTAGGGCCTGGCAGGAAACTAAAAATCATTACCAGGAAGCTGGTAGAACCTAGAAAGCCAGGTTATATATTAATGATCGAGACCCAGGTAGCAAATTTACTATCCAAAAGAAACCTCCACCTAGAGTCATCCAGCCCATCAGCCTACACCCCCATATTACATTGGGATTGGAATTAATTAAACAATAGTGTCCACTTTCAGTCGTGACAGCTGTAAATGGAACAAACTTAAGCTCACCTTGGAGGACCTCCAAGGAAAAAATGCCTGTTTAATGTCCCCAAGATAACCCCTCGACAGTTCCTCCTATACAGAGTCCTGTAGCCATATATATCAGGTTGACTCCAGAAATGGTCATCAGGTCTATTTCCAGGATCCAGAGACCACTCGGCTTGCTTGCACTAATGGCTTAACCAAGTGTGCATCTTCTGAGTTGTTTGCACTGGAGGAGACACCACTCCTTTGCATCCTCATGTATGTCATATCACAAGCGTTTATATATAACGGAGAGGTGGGCAAGGCCTGCCTCAACCATGGGCTTCGCAGTGCCCTATTCTCATTCCCCTGTCGTTGTGGGCAGGCATCACAGGCTCTGCTGCATTTGGAACTTCAACCCTAATTGTGGGGGATAAAAAATTTAAGGAACTCAAGTCTCATGTAGACATAGAGCAGACCATCTGGAAAATTCTATTTCCTCTCTGAAAGCTCAGGTAGACTCCTTAGCAGAAGTTGTTCTTCAGAATCTTGGGGGACTTGACCACCTCTTCATGAAATAAAGAAAGCCTCCCTATGACACTAGGCCAAACTTGCTGCTTCTATGCCAACCAGCCAGGGGTAATTGAAGGAAGTTTAGCCATGGTCAGAAATAACCTTAAAGAAAACTAAAAGAGACACCAAGAATCTGACAACTGGTATCAAGTTACACACTTCCTCTTCCCAGCCTTCCTGGTTAACTACTCTACTTACAGTCATTGCTGGTTCATTGATCTTTTTGCTCCTAACCCTCATTGTAGGACCCTGCTTGTTCAGCTGCCTACTTGACTATGTAAAACAGAGAGTGAGTTCTATTAAATTTTTGGTGCTGGGAGGACAATATACCCCCTGCCCCAAGATGAGTCCATGATTTGAGTCATGCCTATAGAAGCAGTAGGGAATGTAACAACCCCCAGACTTAGTGCAACTGATACCGTGTTAGAGTCACCATTCTAACATTAAAACCAAGGACATAGGGCCCCAACAACTGCCAGAATGGGAACAAAGGCCTAGTCCATAGTTTGAGAAAATTCACCACATAAAAAGTCCCTAAGTGTACTAATATTGCTGCTTCTAACTTGCTAACTAAAGTGTGCTAACCAGGATATTATTTTCATGCATAAAAGACCAAGGGCTATAAAGACTCAGGGCTGCATGATTTGGGCAAGTTCTCTATACATCCACTGGCTAGCCAAAAAAAAAAAAAAAAAAAAAAAAAAAAAAAAAATTATCTTTTTGGCATTACAAGTGTCTGTGTCGTGGTCTCTGGTGGGCTTACTTTGCAACAGTTTCAAAATGCCATCTTATTTATCCAAGTATTGAATCAGAAGTCTTGCAGGAAATCAAAGGGCTGTGGATTGACTGTGTTAAGTCCCAGAGTATTACCTACCTCACATGGCTTTTGCAGAACTAAAATAATGTCTGTGAAGAATTTAACATAGCACCAGCCACATAGTAACTGTGTGGTAAACATTAATCCTTGGTAATATTATCAGAAAAGAAGAAACTGAGGTATAAGTCAAGTGGGAGAGATGTTTTTTAAAAAATTGAAAAATTCTACCAATTACTCGAGCTTTTAAGGGCCAAGAAGACCAGACCCTCCTTCTTGCTTTCTTCTCCGAGCCTGATTCTCCTTTAACTCAGCTTTTCTCACACAGTGGCTAGGATTCTTTATTCTACTCACCTGCCACAAATTATCAGTCTATGAGAAAGCCCACTTATCTGCACTCAAACTCTGAGGTAATTTTTGGCCTATTCCTTGAAAATTTCCAGCAGGGATTTTTTTTCTGCTGTCTCTATAATTATATACAAACACTCTTCAAGAATTCAACATCAGCCTGATATTGTGGTGGATAATGCCCCTTCAGAGTGCCACTATTATACTTCCAATGACAGGCTGCTGGGTGAAGTGGTCCTCTCCAAATCACAAACAGAGACCCTTTGACTATAGGTAAACACTACACAACTATTCATTAGAACCTGAATATAGCACACCATCACCACAGGGAAAGTCAGCTTAAAAATCATAAATGTCAAGACATAATTAGCTTAAAGGTCAGGTTTAATTACAATTGTTGAACTGAAATATGGTAATTACTGAAATCATGTTGGAAAATTATTTTAATGGTTGGAAATGTTTTTTCTGGTGCCTTTGTTTCTATGAAATGGTGGTTCTTGATGTTTGGTGAAAAAAAAAATAAATAAACACGAAGAGTTTGCTTCCCTGCATGGATAGTCATGCAGAGAATAAAACAGAGAGCCGAGGAAAAAGCCCACAGCCCCAAAGAGCTCCACAGAATGGTTGTTCTGTGTTTGGGTGTTATTAATCATCTCCTGATTCTCATGCTTTAGATATAATTTTAATGAAGCTTGCAGGGAACCTCAGTGTAGTACACAGTAATAACAACAGGCAAGCATGCTCATCATTTGGTCTGTTGGCTTAATGGCAAAACAAATCAATAAACAAACAACTAGTGAGAAAATAACTCAATAAATAGAAAGGCTTGTTTTACCTGTAGGATTTCTAAGATTTCTATTGGAACTATTTATTGGCTCGCCTACCTATTTTTCTTGTATGTTTTTTATTAATCCTCTCTCTCCTTTGGGCTTCCAAGGACTAGAAGGTCTGAACAATCTTTCATTTAATTTCATATTTATATACTTTTTTGTTCCAGAATAAGCCATAATAACTTTCAAAGTTCAGCTCAGTCTGAGAAACAAAACACAAATAAAAACTCCTAAGAAACCTAAGTGATGTGATGATGATAAGCAGCACGGTTATCACAATCTCCCCAGCCCTGGTTGAAAACGCACGTCCTTGGGAAGATTTAGTCTGAATACTGATGCATTCCCAGGGGGAAGAAAGGAAGCCTTATCCAGTGTGGCTCTCAGATGGAGATTAGCACTCCTGAAGAGAACTAAAACATCAATTGCTAGAGGGGAAAAAAATGTTAAAATGAGGCAGAAACCCACAGAACGTGTTTTGTCAAAATGGAGAACAAAGAGCTAGGGAAACAGTGCGTTCCTATCGGAAATACACACACGGAGGAAGACAGTTTTCCTTAAAAGAAGAGAAACTGCATGACACCAAAGCGTTCAAATAGCTCTGAAAGAGCCCACTAGTGACAAGAGCTGGAGCAGAGCCTTCACCACAGACAATGCGAGGAGAGTCTGCACTCAGCTGTAGTTCAATAAGGGAGAAAGAAAATGACATTTAATTAAGAGTTGCCTGCCTTCCAGGTACTCACGACATTGGAATCAGTGTGGACAGAAGGCACTAAAGCTGACATCAACATAGTTCACCAAGAAGTCATTTCCTTAAGATTTACAGCCCACTGTAAGAGAAAAGTGAAAATTCATGACAGCTTTCCATCTGGCAGAGTACATCGTTAGTATTCATCCTGATAGGAGAAATGATTTAAATTTCATAATCTAACTGAAGATGCGCATCGAAAAATCCTCCTAAAAGACGTCTAATAGCTCTAACTGATTTCTTTATTAGACTCTGCCTATGAGAAAAAAAAAAAATGTCAGATGGCAATGAAGAAATCATCAAATGTTAATTTGGGTCTATTCCGTAGACAGAAATTCATAATATAAAGTGGCACCATTGTGGCTGAGACCCCACTCAAGCTCTCTGAGAAAGATGTAGTAAACTAACTAGACTTCATTGCTTTCTAAAATGAAAGCTGATTGTCTTGTTTGATCTGGTTACGGCAGGCATTTCCAGTCATAACCATGATTATTTATTAAGTACCAATTGCTATTTTGGGGCAATGGAGGAAGGAGAAAGTGCAGCCGCTGGCATGTGTTTTTCAGGGTTGATGAATAAATCCTGTTAACAGAGAGGAAGAAATAAGTGTAAATCTCCCGCACAGGAGAACGACCGTGCCATCCATTTTTCTGAATTAAAGTGCACTGCCACCGCAAAACGCCCTCGTGTTGTTGGAGCCGAACTGTATATGAAGATAAACCCTTGAAAGCATAGAGAGAGAAATGCTGAAAACAGAAAGAAATGTGGCTCACATAGCAGAAAACACGCCTAAGACCTGGACTACACTCATACAGCAGTGAGTACCACTTAAAAAATATGTTTAATTTTAAAAGAGGTTAATACAACCCCAGAGGTTCCTGTATGATGCCGCAGAAATAAAAGAAAGAGCACAAGTTACCGATTCAGAGGATGGGCTGGAATTAAATTTAGCTGTACCACATTTTCACTCTGTGACCTTGAGCAAGCTATTTATCCTCTCCAGTATGCTATTTTCCCCAATCTGGAAAATACCTAGCTCATGAGGTTGTTAAAACTCGAAATGCTATGTTATATATGAAGCTCCCAGCACAAAGAATTCATAGGTATGCAAATACATGGAATGAAAATATAGAGTACTTTCTGCTGCTTCTGGACCCTCTTACCCATGAACTTATGAGAGAAAGCTACGACAGAAAACACTGTTAGTGTCCAACATCAACCCATCCCTTCTTTACCAAGGAACAGCAAGTTATGAAGATTGGTTACAACAAGTGTACCCAGTTAAATAGAGCCTTCCATAACTCTGGGTCAATAACTAAAATTGGTTTCACATTGGATATACGTAATCCTAAGAAGTGCTATTTGCCGAATAATTCTTGTCCTCTGTCTTCTGTACACAGGTGCACAAGCCTGCATGGCTAGGCTTTCCTGGGTTTCAATGAGATCATATTATCAGCTATAATTAATGCATCAGGAACATGAGTGACATTGGGATTGAACAAACCATGTGGCCAATAACCATGCATGTTCAAGGTGCTGGCTGCTTTCTAACCCTGAGAGTATAGAGAAAGACCTGAGCCAATTATCAATAGACAAGGAACATGGCAATAAGAAAACTTGGTTGCTAGAAGCCCCTCAGGTTTGGAAATGGTTGGTTCTCACAGTAGGCACTGAATTATCCTGAAGACTGCACTAGGCACCTCCTACAGTGACACAGTGATGTAGCTAGAGTTTTCCTGCCTTGTCCACAGTCCAGACAAATCTTTGTCACCCGCCAGTCCCACAGCCACTCAGACCCAACTAAGGAAATACAGAGATTTATATTGTTTACAAACTGTATGGCTGTGGCAGGCTTCTTGCTAACTGTTCTTACAGCTTAAATTAATCTATTTCCATAAGTCTATACCTTGCCACATGGGTCGTGGCTTACCGGCATCTTCACATGCTTCTTGTCATGGTGGCAGCTGGCAGTGAATCCTCCCATCTTCCTGTTCTTTCTTTTCTCCTGTTAGTCCCACCTATACTTCCTGCCTAGCCACTGGCCAATCAATGTTTTATTTATTGACCAATCAGAGCAACAGATTTGACATACAGACCATCCCACAGCACAGTGAAATGAATAAGAGACAAAGAGAGACACCTGCATTATTTTAAATGTTTGTGCAATAGTGTGAACACTCACTTCTACCTGATATAGAAAGGGTTATCAAAGCAGACCTCATAGAGGGCTCCATGCTTTAGCTGAATCATACTCTTAAAATATTTCAGTAGCTTATCAAACCAAGGGGGAGCAGAGGCTATAAAAAACATTTCTAACAGGAAGAAGATTGGAGAGGCAGACAGTGGCAAGAGATTAGTATTCTTGGACTCTTCTTGAGAGGTGAACAAATGAGATTAAAGACATCTTCATGGAGTTTGGATGCTATCTGGAGGGACAGAAGCCTTTCCACTGAAAATCTGTGTTTGGGTAGCGACATGAAGGACATTCCAGCCACTCCCAAGTCTTGGATATAATGATATCCCTAAAGTCATTGATGGCAATTGACTAAGAGTATTCCATGACATGGGAGAAACTGGCTGCTAATGACATGTGACTCATAGGAATTCAGGGAAAGAAATCTGTGAAAATCATACATACAAAATGAATCACTACCCATCTTAAACATTTAAATTCAGTTAGTGTCACACACTTCCGAAGCCATCCTGAGACAATGGTAAGTCCTAACAGAGATCTTCAGCTGTAGCATAAGGAGCCTTGCAAGGGCTTTAGTAGAAGTGTCCATTTTAGTAAAAAAGTGTCTAGGAAGTAAAGCAGATAAAACAGATGGACAAGATGACTATGAAGACATCACTTAGGAGACTGTCATAGTCAGAAGCTCTTATAATTACCAAAGATTAAAAAGAAGAGGGTGGATTTATCTACCAAATTCCAAGAAATTTTTTCAAGAGAAAGTCTGTCACCTTGGGTCTCCGTTTTGAAAACTATCTCCAAAGCCAGGCATGATGGTATACACCTTTACTGCACAGAACTCAGAATGCAGAAACAGGCAGATCTCTGTGAGTTGGAGGCCCACCTAATCTACATAAGGAGTTCCAGGCTAGTCAGGATTACATAGTGCAACATTGTCTCAGAAAAAAATGCAAAAACCATCTCCAAATAAAAATATCTTCTTTTCTCTCAGTGGCAATATTGGTCTATCTGCTTTGCCATTTGGGCCCTTTTTGTTTCTTTCTCATTCGCCATCAACTCATCCACCCTCTTGAGAGAGTACATAAATATGCTTTAAGAATAGCAATTCATGAGATGAAATGTTTCTTTTACCCCACAAAATTGGTAACGATAATCCAGGTCAAGATACCCAAGTCTTGAGCTAAAATGGGATTGATAATTGAAGAGAAACAGAAAGAGCACAATGGTGAATTTGTTGTGCCTTGTATATTGTCTGTAAAACTTATTTTCCTAGTTGGGTAACCAGTTTGCTAAGAGACTGTAGGCACTCAACAAACATGTGCTGAATAAATTAGAAATCTGAGAAACAAAATACAAAGCTGCCCACAACTGCATTTTAGAACAAGTCAAGATACATCAATCACAGCTTTTTTCAAGAAGAGTTTCCTTTTTTGTTATCATCCCAAAACCTTAAGACTTAACTGGAAGTACTCAGAACAATATTGTACTGTTGACTATAGGCACATTGCTACTCACTTCAGAAGAAAATGATCCAGAAACTCATTGCCAGTTGATCAGAGTTGGCAAAAGAAATGATACCTGGCCCCTGTTGCCCAGGCTTACCAATACGTTGTGTCAGTTTGAAAGCAACCAAACAGCAAATAAAAACAGAAAGAAAGAAATCCCACACTTTATTACTATCTTTCTTCTTAGATTGTGCTTAATGGGACCCTTTCTGTGAAAGACAGGGCATGTGAGGTCAGTAGACATTGACTGACATGTCAGGTTCTCCAGAGAAAATTACTGTAAGAGTAGAGAAAAGACACCAAGGATGGAGTGAGTGGGTTGGCCTCTTCGGGGTGCTTACTCTGAAAGAAATATCACGAACTTGCCCACTTGTTTTGTCAAAATACAACCTACAAGGGTGCCTCCTACAGAATTTTCCATGGGGGCTTTAAGAAATGTACCTTTGACTGTAAAGCAAGCTGTAGAACACACAGTCTCACTCTCACAATTAAGTCATACACTATTCAGAGAGGCATCATCGGCCTCCCTACCAGTGAATAGGCTAGAATAATCTAATGATGACACAGAGTACTCATGGGAAGTTTACTGTGTTCTAAATAGCATTCTAAGCACTTTTTATATATTGTCGAAGGTGAAAAATATGATGATATGTAACTGGGAAGGCTTAAAGGCATTCCCTTCATTTTATTTCATTTCATTCATATTTCTTTATTTTTATTTTTCACTTGCATTCGTTTGTATTTTTTTAATCATTAGCTCCCCTGGATATATGACAGCAACCAAGGTTCAGTAAGATTAGGGAAAAATGTGCTCATTTCATGTAAGAAACAAATGATGGAATTCAACTCATCTGTCTGCTTCCAAGACAAAACCGCCATGTCACATAGAAGCTCCCAACTCGCAGTGTGGAAATTACAAGCAGTCATTTCAACGGAGTGGGGCCTTGTAAAAGAGCACATTCCCCTTGTGTCACAGTAACACTTCTGTTTAGGACATAACACTGACAAGGTTCTGACAATGCAGTCCATTCAGCCAGTCCTGTTTAACAGCTACCAGTGTCTTGCTAGGCACTAGCTGACACGAGCATATAAAGGCGTTTATGAGGTCTTCATTGGCCTGTTAATGTCAGTCTGAGCACTAATGGGGTATCCTCAGTATCCTCAGTGAACCTTCGGGAACCCGAATCCAGTGGCAATCACCTGGACTAACTCAGCAACATAGTCAACCTGGGGTGGCTGCCATCAGACAAATGAGGGCTTTGGCTGGTTCATCTTCCTAGGACAACAACACAGATTTAGCAGGGTTCTCAGGAACTGGCTTGTAACCTTTTTCAAGAAGCAGACAACTCTCTTAGTGCTTGAAATTACGAGGTGATTGTGTATCACACTGGGAAAGATATAGGCCCTCCTTCGAATGTGCTTTCTCAACACTTGGCACTTGAAGCAGAGAGGAAGAAAAAGTCTAGCAAAATTATTTGGAAGAATGAAAGATGTTGTAGCATTACAAGTCCCAGTCCTATGGTAAATAACCAAGTTTTTATTGGGTGAATGTAATTAGAGACAGCTTGGGTACAGCTGTTTCTATCCTCCTGGCTTCCAACTGTTGCTGGACCCTTCTGCAGCCATTGGCAATATAACCAATCAGTTCTGCCTCGGTGGACCCAGCTGACCTCCTTCTTCTCTGAGATGATGGGCCTGCCCACGAAGACAGCTCAAAACTCCAAACTGAGGTCCCAGATCTCAAAGGCACCTGAAAGCATACACTTTCAGTGACACGCCTCTTAAACTCTGCCTTACATTCTCCAATGTTCTGGGGGTGTGGGTTTTAAAAGGCCCATGAGAAACTCTTCCCGAAGTAAGCATGGTGCCTCCCTATTCCTGCCAAGGAATGGGTTTTGCTTCTGCTAGAGATAAAAAAGAATTGAAAGGCAGTTTCCATTTTCATTTTTTTTTTCCAGAAGGAAAGTATACAGAGACATTTATATAGCATCAAAAGAGACTTTCTGGCCAGGCACAGAAAGACAAATGCTAGATAATCTTACTTATATGTAGAATCTAAAAAATAAAATCATAAACTTATTAAAGCAGGCACTGGAATGGAGGTTACTGCAGCTTGCAGGGCACAAAAAGGGGACTGGGAAGATGTGAAATACATTTATCTACACACACACACACACACACACACACACACACACTATATATATAAATGAAACCTGAAACAAAAAAGGATCAAATGTAGCTACTCAGAGCCCTTGCTTATTTTAAGCCATGCTTGTATATTTTGTGGAATATGTGAAACAAGGAAAATGTAAAATTATGAAAATATGAACTTGTTTCCAATATCAAAAATCTAGTAGCATGATACAGTGATTAGAGACCACAGTGGATTCAGACTTTCAGTGCCTTTAGGGGGACAGTCAATGTGTTGAGACTATCTCTGAGCAAAGCTTGGCATGATGGCTCATTACTGGAGACCTCAGCAATCCATAGGCAAAGTCAAGAAGATCACCATAAGTTTGAGGCCTGCCAAATCTACATGGTGAGCTTTGGGTCAGCCAAGGAGACACAACAAGACCCAAGACCCTGTCAAAAACATCTCTTAGGTTCCTCTGGGTTATTGCCTTCACACGGACTTAACTACAAACTTTTGGCTACCCGGCTTTGCACACTCTTAATAATGGCAAAACCCAAAATTCTTCAAGGCAGGAGGTCTCGGTGCTCGCACAGAGACTCAAGATAGTTAATATTATCAATGTGATAGGATCTCAAATCACTTAAGAGACAAGCTCTAGGAATGCCTTTGAGGGAGTTTCTTGATTAGGTAATTGAAGCAGAAAGACCTACCCTAAAGTAGATGATACTATTACAGGGGCTATGGTCTAGTACTAAATCAGAAGGAGAAAAAAAATATGAACACTAGCATGCCTCTCTCTCTCTCTCTCTCTCTCTCTCTCTCTCTCTCTCTCTCTCTCTCTCTCTCTCTCTCATTCTTGACTGCATGTGCACTATGACCAGGTGCTTCAAGCTCCCACCACCATAACTTCAGGGGCAAGATGGACTGTACTGTTTGTACCATGAGCCAAGACAAACACCCCTTCCTTAAGTTGCTTTTGCAAAGTATATGGTTGCAACAATAAGAAAAGGAACTAATACAGGCCTGAAGCAACACATGGAGTACATGTATTGATTAGGACACAAAGAAGAGAAATCCCTGTGTTTGTCTCTTGATTCTACAATGCCATCATCCTGGTCATCAGACACAACTGCACACCATCTGGCCAAGTGAAAGCAGGTGGAACAAATTTGGGCAAAGGCTGAAATAACTCATCTCTACCCTACATTATAAGTGACAGAGGATAGGAATTGATACCTTGGCCACAGCTCTTGCTTCACAACATTGAACACAGAACTGCTCCTTATAGTTACTCTACAAATGCTTACTATATTGATCTCAAGTAGACATCAATATGCCAACTGTCCTTTCCTTGATTTGGAACTGAACAGCGTAATGTTGTTTTATTAAGGCTTTAAAAGTAGCCTTGGCTTTGTTTTTGAGACAGCTACAAATAGAAAGGCTTCTTGATTCTACTGGAATCTATGTCTTAAACTCAAAAGGACTGAAAATAATTGCTGTGTATGGGGAAGACATCAATAGAATGGTCCCTGAATATCTATGTTACTAGATTGCTCAGACAACCTTCAAGCCAATGATCATAATCAAGGTCTCCCCTTTCTTTGGCTCAAAAGGACATTATACTTAAATAAAATTAATTCCTTACTATGGCTATACAATAAATGGCATCAAATTAAACGCTTACCACATTTATCATGATGCACAGTTTTTAAGGATCAGGAATTTGGAAGTGGTGGCACCCTCATGTGGCAGCAGTCAAGCTGATGACTGGAGCTTCTCTGATCTGAAGGTTGCCTGAGAAAAAGGACTTATTTCTAAACTTATTGGTAAGATGATTGGCTACATTTGTTTATAAGATTTCCTTCCCAGAATAGCATCAGGCTCTCTTAGGAATGTCTCTATAGTGATAACCCATGATCTTCTAGTTATTCTAGTTTTTCTGGTTCTTTTGTACAGTTTCTATCCAGTAGCTTCCCACTCAGTGTCTCCTGCTCGAACCAACACCTTCTGTTAGACACATTAGCTTATTATTGCTGTGTGAACTCCCACAGTCAGCATCAGTCAAGGATGCTGAATTCTTGAACTCTGTTGGCTCCCTATCTGCAGGCTTGGGTAAGGCTGACTCCAAACAACATCCAGCCAGACTCCTGGGTTCCTCTGATGGGCCAGCACCCATGTAAGAGTCTAAGTTTAGACAATTCGAGAAATTCATGCGAGCAGTTCCTTGTTTTTATGTGGCTTCTAGTTCTCCAGTGACACTGTTATCATCTGAAACAAGGTTTGAAAGTGCTGAAATTCTCTGCATTTTTTCTCCAACTGGGTTTAGGGCATAATAGCTGATGCCATTCATGTACAGCATATTCAGAAATATTTAAATGGCTATTTTCTTTTATCTTTTTTTTTTTTTTTTTTTTTTTTTTTTTTTTGGTTTTCCAAGACAGAGTCTCTCTGTGTAGCTTAGCACCTTTCCTGGAACTCTCTGGGTAGCCCAGGTTATCCTTGAACTCACAGAGATCCGCCTGGCTCTGCTTCCTGAGTGTGAATGGCTATTTTCATTCATCATTCTAATTCTGCACTATCAATGAAGTGTGGCAGTGGATTGTGGTTCTAATCTAAACTCCAAATTTTCTCTCTCTCTTTTTTTGACCCATACAGTAGCATCATTGGCTTCAGTGTCCTGAGTTCTACAATAAATATAATAACATTACAAAGGCATACAAAAGGCTTTCCTAATTGTCTTTTCCTAATCTTCTAAATACTCAGAAACCAAAGCTGGCTTCTTCAGAAACTTAAAAAGTAAGCTTGATCTCCAAAGGCTGTTTGTCTCTCTGCCTGTTCTACCTTGACCCAGAGAGTTCCTTGCTAAAAACATACAGAGGCCTTATGAAAATCCTGTTTGCCAAGACTGCCCCATTTATTAGTATCCCCCAGCTTTCTAACCCATCATCACATTCACAGGAAACAAAAGGCTTCTCTGTTGAGTTCCTAGATGCTTCTAGGACCACAAAGACAAAAGAAGTTAGGAATCTAAAATGCTTTAATATAAAGGCCAAATTATTGATAAATTTACCACTTTAACTCATTACTGGAAATCATTTCCAAGGATGCTCTAAATAACTATTTGAAACATTTTCAAGTCTTTTGCTATTCTTATTAACAAACAGAACTCTTACATGAATTTGGAACTCTAGGGACCAGCATTCAAACTACATTCAGAGTTTATTAAATGTCTATGGAATAAAAGAGAAACAATAATCTCTACATACTACAGTCTATGTTTTCACCGAGCTTCCTCCCATGTATGTCAGGAATCCTACAGTCAAAAAACACCATATTGACTTTACTAGTAAGCAAATTAACCAAATGTCTCTTTGATGCTTTGTAATTTATTAATTGTATTTGAATCCCAATCTTTTCAACTTTGCTCTCTCCCTTTCTCTCTATTCCTCTCACTCTCTCTCCCCCTCTCCCTCTGTAGTATATATGTACGTGTCAAACACACAGACACACACACACACACACACACATACCTACATATACATACACACCCCTACATATACATACACACATATATAAACACATAAGTACACAAATGTATATATTAGCACACACACACACATATACATACATACACAAACACACACATATACACACACCCCTTCTAGAAACTTTTTCCAGATAACAGCTCTCATGGCCACTCAAACACAGTGTTTTTTCACCACAAAACAATGACAGTCAAGAAAAAGAAATAGGAATTTTCCTCTGTCTTTAGGTATCTCAGGAAACTTCTCCAGTTTGGGAGAGTGATAGGGAGTTGGGCTCCCTCAGCCTACGGCCCAGTTTCTCTACACTCTCTTAAAACAACTTGTGTCAGAAAATAGTTCATCCTAATCTTCTTTCTTATATTAAATCCTCACTGATAGTTTTCTATAGAGAAACCCAGAAATGCAGCTCAGAGTCCCTGGTTAAAGAAGCCCACTTATGCACTCCTATCAGAGGCTTTTAAACTAAGAGGATTTCTTCAAAGCGCATCCTCAGAGTCTTAGTTATGCCATGTACCAAGGGAGAGAAAACGTGCCAGAATTATCTCCTCTCCAGTATGCATTCCTTCTGCTTTCTGCCGCACCCTGTAGCTGTGGTGCCATCTGTTAATTCACTATTAATTATTTAACTTTTCCTTTGGGGTTGTTAATTGTTGTTAATCTGCCTTCAAAACAGGTTAAAGTCATACAAGTAAATGAACAACTCAAGGCAGGCAATGCATCTTACAAGCCTGCTTTATTATCATAGCTCTTCCATGTATTTTAATAAAACAATGACTTCAGGATTTTGGCTGTAAAAAACTAAGTAATATTGGGGAAATAAAGAGACTCTTTCAACAGCTCTCTATAAGAAATGTGACTCCTTCAGTTTCCTTTGTGATATAGATAGATCTATGAACAAAAATAGACTATGTATCAAGTGTCTATGCAATATCTATTTACATTAGGGTAAAAGATTTAAGCAGGTCACTGTTTTCACTAAGTAAAATACCAACTGCTTTCCCCTGAAAAAGGGTAACAAGGATCAAATAGTTAACAATAAAAGGAAGTATTAAAATGGCAACAAGAGTTAGCCAACTTCTTTAAAAATGTGTATTTATTGGATCTTTTCCCATCTTCCCTCCTGATTCTCCTATAAGGCTGAACTAATATTTAACATATGTGTTTCAGCATTGCTCGAAAGGCTTCCTCCAAACTGGGTTCTAGATCTTTCTCTCTCACTCTGCACGTATGTCTCCATCTGTGTCTATAGTGTTCACTGTCTATTCCTTAAATTTCCACTCATACAGCTCCCTACACAGGCATCTACTAAAAGGTTCTGCCAGGAATTCATGACAACTAATCAAAAGCCAACATTATCATATTATTTTCCATTGGTTTCACCTTCTAATTTTCCAGCACGGGCATAGACTTTCTAAACTGACATTTAAAAAATAATCTTTTTCTTATTCCTTCCCACATTGTCTGTGTGTGGTTTCCAAATACTATAGGCTTTCAGAAATATGACTCTTCCTAATTTATTTCTTCCCTTTTGGTTCTAAGTTAGCAGCACAATTACATATTATTATATTAAATCCAATTCCTATGTTCTGTTCCAACAATAACAGAGTCCCAAACTATGCTTATCCATAAGACTTGTCAAACACATGGAATTCATGTGCACATCAACCTCTGGAGAGAAGGCTTTTTCCTGTTTTTCCCAGATTCCTGTCTTCCCCTGTGTAGTCAGAAGTTTCTCCAGTCCTGCCAAGCCCCCACAGTACTGCCAAGCACCCACAGTCCTAAGTCCTGCTTATAAAATAATCACTCAGAAGTTTATATTAATTACAATTGCTTGGCCATTAGCTCAAGCTTATTACTGACTAGCTCTTATACTTAAATTAACCCATAGTTCTTATCTATGATTAGCTACATGGCTTGGCACCTTTTCTTAGTTCTGCCTTGTCATCTTGCTTCCTTTGTGTCTGGCTAATGATTCCTGACTCAGTCCTCCTCTTCCCAGAATTCTTCTTGTCTGCTTATCCTGCCCATACTTCCTGTCTGGCTACTGGCCAATCAGCATTTTATTTATCAACCAATCAGAGCAACACACATTGACAGCATACAGAGCAACATTCCACAGTAGCTTTGCCCAAATTTTATGGAAGTACCACACTGGGTCCTTTTCTAGAAGACCCATTAAAAGCATCTTCCAACCCTGGCAGCTGCATTGAGGCCACTTGACTGAAATCTAGCCAGAGGAATGGGAATTGGACTTTCATAAGCATCCTTCCTGCCTGGTCCTGACAAACGTCCCACATGATACTTCACTTCTCTTGTAGTCATATTGCAAGCCACCTGCTACATAAAGTATAGTTAAAAGATAAAGTAAATTCCCTATATTAAACTATTATGAGACTAAAAATTAAACATACACAGAGAAAGAGAGAGAGAAAGTATTCACGTTCTAAGCCCAAGAGTTGCCTGTCCCAACAAGAGAAATTAGATACTGTAATTTCACTTTACTTCCCAATATGCAAGACCTTCAGTAAAATAGCCAGACTTTGAATACACCAAAGGAGTAATTATATCTCTGTTCTTGCTACATAACAGGTAAATCTGGAGAAAGAAGGCAGGCTATCAAAATTAACATGGAACATAGAATTACAGGGATAGATGGCAGAGTAAGGATGTCACAATGTGAGATGTGAGTCAAATAACTCCATTGAGTCATTTCTACTAAGGTTGACTTGGTCTCCATCATTTCATACATGAATCTTTTGCCTATTTCCATAAGAGTGGAGTAGGCTGTCTTATAATGCTTACTATTTATGCTGTACCAAGACTAACAAAACATCTACAGGACTTTCTCCATCTTCTAATTGGAATAATATGCCTGAGTTCTAGCCCCTTCACAGTCAGCCCTCTTCCAGTTCACTTTACATAGTCTGGTTGGTTTGGACTTTCTTCTGGCTTTGGATATCAGCTTTCTCTGACCTTCAGTTCTTGAGCACCAGGCTCACACAATATAGCTGTGGTTATCTCCAGTGCTTATAAATGGTATGGGAACTCTAGCCAGAACTCAACAGCTTTCTCTTATAAGTACTAAATAGCATCAATTCCCTAGCCCAGCTACACTTTTGTAAACAGTCTGATCATTAAATCATCTTCAAAACACAGAGACTGAGTTGTCTGCCAAATGTACGGCCAAAAGAAGAAAAAACAGTTGAAACATGATCTTTGTAGATCTGGCCATCATAAATTTGGAGACATATTTTCATCAGACAATTCTATTCAAGAAGCAATAATACAAGTACAAAAATGATTTAAAAGTAGTTCAGACACATTTGCTTTCTACTCCAACATGTGATACAAATCTAAGAGGAAGCCAGAAGTCACACATGGTGGCTACAGATGCAGACTATTTGACATGAGCTCTTCCCTGCCCCTGTAAATTCATCTGCCAATGAGAGTCTATATGTTTCCAAAAAAAGATCAATAGCATAAAATTAAAAATTAATATCTTCTTGCTATGCTAATTTCAATTGCTAGTTTAAAAGACAAATATCAAGGGGATATCCCACAGAAAGGGATGTTTACTAAACCTGAGTTCTCCAGGTTCTTGAACCAAACCCAAAGACAACCATGGCTAGCAAAGACTGTATCTTCAACTAGAGATTGCTTAGTAGTTCTGTATTTCATTTTCCAGAGTTTCTGAAAGCCCTTCTCCCTGGAGACCCTTCTTTGCAACTGACACCACACATTGGCCTGAGCATGTTATCTTCTCTGAAAACAAAGCAGGTTTGAATTTTCCAGAATGCAGTGCACTCCACACAGGGTTCAGGACTCTACTTCCAAACACATTGTCTCTCTGCCAACCAGATGCACATGAAGCCATTCCCAGTAACTATTTGCAAGACACAGGGTTAAACCATCTTATTCATTTAGTTAAAAACCAAGCAATGAGTCAGTAGAGAGTACCCCATGAAGTGCCTTTTATATAGAGTTACTCATTGTTCATATAAGCATTTATCTTAAAAGGATGTGTTCATCTGTTCCACTTACTAACACTTATATCTATTCAAGCTATAATTAAGTCTTATTGAAATTTTATTTTCATGGTTATTATGGAACTTAATCATGTTTATGGATGAAGCCAGTTTAGACACTCCAAGTAGGCATATCTTACAGAATAGTATACATCTCTGTGAACGGGCAGCAAAACACCTTCTGGGCAAACACTCTCCAAAACCTGGCTCCAATGCAATGTGAAGTCAATACTCCACAAGAAAAAAGAAGTGGAGAGGCAAACACCCAAACAGTCTTGCCTTAGAAACAATGAAGGGAATGCTGACCTGCATCATATCATGCATGTCATATATGTCCAAGGTATATGTATATTATATCTTTATACCTTTGTATATACCTATGTATAATATATATATATATATATATATATATATATATATACATATATCTTTGGGGAAGGGATAGGCAAAGAAAAGTTAGACAATCTGTATAACAGTAGTAGCCAATGTGAGAAATGATTTTCCATACAAGGCTACTATTTAAATAAATGACATCCAAAGTTATGGATTATCCTATTGTCAACTCTCTATTATGAGAACAGATGTTCACTGCAACTAGCTCAAGAAAAAAAATACAGGCACTTTGGGCAATCCAAAGACAAGAAATTGAACATAGTTGGGATTCTCTGGAAATTATGTTTAGATTTGAAAACCTATCTTTCAGTTCTTGAGGGTTCCCTTTCTATCTTGGTTAATTGTTCTGCTTTCAGTGTTTTTTCCCTAAACTTCTTTGTTTATTACTGTCCCATGCAGCCATGATAAGAAACTAACCACTTGTCATGGTCAAAACTCCTACTACATGTCTTAGCCTAAATTTCCAAGAGATCTGCTTTGCTATGGCTGAAACAATTAGTGCTTGGGAGGTGGGTATGATGACATATAAGTTCCCCTTGCAGAAAGCACATACTACTCCCTGACCACAATCAAATTCTGGAACCCAAGCAAGAGGCAGCAGTTTAATCCTGATGCTGGGCATAGACCTGTTATCACCCCTGTGGTTCAAGAATAAACAGAGCAGGAGGGATAACTGTCATCCTTCCAGGTCCTCAACATTTCCCAACCACCAAGGGACAATGGACAAGATACATCAATGCATAGATGCTCTCAGCCTTTTAGTGTGTCCCCTCTTATCTACTCCAATGGCCCATTTGTACTGTACTTGCTATCCACTTTCTCTTTAAACCAAAACCTACAGTAGAGTCCTGGCAAGATGGTAGGTAACTGGGAAGTCTTACCGGCACAAGAAAGGGAACCAAACAACAACAAATGTACCATGAGACAAAACATCTGGAAGCACTTAGCATTGGGGAAACTTCTAGAAGTCATTTGTTGAAGTGGGAGACTGAAAAAGTCTAAAACATCACGAGAAACATAGTCGGGCTTTGTACAGTATATCTGTAGCTGGTAAGTTTGATTATTTTAAGTGGTTTTCCAAAACCCTGAAGCCAAGTTCTTATTTACTGTTCCTTGGATGCTGAATGATATTAGCACAGACATCCCTGAGTATAAGGACATAGCACATGAGGGGCCTGGTGTGTCTGGACGCCGTTTACAACCTCTAATTTTATGCTAAACTGAGTGAGCTCTTATCTCTTACTTCAGACATTTTAGAAAATCTCAGACTACACCCTGGACTTACACCACTTTTTTTAAACTATTGTTCTGCCCTTCAGAGTAATGCAGGCTTGCGTATACTTTCCTTCATTCACAGAAGAAAAACAAGAGCTTGAAATTTTATCTTAAATGGAAAAATATAGAATTCAACTATCA
This sequence comes from Peromyscus leucopus, assembly GCF_004664715.2. NCBI lineage: Eukaryota > Metazoa > Chordata > Mammalia > Rodentia > Cricetidae > Peromyscus > Peromyscus leucopus. The sequence continues at coordinate 42,522,796 of NC_051071.1, read as the reverse complement.
TTTCCCTCAGTCTAACTTGGTGTGTGTGTTCCAGAGGTCAGACTTTGTTAGACAATATCCTTGTATTGGTGAAATTATTAAGGCCACTCCACATAGTTAAAAGGGAGGCTTATTTTGTGAAGTAACTTACAAGTGAAGGGATAGTTTACAGGGTCTGGGAAAGGCGTGCGCAGTCCAGTGGTGTTCTCTGGAGAACTCTGCTCTGTCTACCTCCAGCATCCAGGGTCCAGGAACCAAGAGAGTGAGCTCACCCATCCAGGTCTCAGGTCTCCATGCGCCTCCCCTGGCCCGGCCTCGTAGGCCTGACAGTTGCCAGAGTCTCAATGGGGGTTGGAACTTCCAGATCCAAGCTGGAATGACTACCCACTACATCCTTGGGATATTGTCTCTCTTAATTTTTGAGACAGGGTCACTCTTTGACCTGGAACTTTAAGATTCAGGTGGTCTCTTCACCCAGGAGCCTGAGGAACCACCTATCCCTGCATCCTCAATACTGGGATAACAAGAGGGTACCATGACACTCAGGTTTATTATAAGGGATCTGGGTGTCAGACTCAGGTCTTTGTGATATATATATATGATTATATTATATCAGTGTGTATATATATACACATATATATATATACATATATATATATTACAGTTATATAGTACTGACAGAGCTATAACCCAGTCTCTGACTCACTTGTAATTTAGATGGAGTTCTACTGTCCTTGATAAGTAAAAAATATGTGAATAAATAATGAAAATCAGTTAATAAAATGACAAAACAAACTTCTGTTTCTTTTCATTCCCAGCCCCCCAGCTGACTGGCCCATTGCCCCCATTCTGATCTTCCCCATTTAATGTCCCTGAAATTTACTGATATCAAGTTCACTGTCATTTAAGCCTCCCTTCATTCAATAGCTGGAGAAACTGTCATTGGTATGCAAACTGGTCTCAGGCAAGGAACATTACTCTTTAATCTCCTAATTTTAATTGGTATGCCATCATGCAGCCTGGGCCTGCTAATGGCTTAGTTTGTAGATTAAGACCAACAGACCTGAACTGTGTGTGCCATTAGTTACAAATAAAGGAACGAAAAACACTGAACAATGATAAAAGAGGCCATTCCAAATCGGAGGAAAGATGATTCCTCCTCATGTTCTCCAAGGTTCATGACCCTAATTCAATGTCCATTTGTACCATGATTCGGATTAATGCTTTCTGCTTGGTCAGATAATTTCAGAACAGTTGGTAAATTGAAATGATTTGCTGTGCATATACCAGTGTTGTTGCTGGCCCAGGCAATGTCCCTAAATGATTTGATCACAAATGATATTGCTTCTACTGATGGAGCTGTTTCTTTCACTAGGAAACTAATGTTTTAAGTAAAATAAAAGAATCTGTATATTTTTCTTCAATGGAATGTATTTACATGGTTTTCAGTATCTTTTCCTTCTCCAGTAAGTTAAGAATATAAAATATATTAATTTCCAAAGAGATCACACACGTGTCTGATGCCTATGAAGAAAATTTCAAGTGAGAAAGAAATCTGTGTTTAAAAGCAGAGGTGATAGGTAGATGATGATAGTCAAACAGACAGAAAGACAGATAGGGAAATATTAGGGTAGTCTAATTAAGGTAAGTCCCTTCATTTCTCAGAAGCATTAATAAGAGCTATAGCCATGGACAAATAATAAACACAAAGAAAGGAAGGCTGCATTGCCCTTAAAAGAGAATAAATGAAATGCAATGCAGTGATGCATTGGTGGCTGCTGTGAGTTGCATGGTCCATCAAAAGATACACTGAAGCCTACATAGATGCCTACCAATATTGCCTTATATAGAAATAAGGTCTTTGCAGATGATAACATTATGATATGGTAATTTGGGTGGGCTATGATCTGATATCACAGATGTCCTTATAATATGAAGACATGTGGACTCAGAGAGAGAGACATGAACATTGACAAGGTTATGTGACGATTCATAGAAAGGACATGCCATAGAACCAGAGCAATAATACACCTGAGAGCTAAGGAATTACCACTGAGCTTTAGAAGCATGCATTCATTGCTGGCATCTCAGTTTTGGACTCCTAACCTCTAGAACTACAAAATAATTTGTGATTTGTTATCCATCTGTCTTGTTGTGCTTTGTTACAGCAGAGAGTTAACAAAGGTGGCACCTGCCTGATGCTGAACATATTGTGGCCACCATCCCGTCCTGTGCTGCCTCTTCTGCTAAGGAGTACAGCTTTACAGAAGCTTGGAACAAAATTCCGCAGAGTAACTAACAGCTACTGAAGTCCTTCATAAGCCATCTTTTTCTATCTTTAAACAACCCCGGAGGTGCATGTTTTCATCCTTTCTTGTCCAAAGGGAAAACCGGAACTCTGGCATACTGAGTATCTTTTTCCCCAGAAGCATAGCTGGAAATTAATAGAGCTGGGATTTGAGCCAACAGCAAAGCATGCTACTATATGAAGCACTCTACTACATCACACTGCCTTTAATAATTTTTCAGGGTGAGTAAAACGAGGGGGAAAATCTGAGATTAATGAAGTTTCTGCCAAATGACTATATCATTTTAAAGCTGAAATCACTACAAACATGAATGGAGAGTTCTGTGAACTGAACAGGGCGGGTATGGGAATCTGGTGTCAGGGGAGGATGAAATTATCCACTAGAGCCTCTTCCTTCTGCACTTGGGACATAAATGTATGGGGAGGACAGATTGCTTCTATGCTGCAAAAAATGTTGGATTCCTTTACCCACTGTAGAAATCCACCTTAATAATGGGGAAAAATAAAACAGAAAGGTCACTCGTTCAGGGATCAGCCTTTAATCAGATATCTGAGCCCTTCGGGGAACTGACATAGTAGACAGAAAAGCAGGATCAGATGCTGCCCCTATCTGCACAAAGCAATAGAGGGTCTCACGGCAGTGAAAGAGTAGAGGGGGAGGTTAAGGGCCAAGAAGCACATCATTCCCCTTGTCAAATTAGAAAAGCCTCTTGCTTTGCAGGGGCAGCATGCTCCATGTCACAGCAGAGCCTCCAAAGACTGTCACCACTGGGGGACATAGGGCCTTCTAAATAGGCCACTCTCCTTTCTAGAGCCACAATGCTGATCACCAGCATTGGGCCTGGAGCCTGTGGAGAGCATTTAAACTTAGTTTTATTTTATTTTAGTCAATGATGATAGTATCAAACCCCTGTGTTTCTGAGACACCCTCTAAAAGAGATGAGTGTAAGAAATGCAATTAACATTTGATACACATGACACAACGTAATAGTAAGTGTGTGTGTGTGTGTGTGTGTGTGTGTCTGTGTCTGTGTGTGTGTGTGCATGTGCGTGCACATGAGACACACACATAAATGTTTGTATGTAGTGGTGTACACATAAATTTGGAGTTCAGAAGTCAACTTCAGGTGTCTCTTCAGGAGTCATTTGCCTTGCTTTTGTGAGACAGGATGTTTCACTCATCCGGGAATCACCAAGTAAGCTAGACTAGCTGATGAGGAGACCCAGAGCACCTGTCTCCAACTCTCCAGCACTGGGGTTATAATCATGCACCGCTATGCTTCTACTTTTGTGGCTATGGGGATCCAGTTCAGCTCCTTGTGCCTGTACAGCTTGCATACAGAGTATTTTGCCAACTGAACTATTTCCATAATCCCCTTAAGAGTGACTACATAAATAACAATAGCCATGACATACTTTGTGGCTGCAACATACATGACAAAACCTGACATGGGTGCTTTGCCAGTGTTGTATATTTGGAAAGTATATGGACTTAGCAAGTAAAATCCAATAAAATAGCTGTTATTTATCCCCAGTGAGGATACTCAAGCTTGAACTGGAAAATTGGACTTATTGAAGTCAAACAGCTACAAAATGGCAAAGTCAGGACACATTATTAGGCTTACTGTATCTCAAAAGCATACATTTACCCCCTACAGAAAAAGTGATGGTCTTTGAGTGGAGAGCGCAGATAAAGGATGTGATGAAATCACCCCCACATGAAGCTCCCTTGTTCCAGTGTGCAGATTTTAGGACACTAATCAGGGACAAATCAGAGCTTAGTAGATGAGAAGAGGGAGGACCAATAACATAAGTTGTGAGCAGAAGTATCCTCAGCAGACATGGGTTTTACCAGCTTCACAGAATCAGCAGCTCAGAGGACAGGAATGTGAAAATGATGGTTCCTCCAAAGCAGAGACGTGCATGCCATTTGACCTAAGAAAAAAGCAAGAGAGACCCAGATATCTATCATCCCCACCCAAACCAAGGTGTCTGTGACAAATGCAAGCCTAGTGAGTATATTACTGCCTCCTGAAGAACCTTCCATATTGCAATCATGTGGCTCTTCGCACTTTCTCACAATTAGCTAAAGAGATGCTTCATGTCCAAGCAGTGACAATTGCTCCAAAAAGTCATATGGATATTATAAGCTAGACCACTATCAGACAAATGAACTCATCAGTAGCAAATGCCTAAACACTAGGCACCCACAAGGGGCTGAATTTGAGAATGGAAACTATTATTTACTTAGACTGTGAGCACAGTTCTTGCCATAAAGAATATACTTAGCAAACTGTCATTTGCTAAGATTCCATGATGAATAAATGGTGAATGAATGAAAAGAAAACTTGCCAAGTCACTATTGAAATAAAGCAAGAACTGGAGAAGGACACGAACTGTCAGCAGGACAAGGACTGTTGGTAAATATGGTCTGAGCATTGAGGATAGAGCAAAATGCTCTCTGCCCTCAGAAACCAATGCAGAGATGCATAATTGGTCATAATTGCATAATTGGTCAAAATGCTAAGAATAGGAGATGGAGTACTTTTTAAAACTAGGACATCTTTAAAACTGCCCCACCCCAAGGAGGCTCTGGGAACACCAAGGAAGAGAGGACAAAAAGTGCAAGAGGATGGGGAGAATGTAGTGAAATGCTGTGCACTGGGCATGGCATGGCTTTTGCACTCATGAGATCATAGCATCTGAGTTACCCATACTAGATCAAACAACCTAAATTTTGAGAAGAGAGAAGAGAGGTGCTCTCCATGCCCTACCACTTAGTGAGGAACTGTTAGCAGTTGATGAATACTGGGGGAGGAGATGCATTCTTTTCTGAGTGTATTCCCACTGATGAGCTTCCCATGCACCAGTTGATGGCTCCACACCAATGCACACATGCATACACACACACACACACACACACACACACACACACACACACACACATCTATGTATGTATATAGGTAGGTAGGTGTAGCTAGAGTTTTCCTGCCTTGCCCACAGTCAGGACAAATCTTTGTCACCCGCCAGGCCCACAGCCCCTTAGACCCAATCAAGTAAACACAGAGACTTATATTGCTTCAAACTGTATGGCCGTGGCAGGCTTCTTGCTAACTGTTCTTATAGCTTAAATCAATCCATTTCCATAAATCTATACCTTGCCATGTGGCTTGTGGCTTACCGGGATTCTCACATGTATTTGTGCTGGTGGCAGCTGGCAGGTAGTGAGTCCTTCTGCCTTCCTGTTCTTTTATTTCTCCTCTCTGTTAGTTCCGCCTATACTTCCTGCCTAGCCATGGCCAATCAGGTTTTATTTATTGACCAATCAGAGCAACACATTTGTCATACAGACCATCTCCCAGAACAGCCAAGTGCAGACCATCTCAGACACCTGCACTCAGGCTCATGGTCCTAATCATCCTCTATGCGGACCTGCTGGGTAAAGCCATGAGGAACCCAAGAACGGGCCCCCACAGGACATACAAAACATCCCATAGCAGGTAGGTAGATAGGTAGGTAGGTAGGTGGGTGGGTGAGTAGGTAGATATGTAGGTAGGTGTATGTGTGTATACATATGTGTGTGTGTATATATATATGAAAATCACCTTGTCAGTACTCAAATCAATATTCAAAAGTCTATTTCTGGAGTTTTTGAAAAGGATTGCATTGAATCTATGAATCAAGATCAAGTTGAGAAAATTGATACATTAATATTAAGTCTCCCTATCCACAAACATAAAATCTCTATCTCTATTTAACATTCCCATGACTTTAGCATAATTTTTTAGTTTCCAACATAAAGATAATGTGCTTGTTTTGTTACATGTATATGTGGTATTTCACTTTGGAGAAAGTGAAAGTTAATAGTACTATATTTTTTTAAGTTTCATAGTATTTCTGAGATAGAGGAAAATGGTTGGGTTTTTTTATATTAACTTTATAAAAAATAATCTGTTGTAGGTTAACTATACAAAGGACAAAGACAAGAAAATAAGCAATTCTATTTTTTTAAAAGGAATGAATGGATACCTCATGGACATATGCACAGTGCTATTAAGCATGTGGATAGATACTTCACATTATATATTATAAGGAAAATGCAAAACAAAATTCTGATGGAATCTCTCTACACAGCTTTTAGAATGACCAAATTCAAAATATGGACAGTATCAAATCTCACCTGCATAAAGACGCATATCACATACAAAGACATTCCATTTCTTCTTTCCAATTCATGTATATTATTACTTTTTTCTCTCTCTTATTGGATCAGCAGGGATTTCAGTATATTGTTGAAACACAGTGCTAAGAAAAGACATTCTTCTCAGTAGGAAAGCTGAGTTTTCTTACTACTAAGTAATGTCAGTTCCTGGCTTTTTAAATGGTTTCTTTGCCAAATTCAGGATGCTACTCTTCATTCTTAGTTTACTACTTTGTATTTTGTTTTTGTTTTCATGAGTGATGTTGAATTTTTTAAGGGCTTTTTCTGTATCTACTGGCAGGATGATGTAATTTCCCTTTTTTAGAAAATTGATGTGATGATTATATCTACTTAATTTTGAATTCTGAGTAACTTATTTTATATGCAAACATTATATAAATATATATATACATATATATTAACTAAGTATGCATTATCAAATATAGTATCGCAGTTGTTATTTTGAACAAACTAGCCTCTGCTCAATTAAAATCAAAACATTCAGGGTTTGTGTACTCCTTCTGATGGCTTTCCTTTATAGACCTCAGCTTGTTATATGTTATTTTCCTTCTTTCTGAGCTATTTCTTTTAACATTTCTTGTAAGGCAGGTACACTGACAATAAATTCATCCGATTCTTGTTGCCAAAGATTTTATTTCCATTTCACTTTTGAAGAATAATTGCACACAATGCAGCACTCTGGGTTGTTGGGTTTTTTTCTCTCTCTTTCTCTTTGCAAACCTCATACATTTTACTCTGCTATCTACTTGCTTGCCGGTTTCCCAGGCAAAGCAGCACATCATGTTGACCACTGCCACGCTACAGCATTGTGTTATGTCCTCTCATTTATTTCAAGGTTCTTATGAAATTTTTCTAAAGTTTAAATATTATGTGCTCGAGTTTGTGGAGGATTTTTTTTTCTTGTTTTTCTGGGAAATTACTTATCATGTTTGGTATTTTCTGGGCTTCTTTGCTCTGCGATACAATGTTTGACACTAATTTTCAACAATTCTTAATCATTCTTACCTCGAATACTACTTCTGCTTCTTTTTCTATTTCTTTTCTTTCTTGTATGCCTATTACTTCTGGTACACCACTTCTCAATTCTCATCATTCTTAAATACTCTGGGAGGGTTTCCACAGGCTCCTAGCCCATCCCTCATTTTGCCTTTCATTCTTGAAGTCTTCGATATATCATTTTTTATTCTTCTCTCATTTATTACATCCACAGGGACTTCAGTTTCTTCTCCCTCCCCTCCCCTTAGTCTCTTCCCTTGCCTTCCCTCTCCCCTAGATCCACCCTTCCTCCTTATCCCCTCAGAAAAGAACAGGCCTCCTAGGGATATCAGCTAAACACATCATAATAATACTACTATAAGGCCAGGCACATGCTATCACATCAAGGCTGGATGAGGCAACCCAGTAGGAGGTAAAGAGTCCCATAGGCAGGCAAAAGAGTCAGTGACCACACCCCACTCACACTATTCAGAATCCATTTGAATGTTACAGCTCTGAAGAGAAAGGTACACTGACTGTCACAAGACAGGCTATACCTACAGCTGTGAAGGGAAGGTATGTTGGATACCTATAGCTGTGAGTAGAAAGGTATCCTGACTTGTCAGGAAGTCAGGCTATATCTGAAGCTGGGTTCTGGTGAAGGATGGTCTCCCCACAGGATGTGGCAATCCTGCTCCTCTCCAAAAGCCAGCCTTTACAGCTGAGCTGTGCTCCACTCTGCTCAGAGCATTTCTCACCAGAGATGTCCATTGCTGCTCTGCTCTGCTCCACTAGGGATTTGCCCAGCAGAGATTCTGCTTCTCTGCAGCAAAAGATTTCACCCAAAACTCTTTCAAGAGATTTATTTGGGAGGGAGGAATCCAGGAGAGTAACTGCCCTTGTCAGGGTGGAGAAGGACAGGGGCCAACTGAACAGGCACGGGGCTTCTATAGGGCTTCTTAGGGGTGGAGTTTCTCCAGGGAGAAGATTTTCAGGATGGGAATTGGTCAGATTTCAATCCCCTGAGTTTGGACAAGCTCAGAGGTTGGTTAGATTTCATGCTAACCATGGTTGGTTGGTTTTGCTGCTCAGGGATTGGTTGGTTTCATGCTCAGGTGGTCAGGGGCAGAGTGTTTCTTTGGCTTGGGTTTTAAGGTCAGGGTGTGTTTCTTTGATTCTGGTTTTAGAGCCAAAGTGTGTTTCTTTCACAGGCTCTGGTTTCAGGATCAGGGTGTGTTTCTTTCATTGGCTCTGTTTTCAGAGTCAGGATGTGTTTCTCTGGCTGGCCCTTTTATCCTACAATCCAACAGAACACCAAGCTACTCAACCATACTATTTATGCAGAGGACCTAGGTCAGACCCTTACAGGCTCCCTGATTTCTGTGAGCCCTTATGCATCCTGGTCAATTGATTCTATGGGCTGTGTCCTCTTGGTTTCCCTGACCCCTCTGCATCCTTCTATCCTTCCTCCCCAACCTCCACAGGACTCCCCTAGCTCCACTTAATGTTTGGGCTATAGGAGTCTGTACCTGCTCCCATCAGTTGCTGGATAAAGCCACACTGGTTTCTTTGATGAGGATTTTGCTAGGCTTTGGTCCAAGATCATTCTGCAGGCAGAGTGAACTATAGGTCTAAGGTTTTGTGTTTGGGTATTTAATTCCCTCCACTTGAGGCCTTGCCTGGTTGCAGAAGATGGTCAGTTCAGGTTCCATGTCCAAATTACTAGAAGTCTTTGGTAGTATTGCTGGGTCTTGAGATAGGTCAATTTCCAATTTTCTAATAAACTGCCATGTTGATTGCCAAAGTGGTTGTACAAGTTTGCACTCCTACCAACAGAGGAGGAGTGTTCCTCTAGCTCTACATCTTCTCCAGCATAAGATGTCATTAGTGTTTTTGATCTCAGCCATTCTGATAGGTATAAGATGGAATCTCAGAGTCCTTTTGATTTGCATTTTCTTGATAACTAAACAGGTGGAACATTTAGTGTTTCTCAGCCATTTGAGTTACCTCTTTTGAAAATTAATTCTCTGTTTAGATCTCTACCCCATTTTTTAATTGACATAAGTTTGTTGAAGTCTAGCTTCTTGAGTTCTTTATATATATATATGAATGCTAGACATATGTCATGTGTGGCATTGATAAAAATCTTTTCCCATTCTCTTGGCTGCCTTTTTGTACTATTAACAGTGTCCTTAGCCTTACAGAAGCTTTTCAGTTTCATGAGGTCTCATTTATTAATTGTTGATCTTAGTACTTGCCCTATTGGTGTTCTGTTCAGGAAGTTGTCTCATGTACCAATGTGTTCAAAGCTATTTCCCACTTTCTCTTCTATCTGGCTTAATATTTCTGGTTTTATGTTAAGGTCTTTGATCCATTTGGATTTGAGTTTTGTGCAGGATGATAGATATGGTACTATTTGCATTCTTCTACATGCTGACATCCAGTTAGACCAGCACCATTTGTTGAAGTTTTTCCCAATGTATATTTCTGGCTTTTTTTTTTTATATCAAAAATCAAGTGTCCATGGGAGTCTGGATTTACATCAGTGTCTTTGATGCAATTTCATTGATCACCATGTCTATTTTTATGCCAATATCATACAGTTTTCATTATTATAGCTCTGTAATACAATTAGAAATCAGAGATCCTGATGCCTACAGAAGTTCATTTATTCTGCAGAATTGTTTTAGCTAACCTGTGGGATAACTCATCCCTAACAGGCTTGAGAGGCAGCCAGCCCAAACTTGTAAAAAAGATACTTTCTGAGAGCCAACCTGGGTCTGCCTAAGGGCCTTAGCAACAGCGCTGAAACGTGATCTGGAGATGACCTGGACCAATGAGAGGCAGCCCTGTCACACCAGCAGATGCATATTCATCAGCGCCTCCCCCCCCAGTGTGGGGTTGAGGGTATATAAGGCTTGCCTCTTCCTGAATAAGCTGAGCTTGTTTCGACATTCTCCCAGAGACTGTCATTGACTCTGTGCCTACTTGGCCCCCTCCCCCAAAGGGAACAGCAGCACTCAACCCTGTCACACTGTGCCAGGTGGGTTTTTTTTTTTTTTTATCATATGAAGTTGAGTATTGTTCTTTAAAGGTCTATGAAGAATTGTGTTGGAATTTTAATGGTGACTTCATTGAATCTGTAGATTGCTTTCTGTAGGATGGTCATTTTTACTACGTTAATCCTACTGATCCCTAAACATGGGAGATCTTTCCATCTTCTGATATCTTTTTCAATTTCCTTCTTCAAAGATTTAAATTTTTTATTATACAAGTCTTTCACTTCCTTGGTTAGTGACCCTAAGATATTTTATATTATTATGGCTATTGTAAAGGGTGTTGTCTCCTTGATTTCTTTCACAGCCTCTTTGTCATTTGTATATAGGAGGGCTTATTTATTCTTGTATCCACTGCTTCTCTGAAGATGTTTATCAGCTATAGGTGCTCCCTAGTAGAATTTTTGGGGTCACTTAGTGTATACTATTACATCATCTGCAAATAACAATACTTTGACTTCTTTCTTTCCAGTTTGTTTCCCCTTGATCTCCTTTTGTTGTCTTATTTCTCTAACTAAAACTTTAAGTACTATATTGAATAGATATGGAGAGTGGGCAGCCTTGTCTTGTTCCTGAATTTCTTGGAATTGCTTTGAGTTTCTCTCCATTTAATTTGATGTTGGCTGTTGGCTTGCTGTATATTGCCTTTATACATTGAGATATGTCCCTTATATTCCTGATCTCTCTAAGAAGTTTATCAAATGTTGTATCTTTATGCTCTGAGACTCTCAGCCATACCCCATATCCTAATGAGCCCTCCAGAGGTATTCATGATTTCCAGTGTAATATTTTTTTACCTCCAGCATTTGTTTCTGGGTCTTTCTTTCAAAGATAGTGTCTAAGCTACTATTCTGTTGCTGTGAGGAGACACCATGATGGAGGCAACTCTTATAAAAGAAAGCATTTAACTGAAGGTTTGCTTATGGTTTCAGAGGCTTGGTTCATTATTATGATAGCATGGAGCAGATAGGCATGGTGCTGGGACAGTAGCAGAGAGCTTTGCATCCTCCTCAGGCAGAGAGATACACTAGGTCTGGTGTAGGCTTTTCAAAGACCACACTTAGTGACACACTCACTCCAACAAGGTCATACCTCCTAATCCTTCCCAAACAATTCCACAAACTGGGGACCAAGCATTCAAACATATGAGCCTATGGTGGCCATTCTCAAATGAGCTCTGATTAACCCTAGAAAATTAGGTTCTAATAAATTCTCAAAGGGTTAGAATTTGTTTAAAATGTATCTGGGACATGGGGCACGGCTCAGTTAGTAAAGCACTTTCAATGCAAGAATGAGGATCTGAGCTGGAAACCACAAATAATCAATACATAAATAAATGCCAGGTGTGGTAGCTGGGTAGAGTGGCTTGCCCCAATAATCCCATTGAAGTAGGAGTGGAAAAAGGAAAATGTCTAAAGCTTACTGGTTAGCCAGATTAGCAAGTCAGATGCTCCATGTACAGTGAGAAACCCTGCTTCAAAAATAAGGTGAAGAGACATTGAGGAAGACAATTAGCATTAACCTTTGGACTCCACATACACACATACATACATGAATACACTCATATACATGGGAATGTAAACACACATAGGCACACAGAGTTCTTCTTTAAGTCTCATTAGTTAAAATAGAATGATCTTAATCCAAGCACTTGGGAGGCAGAGCCAAGCAAATCTCTGTGAGTTCGAGCCTTTCATCCACTTGGATTTGAGTTTTATGCATGGCGACAGATATGGATCTATTTGCAATCTTCTGCATGTTGACATCCAGTTATGCCAGCACCATTTGTTGAAGATGCTTTCTTCTTCCATTGTATAGTTTTGGCTTCTTTGTCAAAAATCAGGTGTTCATAGGTGTGTAGATTAATGTCAGGATCTTCAAGTTGATTCTACTGGTCCATGTGTCAGTTTTTATGCCAAAACCAAGCTATTTTTATTACTATAGCTCTATAGTAGAACTAGAAGTCAGGGATGGTGATGCCTCCAGAAGTGCTTTATTGTAAATGACTGTTTTAGATATCCTAGACTTCATTTTTCCATATGAAGTTGGGTATTTCTCTTTCAAGGTCTGTGAAGAATTGTGTTGGGATTTTGATGGGGACTGCATTGAATCTGTAGATTGCTTTGGGTAAGATTGCTATTTTTATTGTCTTGGTTCAACCTATCCATGGGAGATCTTAATATTTTCTGATATCTTCTTCAATTTATTTCTTCAAGGATCTAAAGTTCTTGTTATACAAGTCTTTCACTGTTTGGTTAGAGTCAATTTACAGCAAACCAACAGCAAATAATAATAACCCCAAGGTATTTTATATTATTTGTGGCTATTGTAAAGGGTAATGTTTCTATGATTTCTTTCTCAGCCTGTTTATCAGTTGTATATAGGAGGACTACTGATTTTTTTTTTTTAGATAATCTTGTATCCTGCCACATTACTGAAGGTGTTTATTAGTTGTAGAATTTCCCTGGTAGAATTTGAGGGGTCATTTATGTAGACTATCATATCATCTGAAAATAGTGAAAGTTTAATTTCTTTTTTTCCAATTTGTATTCCCATGATATCCGTTTGTTGTCTTATTGCTCTATCTAGAACTTCGAGTATTATATTTAATAGATATGGGGAGAGTGGATAGTCTTATCTTATTCCTGATTTTAGTGGAATCCCTTTTAGTTTCTCTTCATTTAATTTGATATTTGCTGTTGGTTTGCTGTAAATTGACTTTATTATGTTTATGTATGTTTCTTATATTCCTGATTTCTCCATGACCTTTATCAGGAAGGGGTGTTGGATTTTGTCAAAGGCCTTTTCACCATCTAATGAAATGGTCATGTGTTTTTTTTTCTCTCAATTTGTTTATATGATGGGTTACATTGACAGATTTTCAAATGTTGAAACATCTCTTTATCTCTGGGATGAAGCCTACTTGATCATGATGGATAATTTTTTTAATGTGTTCTTGGATTCAGTTTGCTAGTATTATATTGAGTTTGCATCAATGTTCATGAGGGAGATTGGTCTGTAATTCTCTTTCTTTGTTGCATCTTTGTGTGGTTTGGGTATCAGGGTATGTAGCCTCATAGAAAGAGTTTGACAATGTTCCTTTTGTTTCTATTGTATGGAACAATTTGAGGAATATTGGTATTAGCTCTTCTTTGAAATTCGCATAGAATTCTGCACTGAAACCATCTGGTCCTGGGATTTTTTTGGTTGGGAGACTTTTAATGACTGTTTCTATTTCCACAGGAGTCTATTTAAATTGTTTATCTGGTCTTGATTTAATTTGGGTATATCTTACCTATCCCAAAAATTGTCTATTTCTTTTAGATTTTCCAATTTTGTGAAGTACAGGTTTTTGAAGTATGACCTGACGATTCTTTGGACTTCCTCATTGTCAATTGTTGTGTCTCCCTTTTCATTTCTGATTTTGCTAATTTGGATATTTTTGGTTTTCTATCTTGTTGATTTTTCTCAAAGAACCAACTCTTTGTTTCATTGCTTCTTTGTATTGTTCTCTTTGTTTCTATTTTATTGATTTCAGCCCTCAATTTGATTATTTTCTGGCATCTACTCCTCCTGGGTGAGTTTGCTTCTTTTTCTTCTGGAGCTTTCAAGGGTGCTGTTAAGTTGCTAATGTGAGATTTCTCCAACTTCTTTATGTAGGCATTTAGAGCTATGAACTTTTCTCTTAGAACTGCTTTCACAGTGTCCCATAAGTTTGGGTATGTTGTACATTCATTTTCATTGAATTCTAGGAAGTCTTTAATTTCTTTATTTATTTCTTCCTTGACCCAATGGTAATTCAGTTGAGCATTATTCAGTTTCCATGAGTTTGTAGACTTTCTGTAATTTGTGTTGTTGAAATCTATCTTTAGGCATGGTGATCCAGTAAAATACAGGAGGTTATTCCAATTTTTTTTTATCTGTTGAGATTTGATTTATGACCAACAATGTGGTCAATTTTAGAGAAGGTTCCATGAGGTGCTGAAGTGAAGGTATATTCTTTTGTGTTAGGGTGGAATGTTCTGTAGATATCTACTAAGTCCATTTGAGTCATAACATCTGTTAGATCCCTTATTTCTCTTTTAAGTTTCTGTCTAGCAGACCTGTCCATTGGTGAGAGTGGGGAGTTGAAGTCTCCCACTACAAGTGTGTGGGGTGTTCGATGTGCAATTTAAGCATTAGTATGTTTCTTTTACATCTGTAGGTGCCCTGGTATTTGGAGCATAAATGTTTAGAATTGAGACTTTATCTTGATGGATTTTTCCTGTGATGAGTATATAATGTCCTTCTTGATCTCTTTTGATTAATTTTAGTTTGACGTCTATTTTGTTAAATATTAGGATAGCTACACCAGCTTGCTTCTTAAGTCCATTTGACTGGAAAGACTTTTCCCAGCCCTATACTCTGAAGTAGTGTCTGTCTTTAAAGTTGAGTTGTATTTCTTGTATGCAGCAGAAAGATGGATTCTGTTTTTGCATCCATTCTCTTAGCCTGTGTCTCTTTATAGACAAATTGAATCCATTGATATTAAGGGATATTAAAAATCAGTGATTGTTAATTCCTGTTATTTTTTGGTGATAGTGTTGTGTGTTTCCATTCTTTAGAATTTGTTAGTGTGGGATGTAGATGTAATTCTAAACAGTCTTATCAAATAAGAAACACAGAGCCAAATAAAGAGTTAAAAGCCCAAGAGGTCACAGCCTTTAGTTTACCATTCGCTGCCGTCCTTCCCCTGAAAAAAGAGGCCTACTTCCTGTGTGTCTGTATTTTTTTATTGACTTTCTGTTCTGCCTTCTCATTGGTTCTAAACCCAACCACATGACTTCTTCATCACTGCTTGTCTATACAGACCTCCAGGTCTCTATGGTTGGTACTTGGATTAAAGGCATGTGTCACCAGGCTGGCTATGTCCTTGAACACACAGACCTGCCTGCCATGTGATCAGATTAATGGCATGTGCTACCACTGCCAGACTTCTGTTAAATGGCTTGCTATTAGCTCTGACCCCCAGGCAACTTTATTAACATACAAATAAAATCACATTTCAGCACAAATAAAATATCACCATAGTGAGATTATCTATTGCCTGTGTTTTTATGGGTGCATCTAACTTCCTTGGATTGGATTTTTCCTTCTAGTGCTTTCTGTAAGCCTAGATTTGTAGATAGGTATTGTTTAAATCTGGTTTTATAATGGAATATTTTATTTACTCCATCTATGGTGATTAAGAGTTTTGCTAGGTATAATAGTCTCAGCTGGCAACCATGGACTCTTTTTTTTTTTTTAAGGCAGCAGCTGTTTATTTTTAGTGACTGTCATACAGTGTTATTACATGGTAGAATCATTATGTCTTCTTGAGAGGTTTTCTAAGGTAGGATTTGGAGCCTTCCACATTTATTAGATGCCTTCTCATTAATTCTCTCCAGTTTTGCAATTCTAGAGCTCTACTTTCAGTTTCTTGGTCTAGAAGGATTAAATGAGGACTCTTAATGTCTACATAACATCTGTTCAGGACTTTCTGGCTTTCAAAGTCTCCACTTAGAAATCAGGTGTTATTCTGATGGGTCTGCCTTTATATGTTACTTGGCCTTTTTCCTTTGCAGCTCTTAATAGTTTTTCTTTATTCTGTATGTTTAGTGGTTTGATCTTTATGTGGCGAGGGGACTTCATTTTGGGGTCAAGTCTATTTGATGTAAACTTTTTGTATCTTCATAGGCATTTCCTTCTTTAGGTTGGGAAAGTTTTCTTCTATGATCTTGTTGAATATATTCTCTGTGCCTTTGAGCTTATATTCTTCTTCTTCTATCCCTATTATTCTTAGGTTTGGTCTTTTCATGGTGTCTCAGAATTCCTGGACAGTTTTTGTTATGACTTTGTTGGCTTTAGTGTTTTCTTTGACTGATGAATCTATTTGATCTATTGTATCCTGAACACCAGAGATTCTCTGTTCCATCTCTTGCATTCTGTAGGTTATGCTTGCATCTGTAGTTCCTGTTTGTTTACTCAGATTTTTCATTTCCAGCATTCCCTCAGTTTGTGACTTCTTTATTGCATCTATTTTAGTTTTCAAAACTTGAAATGTCTCCTTCACCTGTTTGATTGCTTTTTCTTGGTTTTCTAAGCTTTCTTTAAGAGATTTATTGTTTTCTTCCATTTTTTTATTTGTCTTTTCCTCAATTCCTTTAAGGGAATTTTTCATTTCCTCTTTAAAGGCCTCTATCATCTTCTAAATGTCATTTTTAAGGTCGATTTCTTCTGCTTCTTCTACATTGGGATGTTCAGGTCCTCCTGATGTAGAAGCACTAGGTTCTGGTGGTACCATATTACTCTTTATGTTGTTGAGTATATTTTTGCACTCGTGTCTACCTATCTCTTCCTCCATTTGGTGCAAAAGGTGTCTAAGTCTCAGGGAGCTACTCTTGGTCCAAATGGCACTCCTGATCCAATTGGAGCTCTTGGTCCAGTCAGAGCTGGCAGAGTCTGTGTCTCAGGGAGCACTTCTTGGTCCTATCAGAGCTCTAGGTCCAATTGGAGCTGATGGACTCTGTGTCTCAGGGAGCAGATGCAGTCTTAGAGGATGGGTGGGTTTTGGGGGGATAGAGTGGGGCTTGTAGGTTACAAGGTTCTGTGGGGGAGAGGGGGTAATTCCTGCCTGCTGGCCTGCAACTGGGGCTGCAATGGGTGGGGGGATGTGGACATGGGTTGTGCCCTTGAGCCTAAAGTCTAGGGTGGGCTGATCCGCTAGGAGAACAAAGACTCAACTCTCGGTCCAATCAGAGCTGTTGAGGTCCAGGTCTCAGGGAGCAGTTGCAATCTCCAGGGATGGTTGGGTTTGGGAGGTGTAGTTGGGTTTGTAGGTTATAAGGTCCAGTGGGAGGGGATGGTCCTGGCCTGCAACTGGGGCTGCAATAGGTAGGGGTATGGAGGAAGTGGTTGTGCCCCTGGGACTAAAGCCTAGAGGCTGGGGTGATCAGCTAGGAGAACAAAGACCATTGTTTTTGTTTTGTTTTGTTTTGTTTTGTTTGTTTGGGTTTGGTTTTTTGAGACAGGGTTTCTCTGTATAACAGCTCTGCCCATGCTGGAGCTCACTTTGTACACCAGGCTGACCTTGAATTTATAGAGATCTGCCTGCCTCTGCCTCCAGAATGCTGGGATTAAAGGCATGTGCCACCACCACCTGGATGAGGGAGTTATTTTAATCTCTCTGCCTTCAGATTTTTAGGCAAAACAAATATTTTTTCATGTTATATTATGAAAAATTCATCTTCACACCTGAATTTATTCACTCTTACATATGTCCCTGCAAGTCTCCCAATTAAAAAAAAAAAACAACTCCTAATTTTTAATAACCAGAGCTTTATGGAAATATGTTCATGGATCAAATCAACTGCCTCCCAAATACCATCTCTAACAAACATATCCAGTCAAAGCTTCAGCTCAATTCCAGCTTCCTCCTTGACACTGCTTACTGGACCTGGCCTTGAGAATCACACCCTCTAAGAATACATCTGTTCTTTTTCAAAAAAAAAAATGCTAGAAATTTACTTACTTAGCTGGGTATGGCAGCCATATACACTAGAACTCAAAAGGCTGAAGCAGGAGGATTGAGAGTTGAAGACCAAGTTAGGCTATACAAAGAGATTATATCTAAAATTAATAGGTGTTGATGTATTCAACAGTCTTATTAAATAAGAAACACAGAAACAATGTAAAAGAGAAAGCCAAGAGGTCAGAGCTCAGAGCTAAAATCTCACCCTTCTGCCTGCGGTGTCCCAGCTTCCCGAAAGAGAGCTATATCCTGTCTGTTCGTTTTTTTTTTTTTATATAGTATGTTGTTCTGCCTTCTCATTGGTTGTAAACCCAAACACATGACTGCCTCGTCACTGTCTGAATGTACAGCCCCCTAGGTCTTAAAGGCATATGTCTCCAATGCTGGCTGTATCCCTGAACACACAGAGATCTATGGAATTAAAGGCGTGTGCCACCACCGCCACACTCTGTCTATGGCTCTAATAGCTCTGACCCCCGGGCAACTTTATTTATTAACATACAATCAAAATCACATTTCAGTACAATTAGAATACTACCACAAATAGGTGTTCTCTTCACATCACTATGCTGCTTATAAATAAGAGGAGACAAAGATGGCTTGCTTCATCATGCTGGCGTCCCTCTGGAAAGACCTATCATTTATTCTCATATCACAATCTGCAATGTGAAGAGAAATGGAACAAATAAATCCAATCCAATGAGTAAAGTCTTACTATGAGAAAGAAAAAAAGCAGTCAACCCATTTTAAAATAATTTTTAAAATAATGCCCAGGTGCTCAGTGGACTCCATATCTGGAGATATGACTACTCATTTTTTTTTTCTGTACCCCACAAACTCTAGTTACACAAAAGCAATTATGAACAAATGTGCAATAAAACAGCAGGTGAGGCTGGAAAGAATTCAGAATACTGCCTGGGGGTAGGGAGTCATTTGTTGTTAAGCATCCCTAAATGCTATGCTCTGGGAAGAGTTGTGAATATGAATTTTAAATATTTAGAAACTTCAGGGTGCCTTAAATACAGATAATCCCCATTTTACAATTGGGGAAAACTGAGTCAGCACTCCTCAATGGCTCTAGATTTCTGCAGAAGGTAACCCCAGAAGGGCACTCAGAGTACAATTTGATTAAGACGCATAATTAGGAACCCTTCTTTTACTTAGCTGAGTCACCTGGTGTCTTGTTGCATACTTCTACCAAAATTAAATGCATTAATTTTTTTAAATTGAGTCCTGGAGAGTCTCATCTGCAGGGTAATCAAAGTAAATTATATTATTAAGTGTTAGAAGGTCCAAGACACAAAATAAAATAAATATGTATAAAAGACTAACAATGCTTTAGGAAAAGAGCTAAGAAATTGTTGGTTGTATTATTATTGAAGCCGCTACCAGCACTAGGCAGAGGAAGAGGCTACAAAGACTTTAATTTTCCTAGCAGATAATTTTCTCCAGTGAGAAAGAAAGCACACTAAAAATAGAGTTGCTGGTTTGCTATTTTATGAGACCTTGACATAAGTAGATAACTCTTTCGACTACATTTTAAAGCTGAGTAGGAACTATCTATTAAAGAAACTACAGACTGCCATGGAAGTGGCAGTCATGAACACTTCACATTCTTGTATTTAATCTTCCCATAAGATCAATCATTCCTCCACTTGAGTCCTGTGTCCTGTCTGTATCAATAAAGACATATGCAAGAAGTAGAACTCAAAAGCCCTGGGTCTTGTATGTTTAGGATAGTTCTATGATAAACCTCTAACCAAGGCAGTTTCTAGAGTCCAAGTTCTATGATAAATCCCTAACCAAAGTAGTTTCTAAGTAGGCATCTTGGCTTAGGCGTGAGGAAATTTACCAACTTACCAGGCTTGTGGAGCTCCCAAGGGAGACTGACCCCTTCCCCCAAATGGAGGCATAACAAAAACTACAAGAAAAACTTTTGATATAAAACAAAACTGTAAATGGAGGTGGAGATTTCTGTTCTGACCACTCAGTCTTAAATAAACACACAAAAGCTTATTTTAATTACAAAGTGCTCTGCCAATAGCTCTGGCTTGTTATTAACTAGCTGTTATTTTTAAATTAACCCATTTCTATTATTTTATGTATTGCCACATGGCCTTGGCTTTACCTATCCTCTGGCATCTTGATTCTTGGGCTGCTGGCTTGATTCTCTCTTGACTGCACCCTTCTTCATCCCAGTCCTCAGTTTGATTGCCCTCCCTAACTTTGTCCTGCCTTGCTATTGGCCAAACAGCTTTATTATTAACCAATGAGAGTAATGCATATTCACAGGACACAGAAGGATCACCCCACAGCACAAAGTTGTTAATGACTTCTTGGAACAAGAAAATTGATAACAAAGGGAAAATATCAATTGTTTGGTAGAGAAAGTACTAGGCAGAATTCAACAGCATTAAGTATTCAAAGAGAAAAACAAAAGTGAAACAAGTTGTTCAAGTCACAAAGCACAGCAGTGGCTAAATGCACTGGAGGGCCATCTTGGGTCATAAGGCTCACATAATAATGCATGAGTTTCTTCTGTTTCTGTTGCATTGTGATCTCTATATAGCAAGAATCTAGCTGTTACAGCAATAGGAATTTCTTGTCATATCTGTGTGTTCACAAATATTCAAACCAGGAATGGGCAGTCTGTAGGCTAGAGGCCAAATCCAGCCCAATGCCTAGAAATAAAACTTTATTGGAACACAGTTATATCTGTTCATATTCCTAATACTCATGGCTGCATTCAAGCTAGAGCAGTTTTAATGCTCCAAAGAACAGGCATAGTCATAAAATTAAATGTTCAATATGGCCAGGTATGGTGGTTCAACTTTCACCTTTAATCTCAGCACTCCAAAGGGAAAGACAGGCAGATATTTGTGAGTTCAAAGCCAGCCTTGTATTCACAGTGAGTTTCAGGCCAAACAAAGCTACATAGTGAGACTGTGTCTCAAAAATTAAAAAGAGAAGAGGAGGAAAAAGAGAGTTTTTCAACATGATTTGAGTTCAGAGTTCAAGGCAGAATAGAAAGAGATGAAATTATGAAGGTGTGTCAAGTCTTGTAATCCATGAAGTGTTTGAATTTATATACAAAATTATGAGATGTTTGTATATTTGGGGTAGATATAAATGACTCACTGCAAACAGTCTGATCACATTAAGTAAAATGGATAAAAGAAGGAATAGTAGTGACAGCAAAGACCTCAATCAACAGGCTGCTGCACTCACTCTGGGAATCGGGGTCTGTTTTATTATTTGAAAATTTCACACATATATATAATGTTATGATTACCCACTCATGCTTTAAATTGTCTATCCCTCCCATGCCTATCAGCACACCCCATTTTTGGTGATATTTTATTTGTATTAAAATGTTTTTTGTATGTTAATAAATAAAGTTGCCCGGGGGTCAGAGCTATTAGCAAGCCATAGGAAAGCAGGGCAGTGGTGGCCTACAATTGTAATCCCAGCACTTGGTAGGCAGAGCTAGGTAAGTCTCTGTGTGTTCAGGGATACAGCCAGTATTGGATACACATGTCTTTAATCTCAATACTAACCATAGAAAACCTGGAGGTCTATACAGACAGGCTGTGATGAGGCAGAACAGAAACTCTATATAAAGACTTTAACACAGGAAGTATCTCTGGTTTGGAGAGGTAGGACCACCGCAGGAGGAAGGGCAGGAGGAAGGGCAGGAGGAAGGGCAGGAGGAAGGGTAAGGTTTTAGTTCTTAGCTCTGACCTCTTGGCTTTCTTCTTTGCAAAAAATAAAAATAAAAAAAGAATTTCTAAATGGTCTTATTAAATAAAAAACATGGAACCTGAGAGATCAGGGAAATAGGGAAAGCTACCAGCCAACCTTACCTCACCATCTCTGCAGCTTCCAAAGAGACCTACTCCTGTATACCCACACCTATGTGCCTTTCTGTTCTGTTCTCTCATTCGCTCTCTCAGCCCAGGTACATCACTTCATCTTCCTGCCCAGCTGTGTCATTTCCTGTTTGTCTGTACAGACTTCCAGAACTCTATGGTTGGTGCTGGGATGTGTCAGCATGCCTGGCTCTATTCCCCAGTGTAGACTTGAACTCACAGAGATCTAGACAGATCCCTGCCTGCCAAGTGATAGGATTAAAGGTATGTGTTACCATTATCTGACTTCTGTTTAATAGCTGGCTTTTTCCTCTGATCCCTAGGCAAGCTTTATTTATTAGAGCACAAATAAAATATCACCACATTTCCTCCTTTTTTGTATAAAATAAAAAATAAAATAGTTATAACTAATAGAAGAAAAACTATATACAATAAGTATAACAACTATATATAATATATACAAGCAACAAATACATTAACAATGTCTAGTCCATTTGCATTTGACAAATTCAGCAAAAAATATTCCATTATCTATCCTATTTTGGTGAGTCCAAAATGTACCTAATTCACCTTCTATCCTAACTTATATTACCAACAGAAAATAGATATATTTCAATTAGGTAGGTAATCTTCAAACACTTCAAAGACCTACAGAATACGACATTTAAAATGTTTTAAAAACTTAGACTTTGCTGGACAATAAGACACATCTGCTCCTGGCAGCACCCATTTACTTTAAAGAGGAAGATAGGCATTGAAGACACTTCACATGGAGTTTATCTTCTTCTTGGTAAAAAGAACCATTTGGTCAAGAAACTGTTTTTGCCTGGACTGCTTGACAAAATGTTGTATCAATTAGACATGTAGGATCCATAGGAAGGTGACCACTGAACTTTGCAAGGCAAGATAGTCTTTCAGGTTCCTGTTTCACAGAAGAAACTGCCAGACATTCTACTGGACATAGAGAGAAGCAACTGAGAGACTCTAGACCTATAGACTGAAGATGAATGCCCCAAAGTTACAGAAGAACTTTGCATGACTGACCAGGCAAGCAACTGTCTCTGTCATTTCCAGAATTTTGGAAGTTACTTACAATGCATTTCCTGTTTATTTAGGTAATATTATATCCTTCCGGGGTCTTTGATGTAGTTGAAGACTAAATAGTTATAATTATAATTTAAAGATATGGAACTTTAGACTTACAAATATAGGATAGATGATAGAATATATTCTTTAATTTTACAAAATACAAATAGACTAGATATTGTAACTGTAATTCTTGCTTGATAACCGTTCTTTTATATATAATTTTACTATGTTAAAGTTAAAATCTTCCTTTTTGATTAGACAGAAAAAAGAAGGTGCTGTGTGATATTGTTCTGTATGCTATTAATATGTGTTGCTCTGATTGATTGATATATAAAAGGCTGATTGGCCAGTAGCCAGGCAGGAAGTATAGGCAGGGCAAGCAGAGAGGAGAATTCTGGGAAGAGAGAGGATGAGTCAGGAGTTGCCGGCCAAACACAGAAGAAGCAAGATGACAAGGCGGAACTAAGAAAAGATACTAAGCCATGTAGCTATACATAGATAAGAATTATGGGTTAATTTAAGTGTAAGAGCTAGTCAGTAACAAGCCTGAGCAAATGGCCAAGCAGTTATAATTAATATAAGAAGCTTCTGAATGATTATTTTATAAGTGGAACATGGGACTGAGGGGACTTGGTGGAACTGGAGAAACCCTCCAACTACAGGGGTCTAAGCCAAGGAAATAACAGTGGGTGTGGAGAGGAGTAGAGAGATCCAACAAGTATTGTCAAGGCAAACTAACAAACTTGGCCTTGTGTATTGACTGCTTTGCATATCATTGGGAGAAGGCCTTTAGTGACTCACTCAAGAAAGGTTTTTATTTTTCTCTCATTATAAAAGGCTCGTGACAGACTACCCAAACTCTATCTACTGAAGAGATTGCCAAACATCATCTCCATCCTCCTTCATCCTCACTCCACATCCTAATTCATATCCCATTATTCTCCTCATCATGGTTGATACATAGGTGTTCTATTTGTAGGCATTGTTTAGACATGCTTAGACATAGAGATAAGCACAGTAAAAGTGAGAGCTGAGGAGACAACTCAGTGGATAAAGTGCTTGATGCGAAAGCATGAGGATGGGATTTCAAACCCCCAGGACCTATATAAAGCTAAGTGTGGTCGCACTCATCTGCTTCAAACAAGGTGGAAGCAAGCACTTTTACTCCAGAATGTCCTCTGAACTCCATGTGTTTGCTTTGGCAGTTCATGCCTGTGCACACATATGAGCACACACACACAAATTTCAAAAGAATTAAAGGAAAGAAAAGGCATTAACTCAACCTAGTCTGTTTATTTATATCAGGAAAACAATGGCATTCCTAAACATTCTTGGAAACTTCCCATCCACTAGCCATTAAAAGATCACATGATTGCCTCTAAAGTCAAGAAACTCTGTAAGGACATTTTTTTTTTTATCAGAGCACATTACAAGGCTTAAACAAAATCAAGATTCTTAACTATGTAAAAGGGGAAATGAATTTGGAGCAGACGACAAGCCCTGTCTGCTAGGGAGTTACAGAATTTGATGACAAGGGGATCAAGACTATCACCCAGGGTACCAGTCAGTCACATATGCAGAATATTTAATCTCATAGTTACTTCAGGAGGAGGAGAAAGAGCTACATGAAGAAATGGAGACAAAGGATAGATGAAGAACAAGCTAGACTTACAATATGTTGAGTGTGCAGTATCTATGGGATGATGATTGATCATGAGAGCCTGAGGCTAATGAGAAAAGTCTGAAATAATGACATAATGCAGAAAGTGCTGTATGTCTGATTCAGATGTCTATGACTTTCTGCTATATCTGGCTGATCATCATTTCTTCTTCAAAAGCTTTAATCTTAAAAAAAAAAACATTTACAACTAGTATTTTAATGACTCTCTCTGAAGATATAAAGGTTTTTAGTTAGCCAGTGATTTGTTTAATGTTGACCAAAATGTAAAGGAAAAGTGGTTTGCATAGCATCCCAGACAACTTTCCTCTTATTTGCTAAAAATGATATTTACCTTGTGTTTGGTTTGTTTGGCTCTTTTGAAATTATTCATGAAAGAAAAAAAAAAGACACACTAGGATTGGGCAATCACCTTCAACACAGGCAGCTGGTGGGAGGTGTCTCTGCACTATGGAACTAAAACTGGATCAGGAATGACACCAGCTGACAATGCTTATCCTGGGACTGGACATGAGCATCTGGGATCCTACTTGTTGCAATTAAAAACAATGTTGTGTCCTAAATTCTTGTATTCTGTTTTTTGAATACTTCATTAGATAATTGGATGAGATTAGATGAATTAGATTTGCATGATTTCAGATATTTGTAAGACCATTCCACTTTACCCTAAGGCAACAACTGTGTCTATAATCCAGTCCTTGTTAATCGCAAGATTCTTAAAACAAAGCTCCTTGTAGAGAATCTTAAAAGAAAAATTACAGTCCAAAGCCACAGGAAGTTCACGGCACAGCAAGAAACTACAATGGTGCTTATGTTAGTTGGCTTTCTATCCTGTGAGAAGTCAAATTGAAAGAGAGGAGATTTATTTTGGGTTTAAGGTTTGAGAGGTTTTGGTCTACTTATCAGAAGACCAAATCAAGATAGCTTGGTTCTGTGGTAGGAGAGCCATAGTTAAGAGAGAATGTTCTGATGAAAGGGCATGGCAGAACAAAACTACTCAAGGCAACTGGAAAGCAGAGAGAATGGGCAAGAAATTGTCTGGGAACAAGGTATTCTTTCAGGGACACAACCCTAGTGCCCTACTTCCTCCAATTGGACTATTGTACAGTGGTCAATTCCACCTGTGAACTCAGCAATGAATTGAGCCATTGGTAGAGTTAGTACCCTCATGATCCAATCACTTCTCAGTCACTACCAACTGAAGACCAAACTCCAACACATTGGACTCTCATGGGAGTGAGGAAAGTGCTTCATATCCAAATCACACACTACTCTGTGATGAAGTGCTAAGGCAGCAAACAGAAGACATTTTCAGAGTAAGCATAGGACTTCTACTGGACAAAGATTAAGTGAGGGTTATTTAATACTACCAGAGAGAAGAAAATGCAGGCATCTTTCATCTTCCAAAATATATACAACTCTATAGTTTTTTCATATAACAAAGAACAAATTCCAAATTGTTTTGTTTGCTTACTTGTGTGCCTGCTTGCTTGGTTTTGGCAGGTTCTGTACATGTAGCCTAGGTTGGCCTTAAGCTCATGACTCTCTGCCTCTACCTCCCAAGTGCCAGTATTATAAGCATGTGCCACTGTGAATTCTGTATTACCAAAGTAGATAAAGAGAAATACAGGGAAATTTTTCAATTTTTCTTGAATATATTTTACACTGTATTTTTCTCTTCTCTAGTCTTTTGCTCTGATAATTCCTTCAACCTTCCTCATGGTAGCTGCCAAATCACAACACTTTAGGCTTCAGATTTTAGTCTAGAGCTGCCCTCTGATAAAGAAGGAAGTGTAGAAGTCATGAATACTGTGTTAATCAGCCTCCCGTGGTAACCACAAATGCCCGAGGCAAATAAGTATAAAAAGAAGAAAGGTTTATATGGGCCCACTGCTTCAGAAGTTCCAGTCTATGCTCTTCCTTACAACTCATGTTCCTGTGTTGAGGTAGTACACATGGCAGCAACACATAGTGGAGAGTCTCATCTCATGGTGGACAGAAAGCAAAGAGAAAGAAGGGGCTAAGGTTCTAATATCCCCTTGAGAGGTGTGACCCCCAAGTGCTAACTTCTTTCAATCCAGCTTCACCTCACTTAGGTGTCACTACTATCCAACAGCAGTATAGGCTGCTGGCTAATCTTTTCACACATAGGCCTTCAGGGAACACCTACCCAAGCTAGAGAAAACAATTTTTATGAAGAATTCATGGCTTCCATCTTCCTATCCAAATTGTCACATGTAGGCTCACATGACTCATTCCATCTATTCATCATAAGGAAAGGCATCAAAGAATCACCTGTGATATCTAAAACAATGTGAGTCTCCTGCACAGTGATTAATTGTGGCTGTCTCTGCCAACATTCAAGACATTGGGTCTCTACCTGAATAAGAAGGGCAAAGGCCCTGCCTTCTGTTCAACATATTATGCTGAAAATGAAAAATAAACCTCTAGATAGTTAAGACACTGAGGTACCAAATCTAAGGCAGTTTGGTACATCCCAACAAATATAAAGATCCATTTTTATTAAGCACTCAAGTAGTTTTCTTTGTGTGTTTCTGTCAAAAACAAAACAAAAGATGTTTAAGAACTACTTTAATAAAGAAAAACTACTGTTGACAACAATACTGTAAGCATAATCTTAATTAGTATAATTGTTAATATTAGCATCTGCTCAACTTTAATAATGACAACAATGCTGTCTTTATCTATCTGGGTGTTGTAGTCTTATTAATAATTCTTCCTGACTCCAGAAGTAAAATGTGTTTTTTGAAGAAAATACAAGATTATAAAAAGAACAATAGCATTTCTTCCAGAGAGGTGAATGGGGATCTGGTAGAGGAAGTGTCATACCAGATCCGCAGGAAAAATGATAGAATTATGAAGGCTCTCATGAATGGAGCTTCCTCCAAATGAGGATACATCCTCTCTATTTAAAAGGCACTGCTTTAGTCCTACAGATTTAATTTGATTATTATTTTAATTATGTGTATGTAATTGCCTGTGGTGTGGGGGGGGGTTGCCTATGAGTGCAGGTGCCCACAGAGGCAAGGAAAGGGCATCAGATCCCCTATAACTGGAGGTACAAGTGGTGTGAGCAAGACAACACAGGTGTTAGGAACTAAACCTGGGTCTTCTGGAAGGGCAGCACATGCTCATAACCACTAAGCTGTCTCTCCAGTTTCAAGTTCCTTAATGTTCACCTGAGCAAGGCAGCATGTCCAGATTCTGAATGGTGCTAGTAACACTCTGTTACTGTCCCCTGTGACTTCTGGTTTTATTAGGCATGCACCACCACAAAATATAAATACTAAATAATTTACTGAAAGTCCTTTTTATTGCAGATATCATGCATGGCTAATTTGTCTCTGATAGTGAGATGTAAGCTGAATTGTTCTCATCTAATTGCCAGTTCCCTTCAACCGCATGCTGTCATTAGTAAGCACTTGTCCTTGCTTTTCTTTATGCAAAGAAAATATCATAATTATTCAGAATGTTTGTGGGCTTGTGATGAGATTTGGTACCTTGGATTTCAAACAGGAGCAATTTCATAGGCGACCCCATTGGGAATATGAACTTGGATCTTGTTACTCACAAAGTAACCAGTTTCCCTCAAGACCTTGTTAGAACTAAGAAAACCTTCAGTGAGTGTATGCATATAAGCTGGAGACAATATCTGACCTAAAATACACAGAAATACTCAGGGTTCCAAATATCTCACTTCTCTCATTATTACATAATGATAGATTTGGGGTTAAGCCACTGTGTGTGCAATGTTCATCACAGAGAAAGAGCATGAGCTATTAAGATTTTCAGAGAATCACTATGTTTTGTCTGCATCTGTGCCTGCTTTCCTGTGAGGAACTTGTCTTGTGACATCTAAGCAGGAAATTTACAGTAGCCACACAGGACAGAACCAACATAGGACAGAGTCTAGGTTTTAGGTTTTACTGCGGAATACTGAACATAAATGCGTAGTGCAAGATAGGGACTTATTTTTATCATTCTTTCATGAAACATAATACCTTCCAGATGGAAAGAGAAAGGTTATAATAGATAGCATAGATTAAAATAAATATCATAATTGACAATATGGATGATCAGTAAATGCCATTTGTACTTGAATGTGATGATATATCAGAGACACACTTAATTACCTCTTATATCTGTAGAACTCAACAATTTCAAGTCCAGAAGAGTTCTCTAAGGTCTCCTAGGTCTCTCCTCCACTTTCCACTACTAAGCATGTAGTGTTTGCTTGAGGATCCTGGACAGTGGGGAATTCACTATAGATAGAAGGCAGCCTATTCTGTTTTATGAAAATGCAAACAGATATAAATCCCTTCCCTTCTTCATAAATATGCCTCTCTATATCTTTTCTCTCATCATCATTGGTAGTGACAAAGAGGCCACCTCTCAAGTATCTGAAGCTGCTCTCCATGTTTTCTTTTCTCCATCCTCTGCCTGTCCTTGCACTCCAGCCATAAGTAGCAGGAGTGGACAAGCACTACAATCAGGATTAATGATTTCTTATGGTTTGGAGTTCTCAGACCTGGTTTTTCTCTTCTGGAAATATATTTGCACATTTATCAATTTATTTAGAGAGTAATTATTGAATGAGTGATTATTGAAAGCTAGGCATTATTATAGGCCCTAGAGACATAACAGTAGATGTAAAACATAATCTTCTGGCCCTTATGGAGCTTCCATTTTGACCATGGGAGATTACAAAGTAATTCTAATAATAATAATAATGAGGAGGAGGAGGAGGAGAAAATCAATATTGGTTTCTCTGTGGAAATTAATGTAGTAATGTAAAAGAAAATACTATCCAAGAAAAAAAACACAAAACAACAATATTTGAGCAGAAAACTGAAGGAAGTAAAAACATACAGACCTGGGAAATAACACTTCAATGAAAAGTGACAAATACTGAAAATCCATGAGTAGGTCAAGTGCTTAATGTGCTATCGGGTCAACAATGAGGAAACTATAGTTGAAACTTAGTAACCTCAAGGGCAAGGAGCAAAATGCTGATTGTACAGACCTGTCACCATTGAAAGGATGTGGGTTTCTGGTTTTGTTTTCTCTGAGTGAGACAGAAGAGTGCTCGTAGGTCATAAGCAAATCAGCAACATCATGTGGTCTAGCATGAAATGGACCCCTGTGGTCACTATGCAGAGAATGATGTGAGTGTGAGGAGGGAATGGATAAAGGGAAACCAGGAAGGCCATTGAGGAGAATAAAGTAATGGGCCAGGACAAAGATAATAGTTTAGCTAAGAGTGGTGATGTTGGAAGCTTTGAGCCAAAGCTACTTAGCAAGTAATCTTTCTATACTCAGTGCTAGTAAGCATGCTTTCATATAAAATTCTAATCTACATCAACTTAAGTGCTGTTTGAAACTTACTGAAGGAAATTGTCTAACAATTCTGCCATAATTAAGTGACTTCATAAAAGAAATGCGTTGGCTCTGACTTCCCTAAGTTTCCCTTCATCTGACCTCCCAAGAATTGCTACAGTGTGTCAAACTCTGTCTGAATATTTTTCTGTCATCATTTGACATGGGATGATAAAATCCAAATGCATACACTTCTTAGCAACCAGACAGGTAAAGCAGACACTGGCAGATTACCATTTATATGACCTCTCCATTCATGATTCTTATGTGTGTGCATGTGGAAGCCAGAAGTCCACCTTGGGCGGTATTCAAGAGTCTATCCACCTTTTCTTTCTCAAAGTGGGGTCTCTCATTAAGACCCAGGGCTTTCAAATTAGGTAAGCTTGGCTGACTAGTGATCTCCAGGGATCTACCTGTCTCCATCTCTCTAGTACTAGAATGACAATACATTCCACCATGCCCAGCTTTTTACATGGGTTTTGGGGCTCAAATGCAAGTGTTATGCTGTGTTCTAAGCCATTTAATAAGTGGGATATCTTCAAAGCCTCTCCATTCACAAAAAGCCTCTATAACTCTTCCTTGTTGGACCTATAGCATATACCTCTTGATGGTCAAAGAGGTCAGAATGTTTAGGAATATATGAGTTCCTGAGATATCCCTTTCAAGGATGAATTCTGAAGTTAAACTTTTAGGCTATTCACCTTCAGAGGCTTCAACAATAACACATAGACCAGTTTCCTTTTTAAGAAATCAAGAAAATAATTAAGAGGCCTCTTCAACCCCAAGTGAGTACAAAGTCAGCTAACTCAAAACACCTGTAGGACATGATCAATGTGACTTCTTCCCAAGCTTAGCACATTAGGGGAACAAAAAGAGATCTTCTTCAACCCCTGGGAAATAGCTCTACTCAAATACCTCTGTACAATCCAGAGAGTACACCCACACAGAAAATGTTGAGAGGATCCCACAATCCAGTCAGTCTGGTTGGGAAAGCTCTTCCCTGTATGAAGCCAGTACATAAATAATGACAGAAGTAGCTGTGGTTTGTTTATTTGTTTTTCAAATGTGAAGATCCCAACAAATGTAGAGATCAACCCTAAAGAAATGGAGATTTGTGGACTATGTAACAAAAAAAATTCAAAATAATCACCATAAAGATTACTGGCAAATTTAAGAATGTGATGCATAAACAAAATGAGAATACAGACAAAGAGATAGTAAATAGTAAAAATAACTAAGATTGTGGGTTCTGGAGAATATAATAATATAATGGGAAATTTTAAAATTCACTAAAGTAGTCCAAGAAAAAGTTTGATCAAGTAAAAAAAAAAGTGACTCTGAAGAAATATCATTTGAAATTATACAGTCAGAGGAGAAAAGAAAATAGGAATGAAACAGACTCATAAAGGCTAGGAAAGGCCTGGAGAGATTGTTCATTGGGTAAAGAGCTTGCTCAACAAACAAGAGGACCTGGGTTCAAATCCCCAGAAGCCACATAGAAGATGCACAGACATTGTAGACACCTGTAATCCCAAAACTCAAGGGGCAGAGACAGTAAAATCCTCAAGACAAGCTGGCTAGCTAGACTAACTGGAAGTGGTGAGCTCCAGGTTCAGTGAGAAATAAGAGACTCGGGTCCAATAAAAAGTGGGGAGCAACCAAGAAAGATAACATCAACATCAGCTTCATGGCAAAGGACTTGAACACACATTTCTATATTGTCATAAAATGACCATCTTTGTCAGGCGGTGGCTGTGCACGCCTTTAATCCCAGCACTCGGGAGGCAGAGGCATGCTGATCTTTGTGAGTTCGCAGCCAGCCTGGTCTACAGAGTGAATTCCAGGAAAGACTCAAAGCTACACAGAGAAACCCTGTCTCAAGAAACTAAAAAAAAAAAAAAAAAAAAAAAAAAAAAAAAAAAAAAAAAAAAAAAAAAGACCGTCTTTATGACTAGATGCTCAACATCACCAGTCACCAGAGAACTGCAAAAACAAAAACAAACAAACAACAACAACAAAACACACACACACACACACACACACACACACACACACACACACACCAATACTCACCTGTTAAGATGGCCCTTAGGGCCAGGCGGTGGTGGCGCACACCTTTAATCCCAGCACTCAGGAGGCAGAACCAGGTGGATCTCTGTGAGTTCAAGGCCAGCCTGGGCTACCAAGTGAGTCGCAGGAAAGGCGCAAAGCTACACAGAGAAACCCTGTCTCGAAAAAAAAAAAAAAAAAAAAAAAAAAAAAAAAAAAAAAAGATGGCCTTTAGGAATGTTTTCAAACACAACAAAACATCAAGCACTGGTGAGAATTGGGGTAGAAGGGGAACCTTTGGAACCTTTGCATGTTGTTGGTGAGAATGGAAAATTATACATTCATTGTGCAAAATAATACAGAAGTCCCTAAGAAATATATGACCCATGAATACCATTTCTTGGAATTAATCTGAAACAAATTCAAAAGAAGACCTCAGAGATCTATGCACTCCATGTGCATTGTTACGTATTTTATAACAGCCAAGAGTTAAGAACATAAACTCTCATTACAGGTGAACAAATAAAAAAAATAGTATACAGAGATAATGGAAGAAAATGCTGTCATATGTTATAGCACGAATGGGCCTCTTCAGACCATTGTTCTGTATAAAATAAGCCAGCCACAGAATTCTCTATTATTCCTCTTATATGATGTATTTAAGGTAATATAACTTACAGAAACAGAATGGTGGTTGCTATGGGCTTGGAGGAGTGTGGTTAAGATATTGAGGCTTAATGGAATTTCAATCATATAAAATTAGCATGTTCTAAAGAACTGCTATTCAGCAAGGTATGTGTCATTACACTGAATGAAAATGTAATAAGATTGATTCTATATTGCATGTTTTTTATAATTAAAATCATCAGCAGGACTCACATGCATGTGCTTTATGTATATTTTCCACAGTCAACACATCTAAATTAAACAAGTCATTTTGGATGGGGGCTCTACCTTCAATGTAAAACGCCAACTCTTTGTTCTAGCTTCAATAATGAGCTGATATGTAACTGTGGCTGTTTCTTATATTCTCTGTGGGGTCAGATTTCTTAGTTTAAAAAAAAGCTAAAATAAATTAACTCTACAGTTGGTCCTAAGTATGATTTGTCAGCCTTTGCATCCCCATCAACTTTGAGTCTTATGACTCTGCGTTTTTCATTTACTCAGTGTAGCCTGGATAATAAAATGCAATGTTGTCAACTAACTGGTTTTAGACCAACTTAATTTTCCATTGTCAAGCAGCTCATTGGGTGATTTCTGTCTCAGTCTGTTCTGTGCTGAATATTTTAAGTTTGAAACTCAATATATCTATGTGCCTCAGGCACAATGGTTGACAGCAACCCATGAACCCATCATGCCCCCAGTCATATGATGTGATTACCAATAATCCTAATTCTGGGATATAGCTTGCTTGCCAGTAATTACAGCTGTAGCTGAATGCTCGCAGCGTTAGTCTCAGCCTGGAGTCGCAGCTCCCACCTCATCTTAGGGAAACGGAACAGTGAGTTGGTTTCAAAGGAAGGTTTGCTGCTATTTTGCCTGGAACACTTTTTAATTGGGTATCATTTAGAAACTTCTAAATCCCATTTTGGAGCTTCTGGTCACTGCATTATCTATTGAAGCCCTAAAAGCTAGTTATGGGGCACGCCTAAACCATGTGAATGTCAAAGCAAAAATTACTATCATCCCCGTTCTCTGCAGGAATGAAAAGAACCGGCATCTTGACCTTTTTAAAATATATACTAATAGAAACCAAAGATAGCCAAGCTGTATGAGAAAGTTCTTGTGAATTTGGAGATAAAATTGCACTTCTAATTTAAGAATTTGCCATCCAGTTAAGCTGGCTTTTTAATTCCTAGGGTTTTCAGAAATGCACACACTATAGAAATGTAAGATTTTGGTTTTCCCCACCCAACTGGAGACCAGTCAGAGCTCTACCTTAACCATCTCCTCCCCGCCCACATTCAGTGAGTCAACAATCCACACAGTTCTGCCTCCCTGGTTGTTCTGGAATCTGATTTCCCACCCGCAGCCCCATTATCAGTGCAAAGGCAGCTACGGCGCTCATTACTTCTTAAGTGGGTAAATGGTGCACCTGACCCCAGCTCCTCTACCTCCAAACTCTCCTGCACACACACAAGGGAGGACTTGACCCACACACAAACGGAAGGTTTTCCTCTTCCAAATGTATAATGGCTCCCTGTAGATCATGGTAGGCTGAGCAGTACCTTAGAGCTTCCTGCCTCTTCAGCATTGTCTCTCCAACCCCACCCCCATCTCTTGCAGCACTAGAGCCACTAAAGCCTAGTACGTGGTGTGCCCTGAGCTTCCCAGTGTCCCACACTCTTACAGATTTTTTTTTTAGCTTTTTCCTGCCAGGAATATAAAATCACATGTGTATGTATGTATGTAATTGAAATACTGTTTGTTTTTTTATTATGGTGCTTAAGGTTCATTTTCTGCAACCCTTTAGGAAATGTCCATTGTCTTTCCTATGTGCTTTCTTAGAACCCCAAAGAATTCGGACAACCCTTTCTTTTCACTCGCCAAATCTTTGAAAAGCAACTGGAGATTTTGGCTTCATAGTGAATCCTGGGTCTTACCTACCTTCCTGTGGCTTATGCCTGCCCATGCACATGCTCCTTCACTGTCTTTACCCAGACGCTAGTGTTCCATTTCCTCTACTGGACCACAAAGTCCTTGAAGAAGGTGATTATAATCATTCAGTGTCAAAATAATAAGTGATTCCCAGCTAGCCTTTATTAAATTTTACTGAAATTGAACTGGATAATTGCCCGCTTGGGTCCGTGCTTACACAGATGTGTGGACACTCAACTAAGTGGGTTACAACACCTGTGCTTTAGTAGCTGTTCTGTCCTAGGTGTCCATTGTGTTCTCCAGTCACATTTAAAACAAACAGTGCTTATAGGAACAGACCCCAAGCATTACGGGAGATAACATACAGAAGCATTTGTTACAATAACCAGCATAGAAAACTGTTGAACACATGCAAAGCCCTCCCCCTGCTGAGCCTGTGCATAACAGCTCTTTACAGATACAGGAGAAGCTGGCCAGTGCTGAAGTCTGATAGACTTTTCAGGAAGGAAAAACAAAAGAGCCAGAGTGTCCATGTCCCATCTTTGCAAAGAACTGTCGTGTGATCAGAAGTAGTGATGACTGCATTATTTTACATTTTAGCGGGAAAAGATGAATTGTCTAAGGGCCTAAAAATTTCATGAACACGGCTGAGT
The DNA here is from genome assembly GCF_004664715.2 of Peromyscus leucopus. Lineage (NCBI taxonomy): Eukaryota > Metazoa > Chordata > Mammalia > Rodentia > Cricetidae > Peromyscus > Peromyscus leucopus. The sequence goes on along the minus strand of NC_051071.1, from coordinate 42,487,374 downwards.
GGAAGGGAGGGCTTGGTATCCGGAGTAATGATGTCTGGAGACTCACTTTATTTCTCAGAGGTTTGATTTTCTTATCAGTTAGGAATGATGGTATTACTATCACCTTTACAGCTAAAGAGTGCTATGGATAGGAGTATAATTTCAGTAAAATTATCCATTGGAAAGGTAAAAGCTTACTTGATGTGAGGTGATATTTGTAACATATACAAACTCAGAAAAACACACTTGTAATAAAACCCCCTCTCATGGAGGTCCCCAAGTGTATATGAGACTGCTTGCTAAGTTGATAACTTTATGGCTCAAGTTTGACTGGCAAGAGAGAATAAGGCCTCTTTGAGTTCTCTGAGGGCAGATAAGGAACAAATATAGCCAGCCTTCAGTGACCTGTGGTGATAAGGGCAAGGATAATGTGGATTTCATAGATTACCCAAAACTATAACTCTCACCTTGAAAGACCTCTAAGCTTTGCAGAAATTCCCTAAAAGGAACCTAATAACCTCCACCAGGACTAACAACTTACGTAACCTTCACCACCAGCTCCCACCCATCCCCATGTCCAGAATAATGGGTAGAAATGCTTCAGCAGTTGTTGTACCTCATAATGATCTATGATTGAGAGCTCAGGACACTTTGCTCCCAGAAACCCGAGAGGTGCTAGCCATTTCTACATTTCCTAGAGCTATCCAGGGCCTGCCAACTAAGAGAATCCTGTTAGTGACCTCTCACCATGTATCTTCCACAGCCTAGCCATGAGCAGATCACCTGACAACAAAGAAATCAAAGTCTTCAATAATTCTTAACCTAGAACATTTCTCTACCTATTTCCAAAGCTGGTGTGTGAATTATTTAATAATCCTTTATCCAACAACCCCTATGAGGGATTTGGCTTCCTCCCTTCTCGCTCACAATGATAGTCTACTATTGCTTCTTCACAACTAATGAAATACTGGGGAAGTGATTCAAAGATACTGAAAACACCTTGGGATGTTAATCACCATAGCAGCCCAGGTTACATACAGTTTAATCTTACCCTGCCCACAAGCCAAGAATAAAATGCAAGCAGGTGAAAAAAAAAAAAAAAAACACTGACACTTTTTAATGGGAACTAGAGTGACACTGAGAAAAAATGGACTCCACATGGCTCCTGATTCCAGAGGCTGCATTCCCTGCTCATTTATTCAGCAAGCATGTGCTGAGTGTCTTCCTGCCACGTAAGTCAAACACGACACTTGGGGTGCAGCTGTCCAGCTCCCAGGCTGTGATCAGTGACCTCAGCTCCCAGAACATCATCAATTGCTTAGCTATTCCCCTCTGATTGTACTGATCTTGCAAACCATCCAGTGAAATACTTTGCTATTAGAGTTTAGAGCAGACGATCAGCCCCCCTTGAGACCGTGGGCTCTTGGTTTAAAACTTGGAAAGTTCTGGACAAACAGGAATTTGACCTTTGATAATTTTTGTGTGAGCTTCAGTGAATTTTGGGTTTTTTTTTTATATTCAGGGCTCAGTTTCCCCATTCAAGATTAGACTATCTCTAATATTTACCTTTCAGCTTTCCAATTCACTGGATAAATTTAATGTCTTCTTAGGATTTGAATGGCTTTTTAAAGGGGGTCTGAGGGGAGATCAACATCCTTCCAGTCTTCCCATAGATAAAAGTATTACTAAGTCTAAAGCTGCATGAGCTCTAATGACTACAGTGATCTCATCTAACCTGATGCCCCCCTTTCTGTTGTCGGGGTCTTTGCCTCAGGCCTTGGATAAACTTGGTCCTTCATGAAAATAGGCTGTATTCAGAAACCTCGGCAGTCCTGAAGTCTCTTTTGTAAACAGTTCAAAGTGTGTTCAGCTGGACTACTTCAGCAATTAAAGAGAATGGTGACCCCATAGGCTCTCAGGCGAAAGGGACCTTTGTCGACATTCAATGCTGCTGTGCAGTGGGAGAGCCCACAGAACGAAGAAAACTCACCATGTGAACAAACGCAGCTTTGGAAAAATCTTCAGGAAATGAGTCCAAGGGATTGGGGAACAAGAGTCAAGAGGAATGAGGCTTGACCCCAATTCTAATGTTAGCTTCAAGAAGTATCTTGCTTTTTCTCCAACTTTGCTAACCTCATCTGGAAAACAGGTAGAAAAGACATTTCAGAGTGTCCTAGGACAAGGACTGTGTACTCTTGTTTAAGTATGTATGTTTTTATTTTATTCATTTTATGGTATATATTTTTATAAATCTATCTTTACATTTTTGTAAATATTAATAGGGTTTTAGATGTATATGTAATATGTGTATAATGCAAAGATTAGTTTTTAAAATAATATTTTTCTATTATATATTATTATATACATACATTATTATGTAATATAAATTTTATATGTCATATATAATACATCTAAAACGTAAGTCACAAAAAGAATATTTACTATTTGCTGGTGGCATTCCTAAAGATGAAATGACTATCATAATGGTACATAACTCTTGGAGGATGTCCTGTGAGAAGGAAGTTCTGAAATCAACTTTAAAATCTCCCCAACGATTTTTGGTTTTGTTTTGTTTTTTACTAAGCCAACACAAGTTACCCAGACGAAACTGTGAACACATCATTCCAACTCACTTCCATGCCTTTGAATAGCTTGAACTTTGTGTTGTTGGAAAAACTGCCAATATAAGAAGATCTCATCGACCAACCTCTCTTACTTAGAAAGAACTTTAGAAGCCTCTTGCCTCAAATTTTCACCAGTTTGTACAGAGGCTTTCCAGGTCCCTGAGCAGGACCAGATAATCCAAGTATCTGTAAGATCCAGGGAGGAGGGGCTTGGACCTGCCTCAACTGAATGTACCAGGCTCTGCTGACTCCCCATGGGAGACCTTGCTTTGAAGGAGGTGGAAATGGGAGGTGGGTTAAGGGGGAAGGCTGGGGAGGGGGCGAGAAAAGGGAGGACAGGGGAATCTGTGGTTGGTATGTAAAATAAATAGAAAATCTCTTATTAAAAAAAAAGATTATTCCCACCATTTTATCTCTCCTCATTGTACCTCCTCATACTCAGCTTCTTTGTGGTTCTCTTGACTGCGTTCTTTGAGATCTCTGAAGCTGCCATGTGTTCTCTCTCTCTCTCTCTCTCTCTCTCTCTCTCTCTCTCTCTCTCTCTCTCTCTCTCTCCCTCTCTTCTTCCTCCATAATAGCTTGCTCAACTTAGTCCCCATGAGTGTTTACTGACACAACAACAAAAAAGTTTTCCCAAAGTCCCACAGGACCGACAGACAGCCCGATGCCCCTCTGGAGACTAACAGTACAAATTCTGGAGGCAGGCAGGAGATTTGGATGGCAATATGAAATCAGAATCCCAATGGTCTTCACAACACAAAGGAGGCCCTCACCCTGTTAAACTGGCAGGTAGCCCGAGAGCTGTACAAATTCCAGTCCCCTGGTGAGAGTCTCCTGCTCTCCCGGCCCCCAGAACGCTGGCATTGCAATGCTGTCCTGAGTTTAACTTCCTTGCCAATACCCATAGCGGGTTGTTAGGAAACAATTATCTCAGGACCTCCCTCAAAACTGTGCTGTTTTTCAACCCCATTAGTGTTGAGATCGCAGCGTGATTGCAGGATGATTTATCTCTCAATACTGATCTGTTCTTACATTACTGGACATTTCCTCAGAGCTAAGTCCATCAATCACGCTATCATCCAAACGTCTTACAGCCAGGCTTGCCTGGCAGAGCCTGGCTCACTATTTATCTTACATGCTGTCTCCAGTTCTTGTCAGTTTTAATTCTGCTCTGCTCTCATTCTCTTCTCCTGTCCCCCAGGGGCTCTGTCTGGGACATATTATTATTCAGTATTTACAGGAATGTCACTTGAAAAATGTCACCATCACAAATGACAAAAATTCAGGGTTTGCATGAAATCATTGGTGCCCAACTGATCATCTTGAATCTTTAGACCATGATGTAAATTTCACATTGACCCATGAATTTCTACAACTACGTTGACCTAGTTCAAAAGAAGCCTCAGGGCAAGAGAGTGGCATTTTCAAAATCCTTCACATTTAATTTTAAAGTTTCCATTAGGAAAAGAATTTGTTCAATTTCCTATTCTCAGAAAAAAAAATAATTTAAAAATATCCCCCTTGTTATTGATGCTATCATGTAAGCCAAGATGCAAAGTCTGTGTTTAAGCCATTAAAACTTATAATTATGAATATTTTGTATGTTATTATCCAATTTGTTTCTCTTTCAATGGTGGGACTTAACTTCTTATTTTAGCTTGTACCCATAGAGCATTTCTGATGATCCAAGATTTACCCTAAGCATTTAAATACCCAAATACTCCCCCAAACAAGCCTATGCTCCCTGTTACTGATAATTGAGGTAAACTGTTTAAAAAGAACTCTACTCATTAAATAATAATGATGATATTATCTACTTAACTGTACAAATTCCAACCCTCTCTAATTCCAAAGACAAATACAATTATTTGTGTGTTCACAAATACGAAAGCTAAGGTACCAAGAGTTTAGCCTGCTCGGGGAGACTGTTCCTGCCAGCTATTTTCATCTTTTCCAGATGATAGTCCACGATCTGATTTCCAGATAGTCCACGATCTGATTTCCAGATAGTCCACGATCTGATTTCCAGATAGTCCACGATCTGATTTCCAGATAGTCCACGATCTGATTTCCAGATAGTCCACTTTCTCAATACCCACTATGCCATTCTCTGTCCTTACAAAAGAAACTAATAGGCTAGTTTCTCAGTTAAGAGTCCTATTGCTGTGATGAAACACCATAACTGAAGCCCCTTGGGGAGGAAAGGGTTTATCTGACTTACACTTCCATACACTACTCATCAAAGGAAATCAGAACAGGAACTCAAACAGGGCAGTAACTTGGAGACAGGAGCTGATGCAGAAGCCATGGAGGGGTGCTGCTTATTGTCTTGCTCCACCTGCTTTCTTTTAGAACCCAGGACTACCATTCCAGGGATGTCACCGCACGTGATGGGCTGGACCCTCCCTACTCAAATACCAATTAAGAAAATGCCCCCACAGGCTTGTGCACAGCATGATTTTTTTTTTCAGTTTTTCAAGACAGGGTTTCTATTGCTGTAGCTTTGGAGCCTGTCCTGGAACTCGCTCTGTAGACCAGGCTGGCCTCAAACTCACAGAGATCCTCCTGCCTCTGCCTCTCCCAAGGGCTAAGATCAAAGGCGTGCGCCACAATCGCCTGGCCAAACATTTGCAATCTGACTATATTTCCTTTAAAATTATTTTGTTTTGTTACAAGTACTATTTTATGGTGATATTTTATTTGTGCTAAAATGTGATTTTATTTGTATGTTAATAAATAAAGTTCCCCGGGGATCAGAGCTAAAAGCAAGCCATTTAGCAGAAGTCCAGTGGTGGTGGCACACGCCCTTAATCTAATCACATGGCAGGCAGAGTCTCTGTGTGGTCAAGGACACAGCAAAGCAGTGACACGAACTTTTAATCCCAGTACCAACCATAGAGACCTGGAGGTCTGTATAGACAGGCAGTAACAAGGAAGTCATGTGGTTGGGTTTAGAGCCAATGAGAAGGCAGAACAGAAAGGTAATAAAAAAGACAAGTTAGATATTAGAAGCTCTCTCTTTCTCTCTGGGGAAGCAAAGGCAGAGTGGTAAGCTAAAGGCTATTTGTTGGTGCTCTGATCTCTTGGGCTTTTAACTCTGTATTTGGCTCTTGTGTTTCTTATTTAATAAGACCGTTTAGAATTTTGTCTGCATTATTTTATGTACAGCATGATCTTACAGAAACATTTTCTTAATTGAGGTTCCTTCCTCTCAGATGACTTTAGCTTGTATAAGGTTGGCATAAAACTGCCCAGGACAAATGATCCTTGGTCAGTTTGACACACAAACACATCACTGTAAAGCCACAGCCTTTCTTTCTCATCCATCCCCAAGATCTCACAATAAATCATAAATATTTTTAAAAGTCCCACAGTCTTTACAAAACCAAACACACTTAAATTTCACTCTCTTTAAAATATCCAATCTCTGTAAAAATTCAAAATCTATTTAAAAGCTCAAAGTCTTTTCAGCTGTGGGCTCCTGTGAAAAAGTAAAGTTAAATACTTTCCTTCAGAGGGAAGAACTGAGGGCACACTCCCAATCAGGTCAAAACAAAACCAAACTCCAACAGTGTAAATAACTCAATGCGCAATTATCTGGGATTCACTCACGATCTTCTGGGTTCCTCCAAGGTGTGTGGGTCACTTTTCTGGCTCTGTCCTCTGCAGCACACATATCATGTTTTCTAACCTTGAGATGACTCTACTCCTCCACTGCTGTTCTTGGTGGTCATCCCATGGTACTGGTATCTCCAAAATGCTGGAGTCTTCTATTGCAACTGAGCTGTGCTTTTTTACCAATAACCTCTCCTGGGCTCTCTTCATGGTGCCAAGCCTCAACTTTTCTCCATGACCTGGGGCTTCAATTGCTACTCCAGCTCTACCTGCACCAATGACCTTTCACAGTACCAAGGCTCAGCTGTTCCCCATGATCCCTTCATGACTTCAAAACCAGTACCACCTGGGTGACTACTACCAAGTCTTGGCGCCATCAGGAGGTAAAACCTTGGCCACTTTTGGAACACAGCTTCTGTGTGCTGATTGATGGGCCCTCCCCCATCAATCACTAATGTCCTACAGCCAGGTCTTATGGATACATTGTTTCTTTGAGGTTCCCTCTATTCAGATAATTCTAGCTTATGTCAAGTTGATGTAAAACTATCCAGCACAGCCAGGTTACTGTGAAAACATGGTTCTTAAGTTTTCACTCAATATTTTATCTGGTACATTCTCAGGGAAATCAAAGTTTGGCCATGTTTTTTTATATTAGTCTTGGTGAGTTAACTTGTCCTGGTTCATCAGGAAGGAGATATATGAGGTAAAACAATGTTCTTGCTTTTCCCAAGATTGGAATATAAGGAAACCAAAATAATTTTGAAGTCCTCGTTGGACTTACACTGGGCCACAAGACCCACCCCACCTAAAGGAGCTGTTCAAGTCTGGTCTCACCAGAGTCACCAGAGTATTGGAATTCATCTGTGTCTGAAGTCCAAGATCCAACTAAGGAAACAAAAAAGCTTAGTTAACTTGCTCTGTTAAATTTATTTTGTTTCCCTAAATGGTTAAAAACAATAGTTTATTTGATTCATAATTCTCAGGCAGTAACAGGTTGATGGGAAACAGCAAGCATCTTTAGGTCCCCTGGTCAGTCTCAGTATCTGGCAGGCAACTTGAAGATGTTCAAATGGGCTAGAGTAACCAGGGATTTAATGCATGTAAAAGCAAATCATGGAAATAATACAGGCAGACTATTCACTAGCAGGGAGCCCCAAGTAGAGGAGCCATAGAAAAGGCTGGAGGCTTATCTATAGAAAAGTAGAAATCATTAAGATGCACATATAATAGTACTTATAGGAGATATAGACATGATCTCTAGAAGCAGGTTTCCCATGTGCCCATGACTCAAGGAATACATATGAAGAGCCAATCTTCTGGACACACTGCTAAAGCTAGAGTTTTCCAGTCGTGCCTGGCCCACGGTCAGGACAAATCTCTCTCATCCACCAGTCCCACAGCTGCTCAGACCCAACTGAGTAAACACACAGAGACTTATATTGCTTATAAACTATATGGCCGCAGCAGGCTTCTTGCTATCTAGTTCTTATATCTTAAATTAACCCATTTCTATTAATCTATAAGTTGACACATTGCTTGTGGCTTACCGGTATCTTACATGTTGCTTCTCATGGCGGCGGCTGGCAGCGTCTCTCTGCCTCAGCCTTCCACTTCCCAGCATTCTCTTCTCTGCTTGTCCTGCCTATACTTCCTGCCTAGCTACTGGCCAATCAGCATTTTATTTATACAGAGTGATATCCACAGCACACTGCTAAAACACTAACAATAATGAGTTACTCTGTAGTGGGTACTTCAGTTTTCTATGTTACTAACTCTTCATCTTCTCCACAATCCTATAAGGCAATGCTGTGCCTGGTGTGTATATTTTTATAAGGTCAGCCAATATCATGTAGTACATTATCAAATGGGCTAAAAACCCCAAAGCTTGATGTATGGGCTTTGGAATTTATACTCTTTTTATTTTTATTTTTTAATTTTTTTGTTCATTTTACATACCAACCACAGATCCCCCTCTCATCCCTCCTCCCACTCCACCCCCACTTTCCCCCCTCCCTGACCATCCCTTGTCCTCTCCCAACAGGGTAAGTTCTCCCATGGGGGGACAGCTAAGCCTGGTACATTCGGTGGAGACAGGATCAAGCCCCTCCCCACTGCATCTGCTCTTAACAATACTCCCCACCCACTGCCATCCCTTGGTGCTGATGTGAGGAATAGATATCAGCACATACAGGCTACAAACTTAAGTGGCAGGTCCTAGTCCAAGGATTTGTTGTATCCCATGCCATGACTGAGACAGTGTGTATGTACATCAGCATACAGTTATAAAAACAGACGCTACTTTGTAAACTCTTACTATCAATAATTCTAGTGCAGAAAAGTACACCTTCACATGGTCTTTTGTAAAGCCTGGACAGTGGCATTTAGAGGAGTATACTAGGACCCTCTCTGTTTGCTACTCTTATGTAAGAGGATCTTAAAATTCTCCCAGGCTCATTAAACACCTTTAGAGCCCTGGGGAGTCCCCATGGGCTTCTGCTACCACAGCCCTGAGACAGAAGATTCTCAGTAGGCTCATCTGAAAGCTATATCGTACTTCTACACATCTACTTACAACCACCTCCTTTGAAACACTACCCATTCGCTATCTCCTTTCTTTCTGAAAATCTCACACAAACACCTCTCCTTCACAGACTTGGGAGGACAAACTCAAATTCTTTTCATTGCTAGTGTCTTATGCTGCCAGCCACAAATGTGAGTGAATGCAAGCATATGTGTAAATGAAAGAGTGTGTCCACTCATGTACACTTCGTAGCCAACAACTTAACTGCATTTCAGTTGGTGTAATTAATGGGATTGAGTTCCAGGTACTTCATACAGGCACTTTCTGGATGAGTGGTTGAAATTACTAAAAAGCAGCATGCTTACATGTAGTCACCACACAAAAACATGTCAAAAATGCACCTGCAGCCCACTGAGAAAGTAAGACTAAATGAGAGTTGGACTCCCTGGTTTTGGACTGCCTGGAGTAGCCCACAATGCATGTGCAGCCTCTGATTCCATCTCTCAGTGCTGCAGGGAAGACTACTCTGTAATTGGAAAATGCTGCCCAAGCAGAAAGTCTGGCTTGCTTAATAAACAGTGTATCTGAAGAAGTTCAAAATTACCAGAGGAGAAGCACAGCCTCGTGTTAGCATCAGTGTTCTAGAACTGGCTAAAACTGATCCAAGCTATCAGCTGCGTTTGCTCTTACAGCTCATTTAACCATGCAATTAGGCAGTTAAGTACATGCAAAATATTTAAAATTAAGCATACTTCTCATCAATCCACAGATCAAAACTTTTACTGTGGAGTAAATGATCAATTTGCCCTTTCTTCATCCCTCATTCCAAAAAGAGCTCCATCACTGTTTAAGAAAAAAAGAAAGAAGAAAGAAATAGGGTGTTTATCTCAACTCAGCAATTTCATGATTTCTATCAGATGGTGAAAGCAAAAATAATAAGTTGGAAGATTTCAAATGAAAAGGCTATAGAGCAGAGCGAAGGCATGATCACGTGGTTAATAATGTATTTTGCAAATGTAGAGGGGAAATTATGCATGAATACCAAATTTCCATGATAGGAAGGTGAACAGCCTGTTTAACGACTGCAGAGTCAAAGCTGGAAATCACATCACTCTGAGCAGGTATACAGTATTATATTCCGATAGAGAAAGGAATGCTGTGTGAATGCACCCAGCAAAAAGGTAGCAGAGGAATATTGCATCTTTAATAGGATTTTTGATTCAAATGTGCTGAGCCAAACCATTTAAAATTGCATTTGAATAGTAAATAGATAACATCATCATTTTTTTTTAAAAGCCGCACACTTGTGCCAGATCAACAGAGAGCCTGCAAAATAAAGACAGGAGAAGGAGGTATCAGCTCTGAATAGAAAATAAAATTAAGTATGTCTTCTCAGCCATGAGGCCTTCCTCGTCATCAAAATGCTAAAGCATGTTTAACTCCATCCTTCCTCAGCACCATGGCAAGCAGGTCCCGGAGCCAAGAGAACCTCCACATCAAAGCTTTGCAAACACTGATTTAATTTGGGCCGAGTTTGGACTTGGCCTTTCCACTAAATTGCTTATTTTATTAAGCAGTTTGCATTAATAATATTTGCTACATGACACTGGGGAAAGGTTTTTAGAAATGCAACCAGGAAGCAGCTCCACAAAATTAGAACGCCAGCAATTCAAAACCAGGGCACCCTGAGGAAGACCGGGAACCGGTCCTAACCATCACCCTGCCAGGAAGGCCAGTTTTCCAGAAGCCTCCCGAGTTTCTGTGTAACTGAAAGTGAGGGTTTATGCATGTAGTTTCCTACCAAGCTCACTTTTTGTTGTTGTTGTTGTTGTTTTGGTTTTTCAAGACAGGGTCTCTTTGTGTATCTTTGCGCCTTTCCTGGAACTTGCTTTGGCGACCAGGCTGGTCTTGAACTCACAGAGATCCACCTGGCTCTGCCTCCGGAGTGCTGGGATTAAAGGCTCGTGCCACTACTGCCCGGCTCCAAGCTCACTTTTTAAGAAATCTTTTTGTAAAGACATTTCTTGGGGCTTGAGCACCCATAACACAGTATCAAACCCCATTATTCGTATGATCTGTCCTTATCACAGCTGTTCTATTACTACTCTCCCGACCAGTATTAGCCACAGGAATTACTATACTATTAACTGACCGAAATCTAAACACACCTTTCTTTGATCCTGCTGGAGGAGGCAACCCAATCCTATATCAACACCTATTTTGATTCTTTGGTCACCCTGAAGTCTACATTCTTATTCTACCAGGATTTGGGATGATCTCACATATTGTAACATACTACTCAGGCAAAAAAGAGCCGACTGGTGATATGGGAATAGTATGAGCTATAATATCTATCGGATTCCTAGGATCCATTGTATGAGCCCACCACATATTCACAGTGGGGTTGGATGCAGATACACGAGCCTATTTCACATCAGCTACTATACTTATGGCTATTCCAACAGGAGTTAAAGTATTTAGCTGATTAGCTACCCTCCGTGGGGGTAATATCAAATGATCCCCAGCAATACTATGAGCCCTAGGCTTTATTTTCTTATTTACAGTAGGGGGGGGGGTTAACCGGAATCGTACTATCAAACTTTTCTCTTGATATTGTACTTCACGACACGTATTATGTTGTAGCACACTTCCACTGTGTCTTATCTATAGGGGCTGAATCATGGCGGGATTCGTCCATTGATTCCCACTATTTACAGGTTATACCATCAATGATACATGGGCTAAGACACATTTTGCCATTATATTTGTAGGAGTAAATTTAACATTTTTCCCCCAACACTTCCTAGGACTGTCAAGTATACCACGACGATACTCTGATTACCCAGATGCTTATACTACATGAAACACTGTCTCTTCAATAGGGTCATTTATTTCACTAACTGCTGTGTTAGTAATAATCTTCATAATTTGAGAGGCTTTTGCGTCTAACCGTGAAGTTCTATCAGTAGAATACTCATCAACAAATTTAGAGTGACTACACAGCTGCCCTCCACCCTATCACACATTTGAGTCCCCAACCCATAGGCATGGAGGACAGCCCTTGGAAGATGGAAATAAAGAATTCCTGGTACAAGCTAGCTCACTAAATCAACCTTAATCTGCCAGCCCCAAATTGAGTGAGAGACTCTGCCTCAGTATACAAGATGGAAGAGGATTGATGAAGACCCCATGACCTCAACTTCTGCCTTCACATGTATGTGTGTTCACAACCACATATGTACATATGTGTGCCCCCTCACAGGAACGAGAACATGCATAACCGCAGAGAGAGAAAGAGGAGAGGAGAGAGAGATTGAAAGACTTTCCCTCTGAATAGTAAAGTAATATATACTCCTTGGGTATTTTTTATGTCTGTTTACTTTTTACTACTTTTATTTCTTTACTTAATTTTGTCTTTCTGGGTCTGGGTTACTTCACTCAGTATAATATATTATTAATTCTTAGATAATTTCATACAATGTATCTTGATCGTATTTACCTCCTTCCCCTCCCCTCCTCTCAGATCCAATGCCCCACCCACTTTGTGTTCACCCTTTTTAGGAGAAACTATCTCTTGAAGCAGATGTCCTAACCCTCTAACTTTGACAGGCTTTTTTCCCCTCTTCTTCCATGACACTCCCTGAGCATGATTTCTAAGTGTGTTGATTGACTACTTTAATTATCATGATTTGATGCTAATTTATTTGGGAGAAGAAGAGTCGGGCAAACAAGAAAATGTAGAAACATCTGTAACCCAATGTGTAAACTGAAAAATTCCTCGCATTCTTAGCCAAGCTCCTGAAACTAGAATTTTGTGAAATGTCATTTTTCATCAGTCTGTGGAGTATCTCACCAGGTTGCCATCTAGGTTTCTGCACGTTCTGTTGTCCTGGAAGCAAGCACCTTCATTACAGGGTTGGAGTTCTGCCTGCAAAATCTGATCTAGAAGTTTTTGATGTCTTGTAGAGGAACCCTGTAGTTGTCCAGAGGCCCAAGCTGAGATCTCACCATGCAAAAGTTCTCACTCGCCTAAGAATCAGGCAGACGTGTGATAAGAATCAGAGAACTGGGATGGTGTTCATGGAAAACCTGAAGGATTTTCTTGTCATAATAGCCCAGTGGATTTTGGAACTTTATCTATGTTTGAAATAGGAATGATTAAAAGCACCAAACATACCAAGAGCTATGCAAGAAAGCCCCTCCATCTCTTTTGTTCTTGTTCTCCCACATACCAGAGGAGCTTTCATTGTCCTTCTGTTATTCATATTTTCAGGGTGTTGGAACAAATGCATCTAAGTTGTGACTTCCCAGTTTCATCAAGGAGCAGCTGGGCCTGGGGAGTGGTGTCTTCTCAGGGTCTGATTTGTTAAGACTCGACTTTTTCTGTGTCGTCTTCCAGGAAGTGAAATATAATCTTTCCATTATAATTCAGCCATCACTAGTAAGATGTTTAAAATGCTTCCATGGCCAGCAAGATGTCTCAGAAGGCAAAGGTGCTTGCTGCCATGACTGACAGCCCAAGTTTGACCCCTGGGTCCCACACGACGGAAGGAGATCATTGACTCCTACAAGTTGCCCTCTGACCTCCACAAATGTGCTCTGGCACATGTGCCTGGTACACACACCATTTTTTTTTCCAATTTCCTAGGATAAGTTCTATCACTCATTGTATTGGATGTAGAAAACTTTTCCATTTTCCACCGGTGAGTTCAAGATGCTGAAGTGACATTTTAGTAATGATAAGAAAGACTATCATCACTGTCTTTCCTGTCCACACTTTACTGTGAGTCAAAGGTAGATTCTGTTGTTTCTGAAAATGCACAGGTGTTAGTATTTGCTATTTTTTTCTCTGTGTACTGCAAATCCTATGAGGTTTGTTGTTCAACCATAATTCTACTTTTGTTTTTAGATCTTTTACTCTGTGTGTGTGTGTGTGTGTGTGTGTGTGTGTGTGTGTGTGTGTACATATGGGTACAGGTGGGGGATTACACAAGCACCCACATGTTCAGGCCAGAGGTGGACTTCAGATGTCTTCTTCAACTGTTCTTTTCCTTCTTTTTGAGGCAGGATCTCTCCTGAACCTGGAGCTCACTGGTTTGGCTGGATGATCTGGACAGCAAAGCCCACATGATCTTTCTGACTCTGTCTCCCTAACACCAGGATTACAGACAATTTTTTATGTAGATACTGTGAATCCAACTCAGTGAGCACTTTAACAAATGAGCCATCTCCCCAACATTTGGCAGCTTTATCCTATTTTCAGTTGAAGACTAAGGTCCATTCTTATCCTAGGTGTTTCAGGTTCGGTACTTCAGACATCAAACCACTAAAACAAGCATGCAATGCTTTCCAGGTCAATCAAAGTGAGATTTATGGGAGTATAGTGGTTGGTCCTAGAATAATCACACAACTCAATTCTGCCAGTTAGAACTCATCCAACCCTTTTCTTGACTCTCCTTAGAGACAGAAACCCCTTGTGCTCTGTAGCTCCAAATCCAATTAACCTATAGCTCCTAGAGGCCATTCCAGGCCACTCCTAGAGGACCCAGCCTAAGAACAAAGTTATCACAGAAGACAGAACTGAAAAATGGAGGCAGGCCAAAACTGGTAAATACCTGAGTCTCTCCTTTTCAAAACTGTGAACTAACTGGTCCCCTTTCTGTTAAAGTCATTTGAGTTGATTTTCTGCCGCTAGTGACTAGATGAGTCTTTATATAGGATTTAATTGCAATCACAGAGACCTACACTTATTCTATTTAAAACTGATAATTGGTCTGCTCATACCACCTACTCTTCCACAAGATATAGTACACACAGACAGAGAAAGAAAAGAACTCCCCAAATAGTACTGCTTACCTCTTTTTATAGACATGATGCTCAAAATATCCTGGCCTACCAAGTACCAGCTGCTATGAGATGCTCAGCTAGTTCAGAAACCTAATGACCTTCTAGCAGGATTAATTTCTAGGTCTTAAAAAAAATATCCTTCAGGTGATAGCACTTATACTCTCAGAAGTTCAAGTCAAGTGATTTCCATTTTAGTAGGTTGTGGCCTCATCTGACCCCAGAATCAGAACCTGTTAGAGTAAGTCTCAGAAATCCTTATTATTCATGTTTTAGCCTGGATCAATTTCCTTCAGCCACTTCAAATTGCAGTAACAGAATGCCGCAGACTGGGTAGCTGATAAACCACAGAGATTTATTATCATAGCTGTGGGACCTGGAAAGTCCAAGACAAACACAATCAGAGTCTGGAGAGGGCTTTCTTCCTGATTCATATGTGTCCATCTTCTCACCATGTCCACTTAAGCATAAATCAGTGATTATCTTTTTCAGGGTCTGTCTTACAAGAACACTAACCTTACTGAGTGGGAGTGTAAGCCTGTGTCATCCCAGAAGTGGGGGCACTGAAGCAGGAAGGTCACGAATTCCAAGAAAGCCACATATTCAAAGAAAGATCTTCCTTCAAAAAAAGACATTAACCTAGTTCATAAGAGCTTCCACTGTTGTTGGTTGTTTTTGCTCTTTTGGGGAACCTACCACTCAACTCCCAAATAAATCACATGTAGAGGCTTACTCTTAATTATAAATGCCCAACCTTAGCTTAGGTTGTTTCTTGCCAGCTTTCCTTAACTTTAAATTATCCCATCTACCTTTTACCTCTGGACTTTTCCCATTCTCTTACTTCTGTAAATCTTACTCTTAATCCATGGCTTGCTGTATAACTGAGTTGCTGACCCCTGGAGTCCTCCTCCTTCTCTACCTGCTTCTTTCTCCAGATTTCTCCTATATATTCTCTCTGCTCGCCAGCCCCGCCTATCCTTTCTCCTGCCTTGCTCTTGGCTGTTCAGCTCTTTATTAGACCATCAGGTGTTCTAGACAGGCACAGTAACTCAGCTTCACAGAGTTAAACAAATGCAACATAACCAAAAGTAATACACTTTAAAATAATACCCCAACATCCCATCTCACAATTTAACCACTTCTTAAAGACTTCACATCCAACCACCATACCATTAGGGATTAGGGTTTCTATGTATTATTTTTAGAGAAGAGAACACAAGTTCAATCTCTAGGAGGTCACTAAAGACTCTTGGTGAATATGATGTTGAACTAGCATGACACCTCTGATTTATCATGCCATTTCCCAGATATCAGATAAACCCCAATAACTGGACCTTACCTTTGCTTCCAAAAAACCAAAACAATTCTTCCTGACATCTAAATTCCTTTTGATGCTGTTTCCCTTTGCTCTGACTCAACAAACTTAGGAACTTCATTAGCAAGAAGTGAAAAACACTTTCAAGATGAATCTCGTCAACTCTGACCAGGAGTAGTGGTCAGCAGATCAGTAAAGCCCTATTGCTTTCGCTCTTCTGCTTTTGCTGACATTTCTAACTGTCAACATTTCTCTGGGCCTGGAAAGATAGCTCAGCAAGAGCAAAAACTGCTTCAATACTCAGCACTCACATCAGGTGTCTCCCAACTGCCTGTCACTCCAGCTACAGGGCATCCAATGCCTCCAACATCCTCAGACGCCCGTAGTCACATGCACACAGCCATACACACAGGAGAAGAGAGATAGACATGTGATTAAAAGTAAGATATATGTTTAACATTTTGATAAAATGAAGCTTTTCATTAATTAATAACTTTTATCAAGCACCCCAACATAGAGACTGGGGAACCAGAAGAACTTTGTCATTGAACTCAGCACTATGCTCAACTCTGGAGGCAAAGTTCCACTGTTGTCAGTGACCACATGCAGTCCCTAAGAGTGAATTTCAATAACCATTTGCTGAGCACAAACCACGGTCAGTTTCATAGGGATATTCATCGTATCAAAGCCATAACACATTCTGAAACATCTCTAATCTGAAATAAAAGGTATTTAAACTGAGTTCACCTAAGGAAATCATTGAAGGAAAAAACTACTCTTTAACTTAGAAGGTCAAGGTCACTGAGCCCAGGGTACTCACAGACAACGGGCTCACAATCTTTCAGAGGGCTCAGATATTATTCATTTTCAAATTTATAGATCAGAGACTGAAAAGCTGAATACCTACGGGGACAGAGCTCCTACGGGAGACAAGCAGAGAAAGTGAGGGGTTTTTACAGTATTCCATTTGGGGCATGTTTTCTTGTCAATCCCACGAGACACACTGAGTTATGGTGCTAGACAGCCATGCTGTGAGAGCAGTGTGCATTAACCATGGAGGTGATGCCATTCCCAAGCAGAAGTTGTTTTTCAAGGAATGCAAAATCCTTACATACTGCATTGGTGGTTCTCTAGCACCACTGTGCAGGAACAAAAAAAAATAGGTGGTTTTAGGGAGTTAGAGGGACAAATAAAGGTTGAAAACTATGTTTAAAATTCATTAGGAGAAGGATATTGATCAACACATTGAAAATCATGAGGAAGCTGGAGAATTTAGAAATCATATCCAGGGATAGTCAGAAAGTATCACCCATTATCACAGCTCTAGGGAGGCTAAGGCAGGAAGACTGTAAGGTTGAGGTCAGATTGAGCTACATAGCAAGATTTAGTTTAAATAAATAAATAAATATTATTTTTTGCATTCCAACAGATTTATGGTCATATATGATTATATATTTTGAAAGCAATTATAAATCTAGATATGAGAGAACTTTTCCCAATTTTATTATGCTATTTTTGTTGTCTTTTTTTCTAATCAGCAAGAGCTCTTTGCAGATCAAATTATATTTCCAAGGTCAAGTGGCCTGCCAGTTGCCAAGAGACAGTCCATCTTCTCAGTGGAAATATGGAAGAATTACTATGTCCTTGGAGCATTTGGTGGCCCCTAATTAGTCAAATTAGACACAGAGCAAAGGCATTTTTCATTTTTCATACTGTAACCCTTTAAGAAAACTGTTCATCATTTGATCCAAAAGTGGAATCCTTTGCCCACTGCCAAATGTGAGAAATGTTTTATGTCTTCAATATTAACAAGGTATCAATAATCTATAAAAGGGGAGCCTTCGTTCCGCAGCTATTTTTAAATGAACAGAACAATCATCCTTTGGGAAGCGCTCTTGTGATACACGGAGGCTTTAAAAGTTGTGCCTTTCAAACCAGCCAGCGTAGTTTCTGCATAAGCAGGGACCTGTTTATTCTGCTTATCTCAAACCACAGCGAATATTGTCCCTGTCTCTAAATGGTCAGACTCCTGCCTCTCCCATCTTAATTCTGCCTTAGCAAGATAACACCAAAAAGTTAGCGACTGTGTTTACTGAGCCTGCTCTCCTCACACCAAAGGATGCTAAATATTTGATGATAATCTCCCTTTCTTTGAATTAACATGAGTGCCAATCTAAAACAGCACATGTTGAACAAAAAATTTTATTTTAATTGCATTCCCCTGGTTCTTTCCCTTCACATAAATCCTGAGAATAAAAATTAAAGTCAGCTCTAAAAGTATGTCTTCCTTCCTCTAAGTGACATGAAGACATTAGTCTCGCCTTAATCACTTGCGTTTGAACAGCTTGGGAAGGCTCGGCATGAATTTTTTATGTGTGGAATACAGTCCTCCACCTACTCACCCTTTCCCGCTGCTTTCCGCATTCCTCTACTTTGCACCATCTATTTCCTTCGAGGTCTTGGACATTTTTATACAACACTTGTACCTCCAGAGTCCTGGGACAGTACCGTGGGTACACTCAGCCACTCCACAGACACAAAGGGCAAGAAGTGTCACAGTCCTTCCCATGCACTGGGCTCGAGGAAGCCCTGAACAGCCTGGGAAGCATTTTCATTTGGGAGATGGGTGGGAACTGTGATATTTGCTGTCTTCACTCACCTGAAGAAGCTAAGTTCAGAAATTAAAATTTAATAAAGAATCAAGTTTGAAATTCTGCACCAGTGCACAATGCTTATAAATACACCACAGCAATGCTACCCGGGTATTATAAATAATACATGTAATGTTGATTAAAATTTTGATGTAAATTTCTAAAAACTTTATTAAAGTTGTAAAAATAACTGACACGCGTTGTTTATAGCGGGGTGACAACTTAATTAATCAACTGCAGGCTCCCCTGAAATGCATATGAGAAGTGTATATTCCCCCCTTTTATTTTCATCCCTGAAGAATGAGCTTGAAAATGCAAAATTATCTCCCTTTCAAAACACCAAATTATCTCTCTTTCAAAACAGTCTGAGTATTAATTGTGAAGCATGACAGCACATAGTCTTTGCCCAGACTAATAATTAATCTCGAAAACACAAATCTTGGCATTCAAGTGGTGAAAAACTGAAGCAGTGGCTGTGGGACATTTGTTCACACTCAGTCTGTAAACGAGCCCCGTTGTCTTGGTGCAGAGAAAATTTTCAATTTTCAGGTCGCTAAACAGTTTAATTCTTTATTAGAGATAAAAAAAATTAAATACAAAAAGTGCCACCACTGAAAATAAAATTCAAATGTATATACATATATATTGCATGCCAGTTATTTTGGGATTCTAGTTTAATGAGACTTATCTCTTTTTAAATGAGAAATCCCAGAACAATATTGAAAATAAATAAGATGATCGCTAAAGTAATATCTTAGATAGTCAGTCTTTTATTACTTTATTATTGCTTTTCTCTAAGAGTCTTATTGCAGATGAAACACTGTAGGAATTATAAGATACTGACTCAGGACAGTGTTTGTAATCACTAATGCATGCTGTCGACATTCATCCATTGACTCAACAAACTTATTAGCTACAGGGCTGGATGGTAGGCTTCTGAAAAGTTACAAGGGTCAACCAGATGCAATTCCACTGAGTTTACAGTGTATTAGAAAGGATATATTATAAGCCTAAGAAACTAACTTTGTAGCAAACAACCAGTTCCACTTTGACCTCACTGAATGTCCTTATCTATAAAGTGAGACAGCCATATTCTTTATAACATAAATATGCTATGAGGCATCAACGACATAGCTCCTGATAAACACAGCACTCTGTAAAATAGACAATGAATTTTCTTCTTCTTCCTTTGCTTGTAGCTGCTGTGGATATCGTTCTGTATAAATAAACACTGATTGGCTGGTAGCCAGACAGGAAGTATAGGCGGGACTAAGAGAGAGGAGAATTGAGGGAACAGGAAGGCAGAGAGAGAGACTGACTGGAGCCGCTGCCAGGACAAACAAGATGTCAGGTACCAGTAAGCCACAAGCCATGTGGCAAAGTATAGATTAATAAAAATGGGCTAAATATAAGAGCAAGAGCTAGACAATGATAGGCCTGAGCTAATGGCCAAGCAGTGTAAATAATGTAAGTGCCTGTGTGTTTATTTTATAAGTGGGCTCCGGGACTGGCGGGACTTGGTGGGACCCAGAGAAAAAAGCCCTCCAGCTACGTGTAGCATTGTTTTTGCTGCTGTTCACATCATCACTATCACTGTTGTCACCCTCCCAGACAATCAATAATCCCAAGGTATGAGCTCTGATGTACAGCAGGAGAAAATGACCCATCATTCCTAAGATCTGCATGCTTCCAAGTCCCCTCAGACCCTGATTGTTCTGAGTTCCTTCCAGGTTCAGCCGTGCACCATAACTCCCTTAAGCCGTGCTCCCAATTGCATCATGTTGCCATCTACCAGCATTGAGTGCCAGTCCTATATGAACCATTAAGCAAAATGTGTTGTGTGCAGGGAACAAAGGAGAAGAAATGGGTAGCTAGTGTGCCCTGAACTGCTCACTTGCACACTCAACTTTAATGGAGTCTTTTGCTTGTCTTTTCTGTGTATTTGACTTCAATCCATAGTAATGAGGGAGGGGCGTGGTTTCCTTGGACATGACAAGTGGTTGAAGTTTAAAATCTTGGTTTAAGGGTGTTATCAAAGTCCTTCGGTCTCATAGAGTTTCTGCTGCATTCTCGCTGTGTATGCTTTCTTTATTCAAACACTTCTTAGTGGCCTTGATCAATTCTTTCTTGTCTCCCAAACTTCTGAATCCTGGGTGCCTACAGCAGTCCTTTAAACTTTAGACTCTCTCCCACCCACATAGCTTTCAATACCTACTCTATACTGAAGGCATGTAACTCATCGGCTGAGTAGTGTAATATGCTCTTTATTTTAGGCAATGGAAGTGCCTAGTACAACAGTTCTCAACCTTCCTAATGCAACAACCCTTTGATACAGTTTCTCCTGCTGTGGTGACCCCAACCATAAAATTCTTTCATTGCTACTTCATAACTGTAATTTTGATACTATTATGAATCATAATTAAATGTCTGATATGAGACCCCAAAAGGGGTCATGACCCACAGGTTGAGAACTGCTGGCCTAGAAGAATACACTATTGGTCTGTGCATAAGTTAGCCCACTCCAGCCTTGTTACACTGTCCTTACTCCAACCTTGTTACATACTCATGCATATGCTGTCTGTCTTACGTCTATTATGCCAATATTTTTCCCTATAGATATGGGTCCTGATGCATGGACAGAGAATTGACCATTTTTACAAAATTCAGTTTTTCAAAGACCTCTCAATGCTATCCATCTAACTTCTGTGAGAGGTATAAACCCCTTGCTCCAGGTATACCCTAGAGATCTCACAACTGCTTCTCCTGCCATGTACTGTAACTACAGCTCTTTGAGCACCTCCAGGACAATCCATTCTAATTTGCACTGTCTTTATTGGCTTATGTGTCCATCCTTTCAGGACCACTCTCCATTCCCTTTCTATCCTCATCAATAGATTCACAGATACATAGCAAATGCTCAGTAAACATTTTTGAATGAATGACTCTATAATTAATGAGAAAAGAGTCAAACATATTTAATACTTCCTTGTGATGGTCCTAATTAGAATGCATTCTGGTAGTCTAATTAGGCACACAAGTGTGTTCTTAGCAGAATTCCTTTGTCACGAAAGTTCTTAAACCTGAAAACTCTAAATTAATGATAAGTAAATTTTAGAGGGTTAATAAAAAGAGCACAAAGGGCATTCTGTCCTCTCAAAAAGCATGAAAGGAGATTGAAATGTTCTAGTCTCTTGTATTTCCACCTTCAGCAGCAACTGACTTCAGTAACTACGTGAGATGGCAATGTATCTTGAATTCTCATCCTCTCCCAGATACTGGACTGTCTTCTGCACCTTTTACAGAACAATATTCAATGCAGTCATCTATTCTTGAAGCCTCTGCCCATTCCCCATGTGCTTGTCAATGGGTGGTTCTCTGTCCTCATCCTAATATACAAAATACCATACAAAATAGTTTGTGATGTTGACTGTTCTCACTTGGTATACATTTTTCTTTCTGACATTTCTTCATTGCCTTTGGCAATCCCCCCTTGTCTCCCGAACCTCTGAACCTTAGGGTTTATACAGCAGTCATTTAAATTTCTTTAGAAATCTCTTCGAGTCTCATAGTTTCTAATACTAACTGTACAGTAAAAGCTCCTGTTACAGATTCTATGTGACTGTTCCTCATAGATTCATACACTTGAACACTTGGTCCCCAGCACTATATGGACAGAATGTGATGCCTAGCTGATGAGATGAGTCACTGGGAGTGGGTCTAATGATATCCTACTTCCCATTCCAAACTCCCTCTGCTTCCTGATCCATCAACATGTGACCACACCACAAGCTCTTGCTTCCACAGACAGAGCCATGCTAAGCCCCATGCCTTTCCCACAAGGATGGGATGATATTCCCTGAAATTACAGGTCAAAATAATCCTCTCCTTCATTAAATTGTTATTTCCTGGCAGGAATGAGAAAAGTAATAAACATAACTCCATACAGTTATCTCCAAGCCCAATGCCCTAATCAATTCTGGGTTTACAAATAGTGTTGTGCAGACAAGATCTCCATCCAGACACCCAATAAGTATTTATAACCAAACATATCCAAAATTGAATTTTTATTATTCATTCTTAATATAATAACAACTCTTAGCTTTTTATGGTAACTCAGATCCAACTCCTTTGGAAGCTTCCCTGACCCCTTCTCTTATACCCAACATGCACTCCACCTACAAATTCTACCTTCAGAATAAATCCACAATCTAGTCATACCTCTATACTTCTATACCTCTGTACTATGGTTCTTGACAATCATATTTTGTTTGTATTATGTTTTTAAAGATTTTATTTACTTTTATCTTATGTATGTTTTGTCTGCATGTGTGTCTGCGTGTGTGTGTGTGTATGTGTGTGTGTGTGTGTGTGTGTGTGTGTGTGTGTGTTCCTTATTTGTGTATGGTGCACACAGAGGCCAGAAGAGGGCATCAGATACCCTGAACCTGGAGTTATAGGCAATTGTGAGCCACCAGATAAGTACCCGGAATTCAACCTGGGCCCTCCATAAGAGCAGCAAGTGCTCTTAAGCAGATGAGCCATCTCCCTGCCCCTTTTGCTTGTATTATTACTAAGTTTCCTCATGAATTTCTCATTATGTTTCCTTCCTCTACAGTCTATTCTTAACACAGTAACAGAGGAATCTTGAAAAATAGATGATGTGACACCTCTGCTCAAGTACTCCAAGGGGCTCCCATAACATTCAAGCCAGAGGTTCTACAGGACACTGTTACTCCCCATCACTCCATCACTTCAGCCCCTTTTCCAATCAGCTCCTGTTACCCACTCACTCCAGCCATAACTCTCCCCTGCATATATCAAAAGCCAGAATAGGTTTGTCACAGGGTGGGTATTAGACAGCTGTTTGTGAACAGGATGAAGAGCAGGGGTGCTGGGGAGAAAGAAAGGATAAATGGCTCAAATAATATTCAAAGCAACGTAGATGTTTTAAAAATACTAGTCCCTATTATTTTCACACTGTTATATCCATTACACGCAATAGAAATTCTCTGTAGACTATGCCTCATTAAAATTTGGGGTCTGGTACATGTTTCAAAGCTAAATTGTATGTATATAGTCATTCTTTCTATTCAGTATTTTCAGAAAATTATCTAAGTGACTATAGACAAACAGAATGGACACATTAGAGAGCCCCACGGTTGTTTCAGAAGCAATCCAAGCACTTTATACAAAAGAAAAGGTGTGTATTCTGGAGTGTTTCTCAAAGGAACACAGACCTTTATTTCATGGACAAGTCAAAAATGCAATGCTGAAGAAATTGATGTTATGCTAGAGAAAAATATACAACTGAAGGTAAAAATTGAGCTGAAATAACAGAAGTGACCAAAGCAAAATATGAGATTAAAAAAATTCACAATAAGTATCTATAAGATTGTAATAAACACAGTTGTTCAACACTTCACAGATCAATTTGAAATCATTCACACTGGACTGCAGAAACCACAGATCCGTAAACTTCAGATAGTCATATTTTAATACCCTTGATATTGTTTTAAGAAAAGCTTTCATGACCTCCACATCCCCAGGCTATGGAAACAATGTAGGTGTGAAGGCTGAACTATGAGCTGAGCTGAGACACAGAACGGGGTGAGTGGATCTCTATGGACAGAGCAGCAAAAGCCTCCTCTTGCCCCCCAAATTAAAAGTGACTCTTCAATATGCAATGTGGTTGCCTAGGATTCCACCAGATAGAGTAAAGCATTTCAATAACTCCTTTCTTCTACCTGTCTTGTCTACCTAAGAGATTTACCCAATAGCTAAGGCTTATGTGATTAAGTTTCAGCTTTTTGTTAAATATGCCTAGGATGCATTAGTTCCCTGCCTCCTTTCTTAAGCAGAGTTCATTTCACACAATTTAACTTATTTCTGGTGGTTCAGTGGCTGACAAACAGGCTGTATGATACAGCGACAGTGAATTGGACTTTAAAGACAGAACGATAAAAAAAGATGACTTTTCTTCTACTGAAAAGACTTCCGACATTATACAAGGTTGCTTAAACTCCCTGTGCCTTAGTGTCCTCATCTGGAAAATGGGCATATGAACACTGTCACTGCAAAGACTCAAAGGAATGGGCACAGAGGCAACAGCCAAATGTGCTTGGTGACTCATTTCCTTCTCAGCCTGAGTGACGGAGCAAACGTCACTGAGAAAGGCATTGCAACACTACTGAGACACCAGCAGCTTTTTCTGAGCCTAATCCCAGTAAGTCCCAGTTGTCTTCCATTAATATCCCAGCATGCTTTGCAGACATCATCTTGGCTCTCATGACCATATTCTAGAAAGTCTCTCATTTCTCTCTCCTTTCAGGACATTGTTGGTGTCATTCAACCTGTCTATTGCCACTCATCTACTTCATGGCTTCTATTCTGCTGTGACTGGCTCTAGGTCAGCGGGGTTCTTAGAATAACTTAAGTATAATATACACCTGTCCTCATAGTTAAATAATTAATATGTACTTATGTACTTTGATTATGGACTTGAGAACAGCATTTCAACCACAGAAGACATTTTGACAAGAGCAGAAGACAGAGACAAGATTTTAATATTCATCAGATATTGGATGCCAGCATGGTTGACAATTAATCCTGGCATCAATGCTGGTATTGCTAATAATTCATATATATTAAACTGTGTCTGCCATTTTGACCATATTTACTCTCTTGAATCTGTTATTAATTCATTAGTTGATTTTTCTCAGGGTCACCAAGATGATGAATGACAGGGCTGAGGTCATGTGACTCAACATCTTTTACTGTTCCCCCTTTGAAAATGCACTACATTGTCTCCAAGAGCTCAGTGAGCAGTATGCTTTTAGGGAGCATTCTAGACTGAGGGGCTATGCTCCTGAGGCACTACTAAAGAAGAAATGGGCTGGAGGCTGAAAGACAGATGTGAAAGATCTGGCACAGGAAAGTAACTGTGAATTCAAAAAGAACAAGGAAATAGCATTAAGCAATGAACTGGACAAGTCCATAAACCATAGAGGAGGGCTACCATACCCTAGACCTTATACACACTTACTTTAGAAAGATTTTAGGCACCATAGGCCACCTACAACAAATAAGTCAAATACTAGCCATTATAGGATTGTCTACAACTTCTAATGTAGGAGAGCATCATTGGCTTGCACCCACAAGGGTGGAGCCTGGGAGAACAAAGTCTGCAAAAATGAGCTCACTTAGCTTGCTACAGAGTGCTGACATGAAATGGGAAGAAAGCTGGGATAAGCTTTTCTAACTCTTTCTGATTCTCTTTATAACCTCTTAGGGCTCTTATATCTTTAGAAACATTGATGTTTCTGAAATCTAAACCCAGAATTAATAAGAAATCCTACCTTAGAGTGTCAACCTTAGCAAATTTACAGAAAATAAGATAATTTAAGTAATATGATCAGGTAACAAAAGAAAAGTCTTCCACTAACAATAATGTTGAAGATTGTAGTAGGTCCCCAATGACCTGCCAACTCAAAGAAATACCCAGCAGTAAGATAGAGATACAAGCAGGGTCCCTCAGGGCATATAAAGCAGGAATGTCTCTGATTCTTGTGCTTCTAAATCCATGGCAAGAAGACTGTCCCATAGCCTTACAGGTAGTAGAGATGAAGTGGTTGATAAGAACTAGTAACAATATTATGCAAGGCTGAAGGTGGGTATCTGGGTTCTATGGAGTTTCTCTAACAAAAACTGCCATAAACTGGATGGTTTATAACTAAAACATTTCCTGTACATTGTACCTGAAAGTTTTCCTGTGTCCCGCCCAGTCTGTAGCCACTCAGACCCAAATAAACACACAGAGGCTTATATTATTTAAAACTGCTCAGCCATTAGCTCAGGCTTACTATTGACTAGCCCTTACACTTAAACTCAGCCCATTTCTGTTAATCTATGTGTCGACATATATTCTGTGGCTTTACGTGTGTCTTTACATGCTGCTCCCTGGATGGTGGGCTGGTGTCTCCTCGCTCAGCCTTCCTCTTCCCAGAATTCTCTTTTCTTTTTTTTTTACTTGTGTTTTCTTTTCTTTTTTTTTTTTAGATTTATTTATTTATTATGTATACAGAAGAGGGCACCAGATCTCATTACAGATGTTGTGAGCCACCATGTGGTTGCTGGATTGAACTCAGGACCTCTGGAAGAGCAGTCGGTGCTCTTAACCTCTGAGCCATCTCTCTAGCCAGAATTCTCCTTGTCTGTTTATCCCACCTATACTTCCTGCATGGCTACTGGTCAAACAGCATTTTATTTATCAACCAATCAGAGCAACACATATTTACAGCGCAAAGTTCAAATGACTATGAAAGCCAAGGAAAAGGTATCAGTAAATTCAGTGTTTGGTTAAACCCTTTTGCTCACAAATGGTGCCTTTTTACTGTGTCCTCAAATGACCTCAAATTGTAGATGGTGGAAACTTCTCTGGGACCTAATCCATTCATGAACTCTGCCTAGTGACCCAATCCTTTCCAAAGGTCCCATCTTTTAATGCCATCTGTAGTTGGTATTTTCATCCTTTGGGGCTTGCTACCCAACTCTCAAATGAATACATAGAGACTTATTCTTGCTTATGAATGCCTGGCCTTACTTATGAATGCTTGGCCTCTTTCTACCCAGCTTTTCTGACTTAAATTATCCCATTTCTCTTTAACTATGTTTTTCCTCTGGACTTTTTACCCTTCTTTATTCTATATGTCTTTCTTTCCTTCTTACTCCATGGCTGGCTGTGTGGCTGTGTGGCTGGCCCTTGGCACCCTTCCCTACTTTTCCTTTTCTCACTCCTTGCCCACTCTTTTTTGAGAAGTGTCCACATATGAATGTAGGGGGCACCATGCATTCAGGCTGCAGCAGTGGGGATGGACAGTCACTGAGTCAGCCTCATTTAATGGACTGAACAGGAGAATGGCATAAAAGCACAAGAGAGCATGGTCCTTCTACCAGTGACCTGACCAATGAAAATCGGTTTCCTGATGAATGTCGGTGGTATCTGCCTTAGAAAGGAAATGATTAGTGTGCATAAACAGAGGACCAGCCCTGCTCTTCTCTCTGCATAATCAAGAAGACCATGGGGGCATAACAGTATCTCATGAAATAAAGTCTGGATAGCCATAAATGCCCTGCCCTGTATCTCAGAACTGTGTGCTGTTGCAAGCAGTCTCTCTCCCAGTGACATGTCTTTCCTTACCTCTCATGTGTGTGACTCCATCTTGGCCAGGTGCATACCAAGAAGCTATGATTCACAGTGTCTCACTAATTTTCCAGCTGGCAATGGCCCGCCCCTGTGGGTAATTCTGCTTCGATCCTGCCAGCCTCACCTGCACTGTTAATGTAGCCTTTTATAGGAACCTGTTCTTCATTTGGTTCTCAAAAACCAACAAAGGTAGACCAGAAAGTCTTCCTAGGTTTGAAGGCCCAGAAAAAAGAAAAAAAAAAAAAAACATCTTATGTAGACATTTCTTTGTTCTTGTCTGCCTGCTCTTCCCTCTTCTAGGTCTTAGTGTCCCTTACAGAGGAACTTCTGCTCCCTTCTTTATTAATAATAACATAGAATGCTGTCTCTAAAACTTTGCCTTCACCTCTGCTTTGACCAAATAATGCACTCTCCCAACACCCTCCCCTGGCACTCAATAGCATATCAGATTCAAATAAATCACAGTTGACTTTAAACCCTCCCGAATTCATGTCTGCCTACACCAACTCCCACACCCTTCGGTTGCTCTTGTTGCACGAACCTTCTCCCAAGCCTCTTTTCTCCACACTGGCAATTCTCCGCCTTCCTTCCATGCTCTCTCACCCACCTGCACCAACCTCCCCCCACTAACTCTCAAACCGCTGACTGGAGAGGAAGCAGAAGAGGGTGAGTCAGGCGTCCTGATTCATATTCTTCCCCTGCTCCTTCCTGACTATATGACCTTGGGACACAGCAGTGACCGTAATGGTGAGAGGGCAGGCATTCATCAGGTGCCTTATATGTTAACCCAATTAATGCCAATAGCAAATTCACAAGACAGGATCCACTTTAAGAATGGGCAACCTACCCAACTTCTCTCACTCCCACTCTCCTTAATTAAAAACTGGAAAGCCACTCCCCAAGCATGAAAATAAGGAGATTTATGGAATACAGTCTACAGCCATGTCAATGCCCTTCCTTTCCATTCCCAGAGCCAAGTAGACATTTGCACCACTTCCCACAATTTCTGTCTTGCTGACAAATCTCCACTCCACTATATAAGAGTAGCACTCTCCTCCACAGTTAAATACTATTTCTTCATTCTCTCACAATGCATAAAAGAAAAGCACTAAGGTTCTTTTTACAATTATTATTTTAGTTACTATATCTTCCCTGCCCTAGAAATGTACTGAACTTGAGCTCAGAGCCCCTGCTCTATGAGGACTGACTGAAAACACAGAGTCCACTGTTAGGAGGTGAAGCATCTGCTCATGGTGTGGGTGGAAGAAAGTGAATTTCCACCTGTTCACTGAAATTTCTTTGCCAGACAAGGCTTTCCTTTTCACGAAGCCAGATTTGAAATGCAAATGTCACCGGACAAGCTAATATTTGGATGTCAAATTACTAGTTTCAGACCTTGTCTTACCAGCAAGTCTGGACAGAGATGATGAGAATTTGAAGATGGACAGAGAAGCAGACATGGAGATGGTTGTGTCCTGTTAGCTATTGTCCCAGAAAGAGCATCATTCCTTACCATGCCTAAAGCAATGGTCAGACTGAAAAGTATCAGCATCCATGTGACGATGAAACAGAGAAGACCAAGAAACCCCGATTACACTCAATCTGTAGCTAATCTAGAAGGCGTATCTCAGTAACAAGTTGGTCCATTTTGTTGCTGAATTTATACCCTTGATTTGATTTGACAATTAATATCCACATATCCACAGTTCTGTAAAGCCACTGAACTTACTAATACTTCACATATTGCAAAGCAAGACTGGAGACTACCATCATTCAATAAATGGTGTCTCCTTGTAAAGGCAGTTTGTCCTTCCCATCAAAGTACATTCAATAACCTCTATATTCATTTTTCTGAAATAAAGAGAATTGAGATAAGTTCAATGATGTTTTATAGACAGTCCCAAACATGCTGGAGAGACCATGTCTCCTCATTTTCACACTGTAAACAAGGTCCTCCCTTGGAGGGCCATTGGGACTTAACTGGTTTACTCTACTTTAGAGAATACATCAAACAATGGATGGTTCCTCTGGAATCAGGTCCCAGAAAACCTGGCTGATATCTTGGATGTTTAATTCTCTTTCGAACTCTTTCAAGCACTCAGAGAAACTCTATGGCCATGTTTTAAGCTACTCTGTGATATCTACATGGCAAGGCAGTCAGAGAGATCTCAAGCCAGCTAAGCAAGAATTATGGTCCTTGCTCTGAAGGCTATCCGCACCAGCTCCTTCCAGGAATCACATTGGGAAGGCAGGAATGAATCCTCTCCTCATGGAGGAGAGCTGGTCTATTGAGATGGCAGCTGTGACTGACATTGTGATTGCCACCACATGACCTTGAAGCAGAGACACTCAATAAAACACGCCCATGACACAGACCTCAGAAACTGTGAAATACAGTATGTGTTTAGATTAAAGCAGGCATCTTTTGAATTCCTCTTGGAAATCTCAAGGGATTTAACTGTGAATTTCAGGGTTAGTAAAAATATATTTTTAATTCTAATATTTTATTTAATTTTTAATGGAAATGAAAACATTGAACAAGTAATATCATCCCTATCCTCTGAAATCTTTCTAATGCTAAAGTGAAAATAAACATTATAATAATCTAGTTTTTATAACTCTGAATTTCAGGTTTGTTAAAAATTATTTTGGATTTAGAACATAATTTAATTTAGTAGGATTTTAAATGCCCAGTTAATTACATTTCTTTCTGGTCATACCCTCAAGCTGTCATTGGGCACTGCAGAATTTCTGAGTCACGAGTATTATTTAAGCCAGTGGAAGTTTAAACACCCTGGACCTGAGAAGCCGCAGCACTCTCAGGAAGTGACAGAATTAGCATGTAGCAGAAACCCACATTTCCTCATGGCAGACCATTACTCTCTCTAGCTCAGCACTTTGAAAAACCAAAAAGGCATGGCCAGTTATAATAATCTTGTCTATTTTACCCAAATAAAAATGGAGCATGATTGGAGAAAAATTAAAATGCCCTACAGCAGAAAAGTGATCCCCGACTCCTCATCATCTTCCCCTCACAGGAGGCATCTCAAAAGCACACGGCTAATTGACTGGCCAGTTTATAAACATTGCTGATTTCACAAATAAATTTCAAGTCAAGAGCTCTCTTTGGGGTTAACTTGCGCTCTGCATAGGTTAATTTAAATAGCAGTGAAAATTTAGCTTGAAAGGATAATTACAATATTTCACCCCCCTTTTATCTCAGGTTATGTAAATGAGCCTTTAATCTTTTCACAGTTCATATTATATTAATACAGGGAATAAAAAGACCTCAAAATATCATGTACTGTCAATCATCCTAGAAGAATATGCTCACACAATCGTAGTGAGTACAAATTGGACTAATTCCCATAATTGTGTGCTGTGTGTATTATCAACAAGTCAACAGATGGGCTTGTAGCTTGGCGGCATTCTCAATTGGGCAGAGAAAACTGCCATTTTTACCAGATTGCAAGGCTTTGGGGTTTTTTGACATTTCTCCAATATCAAGAGTATTTATTGAAAATCCAGGGATAGCCCCAGAGAAGCAAATTCAACTCATGCCCCCTTTTAACCTCCAATTTTCACATCCTGCCAAAGGTAATGAAAGCCCTAACCCTGAGTGACAGACCTCGACTGCAGCCTTATCCTCCACTTCACACCACAGCTCTTGTGGGAGACTCTGTCATTCACCGTGTTGAATAGTGAAATGTGATGGTTAGAGAAACGTGGCATCATCGTCAGGTTTAATAAATATCAGGAGGAGGTTGGCAGATAAGTCTTAACCCCAGGGCATTAAAAAAAAACAATCAAAATACTGTTTTTTCTCTCACAGCATTAATCCAACACCATGTATTTATATTAGAGTTGAGAGAGAGAAACCAGTTTTTCCATTATGACTCAAGGCCAAGTTCAAAGTCTAATTCCCTTTTTTTTTAATTCCAAATAGTTGCTCCTTCAAGTAAGTGACCACAAGACAGTATAAGGCAATATGTAGTCATGGTTAACATGTCTGTGAATAGAATGGATAGCCTCAAATTCCAGCTCTTGTACTTACTAGCTACCAGCTAGGAACATAGATGTTAACTCCAAAGTCCTAATTCCCATTGAAGAACACAGGGAAGAGTCTGTCTCATTGTGAGACAATCTTTGGAAAAACGACAATCCAAGTATATGCATGTATGGAAATATCACAATTAAAGTCAGGATTTGTGTAATATGCATAGGCCAATGTTTTCAACCAAATGCAGTGCCACTCTGTGAACGTGAGTGTTCACAGCGCGCCTGTGAGGTACATCGGCCAACTTTATCCCTACATGTAGTTTTCATGACAACAATCTGAGTCATGAGTATACATGAGTCATCCTTGCACAAAAGGAAAAACCAGGGCTCAGAGAAATTAAACGTATAACCAGTTCTCAGCACACTGGTGGTGATTCTCAGAGCAGCAGCTGAGCTGTTAGAACAATGGGACACAAACCTCCATGCCACACTTCTATAAAATATGCACACTTAAATATTTCTGAGGCATTGTCTTCCGTCTTCAATGGGTTAGTACACCTGAATGCATGCGTACCTCCTGCCTGTGCTGCCCCATTAAGCATCCCTGAACAGTAACTGTTACTGATTTTTCCTAGCTTCCCAAGGCCCTGCTTAACATTTTAACCTCTAATAGATGCTCAAGATAATTTCTTAAAGTTACTTGAGAAATTTCAGCTTCTCACAGGAACTATTACCTTCCATTAAGGCAAGCCATCTACTCATAGAGAAAAGCCACGTGTCTCCTTGAGCAAAGGAAAGTGTTGAAAGATGAGCAGACACAGTTATGGGTCCTGAGCTGTCAAGTGGAAATGGAACTGAGATTCTGCCAGAGGCATCTCCAGCCTGTCAGTCAGCACACACATATTGATTATCTTCTGGATGCTAAACTAATCCCATGATATCAGCAGCTGCCAAGCTGTGAAGTCAGGGTGACTTCTGTCATTGTGAAGGAACTGTGAGGATGGTGATCTAACCCTAAAGAATATTGGCAAACCTCTATTTCAAGTTGTCCATAAAAGTTGATAACTCTCTTCATGATAAGTACCCTCAAAAATATATATTATATTCCTACCAAGGAAAAGAAATGTGTGGATACTGATTGTCTCTAAAACAAATAATTCTCAGTATCTGAAATAAGGGACCATAAAAAACTGATAATTTCATTTTGCCTTGTTTTTTCATGTTGATATAAATAAATTCATTCAAAGACATAGGAAAAGGAGAAAAAAAAGTACCTGAGGTAAGAATAAAAAGAACAGTGAATGAGAGCAACTTTCTACATGCAAAAGAATGAACCCTAATTTGCACTGTATACAAAATTAACTGAAAATCAGTGACCTGAGTGTAGAAGCTAGGACTGTATAACTTCAAGTACAACATGGGGAAACATGACCTCCTGTTGGGGGAATGTATTCATCAATAAGAAAAACCAAAGTTTAGGCAACAAAATGGTAAGGGGGGCAAATCTAACTTCACAAATATGTCGAAGTAAATTGAAAGCCTGTAGAAGAAAGCATGTGCAAATCATGTATGTCACTCAGGTTTAATTTCCAACTATATTATTCTAAAATATACAAGGAAAGGAATGCCAACTTATCAACAAAACAGAATCAATACAATGTTTAAAATGTGCAAAGCCCTTGAGTAGACAAGATAAACAAATAATCACGAAGCCCACAGGAAAACATCGTCAACACCATCAGTCATTTGGGAAATGTTAATGAAAACCATAATGAGCTACCACCTTACACATACTAAAATGGTTTTAATGAGATGAGATGTTTATGAAACAAAAAATAACAAATGGTTAGTACGTGGAGAGGTGTGAGCCCTGTATCAGTGGAAGTATGAAATGTGAGCCTGCTTTGGTAAACAGTTAAATGGGTCCTTAGAAAGCTTCACACAGGGCTACTATATGAATGAACCAGCAATCCTCTCCTGCTTATGTACCCTAAGCAACGGAAGACAAGGACAAGGGTACAAACAGAAAGTTATAACCTGATGTTCAGAGGAGTATTCCTCACAATAACCAAAGATCAGAAGCAAGTGCTGTTGTAAATGCCTGCATTGGAATATTATTCAGCTGCATAAAAGAATGGGGTCCTAACATGAAGTACCAAATGGAAGAAGAACCTCAGAAACATGACGCTAAGTGAAATATATCAGACACAATAGAAAAATATTGTATGATTCTATTCATCTGAATTATCCATTACCAGGGAGCTCTCAGGAAATACATTAGAGATTAGCAGGGTCTGTGAGAAGCAGGACAGATGGACAGTTAAGGCTTAACACTCACGGAGCTCTGACAACAAAAGGGGTGATGAAAACTAGAAACAGTGGTAGCAGTTCCCAAGCACGGTGAATGTAACTAGTGGCATCAAATACATGCCTAACAGTGGTTAAAACTACACTGTTTATGCTGCATATGTGTTTACAACGGTAAACATCAGTGATAAGGGAGAAACAAAATCAGTGAGTGGCATGTTGCCCTTCCCACTTCAAGCAGTGTTCTCAGCTAACTTTCATAAGCACTGGGAGTATATTGCCATGGTGATGTACGTGCCAAGAGACTCAAGAGATGCTGGTGGTCCTCTCCGTGGCCTCTTTCATCAC
Source organism: Peromyscus leucopus (assembly GCF_004664715.2). NCBI lineage: Eukaryota > Metazoa > Chordata > Mammalia > Rodentia > Cricetidae > Peromyscus > Peromyscus leucopus. The sequence goes on along the minus strand of NC_051071.1, from coordinate 42,452,969 downwards.
TTCCTGCCTCCCCCATGTGAACACAGGACCCTGGCATTCAGCCAAGAATCTGTTCCTGTTTCTGAATTTCCTCTGTGATAAAAGAAAAACAAAGCTAAGTTCAGTTGAAACTATTTCATGAAATGACAGAACCAAGTTATCATCAGTAGAATCTGATTCATTCAGGAACCTACAGGGTAGGTTCCACTCCAAGGTTTGCAATAAAAATGGTTTACAGCAAAAAAAATGTTCTTTTCCTCCTGGGGCTCAACTGCTGTTTGTTTTCAATACCTTACATAAGCTTCCCCCAAGCAAGGAGGTGTAGTAAGTAAGAGCATATATTTAGACCCTTCAATGTCTCCTCAAAATGACATAACATTGACTTTTGCTTGTACAAAGACAATGAGGGATTAAAAAAGTCCTTGTAGTCCATGATGGGACCTTTAAACTTGCATTTTACCTAACAGCCACATGACAATGAGCAAGAAGATAAAACTGTCACAACCATAGCCAGATAGGACTCTTGGTAAATATTTTGTGGAACACGTCAGAGAAGCAATAACTTTAATTCTGCTGCTCCCAGTGGGTGAGCAGCACTCTTAGAAAAGGCTTATTATGGGAGCTATGGAGATAGCTCAATGACTAAGATGCTGATTGGTCCTTTGGACCCATGTAAAAGCCAGATGCAATAGCTCACATGTGTGTAAGCCTAGGGCATGCCTAAAGGGTGAGGGGGGGTGAAGACAGGACACACAATGGTGAACAAGAGACCCTGCCTCTAACAAGGTGAAGACAGTCCCTGGAGGTTGTCCTCTGACCTCCACACACATGCTGTGATGGTAGTACAGCTATACATGCATGCACATGCACATACATGCAAGGAAGCAAATGCACAAAGAAAAGTTCTATTTGTAGAGCTTACTTGTAACAAGAGCTTGAATTCACATTTTATTTTTTTCATTTTATTGAACACAGCTTTTTTTTCTTATATAATAAATACATCCTGATTATGGTTTCCCCTCCTTCTACTCCTCCAAGTTCCTCCCCACTTCTCTTCCCACTGGGGTCCACCCCCTTTCTGTTTCTCATTAGAACTCTAATCCATATTTTAAAGGCCACAAAAAGAACCAATTCTTGATAAAATTCAGTTAGTTATCAGCAAATAGTTTTTCATGTCTGTCATGTGTGGGATGCTCTAAAGAAAGAAGGGGCTTTGGTGACATCATCTTTTCCTTAATACCTGCTGTTCACAATATTGCCTCCTCACTTCACACTCTCTGGGCCCCAATATTCACTTACTCATCACAGGCATCTATTCTCTCCTCACCTGAAGCTAAACTCCAGAAAAGTCTCTACCATCCACTGGTTCTCTAGCTCTAAGGCCTAAACCAAAGCTTGACTTATAGTTTAAATGCTTATAACTTATTGACGGAAGCAGAATGATCAATACATATTTGTTGATGGATCAAGTTGAACAGCCCTTATGGAATAGGCCTTATTCAAGTAAAAAAAAAATACAAATTTCTAAGTTCTCCAAACAACCGTCAGAAGCAATGGTCTCCCTCTTTAGAAAGGAAACATTGGAAGGGAGTGGGGTCCCATGCAGAGCTCGGCAAAGATGTGTTCTCACACCCATTTTTGGCACACATGCTCTTTTTTGCTCCCCTTTCACCATTTTCCGTATCGACCCTACAAAGCTGTAAGACAGGCTCAGTCTCCAGCACTTGGAAGGGACGGCACAGCGTCATGCACTCACTGTATAGCAGGTTTGTTTGCCTTTGTAATCATGCTTAAAGGGAACAACCTCTCACTGACTCATTCCCCAAGGCTGGCATGGGCTTAAACGTATTATTGCTTTGGCCTTCACTCCCATAGAAACAGTATTTGATGCTTGCAATAATGAAAGCTAGCTGATTTTCTTTTTCTAATTTAATTTCTTAAAAATGAAATTCTCACCAGAAAGAAGTAAACTAAGCCAAAGGCGAGACTAGCCCTTGCAGATCACTGGGGGGGGGGGCTAAGGAGGGGGGCAGAAGTGCTCTCTGAACACAAACAAGGTCTACAGAGGAGCCAGCCTGCAACTGCAGAACCTTCTCAGTAATCAATGCTTCTGAGACCCGAAGCCAATTAGTAATTGCTACTAATGCTTCTAAGTCGGGCATACACTTGAATTTCGGTTGTTTCTAACTATAACAAGGAGTAATTTTCCTAAGCAAATTAGTTAACCTTCCTAAGTCTTAAGATCCTCATCTCTTCAAAAGCTTGTGTGAGGGGATTGGAGAACTGGAGATTTAGCTCAGTGGCAGGGCAGGGCCCTGGGATCAGTCCTCAGCTCCTAAAAAGAATGAAAAAGGGTGAAGGAGGAGGAGGAAGAGAGGAAGGGGAAGGGGAAGGGGAAGAAGAAGAAGAAGAAGAAGAAGAAGAAGAAGAAGAAGAAGAAGAAGAAGAAGAAGAAGAAGAAGAAGAAGAAGAAGAAGAAGAAGAAGAAGAAGAAGAAAGCTTGTTTGAGGAATTCCTGGCACAAGTAAACACTCTTACAGATGTTCACAACTGGGGAAATGGTGGTGGAGGTGGTGGCCAGGAGGTGACAGTAGGCATGGAATTCCAGTGTCATCACACAGTTAAGGGCTGGTTCAGAAAACCATGACCTGGGGAGTGGGGAAGCATGCCAAGGAGGGATAGAAGAGTGGTGACTGACTCAAGGCAATTACCGTGTTCCCACTGCACGTAGGTGAGAAAGCCAGCATCACACCCATTTCAAGAGTGAGAAAATGAGGCCCAGGAAGTTTGACATCATTTGTCAAAAGTCACTTAGCTGGCCGGGAGGAGAGTCAGCATTCCAATCCCCTTGAGTCTTTGTGATTCCAAATCCAGGGTCAATTTAACATCAAAGCTCAGTTGATAAGTCTAGCTGATCTTTCAACATAGTTCTAAATCCAATCATTAGAGTGGCCCATTCAGGCGGGCTTCACAAGGCAAAAAGATTGAAGTGCTATAAATTCTTTTTAATGGCCAATCAATCATGGCAGCCTTCTGTGGCCATATTATCACCATCTTTCATGTTGCGCTCATACACTCGGGCTTCCCCTCAGCCTTCCCTAGCAGCTAGAAGTCACTCTCAGATGATAACATTCAGTTCCATTGACATTATCAGGTAGCTGGTGACATTCAATTAGTGAAAGGCTGGGTTCTTCTATTAAAAACACTCCAGGAAAGATCGCTAGATCTCCGCAAAGTGACCACAAGCCTGAATGGCATTTATACTTGTGCTAAACTAAACAGAGCTCTAGGCATTGACAACAGCAGCGTTGTATTTCAGCTTCTGGTGTCCAAGGTAGGGGTCTCCTGAGGCCATTGTTCATGTTCTGCCGCGTTTATAACTTCCAGTGGGTTCACTTGAGATGTGCCAGGCTCTCATAGCATGTGTGACTGTTGCTTCAAAGAATACATATATGTCAAAGTATGCAAATGATGTGTGAAAGTGTTTCCAAGACTGTGTGTGAGTGCACGTGTGTGTGTGTGTGTGTGCGTGCGCGCGCATGCATGCACTATAGGTACGGTATTTGCACACATGTGAGTGGTACTATGTGCACCTATAAGTATACAGCAGAGGCCAGAGAGGACATCTGGTCCCCTGCTTTACCATTCCATTCCTCTTCTTTGAGATAGGATCTCACTGAACCTGAGCCTAGGCTGCTGGCCAGGAAGCCCTGACAAACCTCCTATCTCTGTCTCCCCACCGTTTTGGGATTACAGCATGTACGGCCACACATAGCTTATGACGTGGGTGCTCGGATCCTTCCTGTGTACACAGCAAGTGTCCTTATCTACTGAGCCATCTCTCCCTCCAGAGTTTTCCTTTTTCGATGAATTGATTTGATTATAATTTCTATATTGTGTTTGAGAAAAAACAAAATACATATTAATTCCTTATAAAAAATAAACTCTTTTTGGAATTTTTGGGTCTACACCAAAGTTGTCCTATAAAATACTATGAGAATTACATGTGTAGTTTTAAATATTGTAAATTTTCTAATGTTTTGTAAATGACATTAATTTTAATAACATTTCATTTAAGCAAGTATGTCCAAAATACTTTCCTTCAAGCTTATAATCAATACACATACTTATTCACAAATTGTTTTCATTTTTATATACTAAGCCTTCTAAGTATGATATGCATTTTACATTCAAAATGCTTGTCACTTGACATGATGTCACTTGACATGATAAATTTTCATGGGAAATAATGTTCCTATATTTATACTTCATAAGATAAAAACCTAGAAAAGGAAGTTCTGATGTGTCAGTTGCTCTAACGGAGTTGAACCTCTCCAATTGTTGAGTATTCATTGTTAAGTCTATATTAAGTAAACACTAAGTAAAACCCAATTTCTCAGTCACTGGACACCCCTTAAGCTCTCTATAGCCACATGCAGACCAGCACAGGTCTGCCTGCATGTACAACATGTCCTATGTAGATGTCCATATGGAGGGTGCCAACTACCATAAAACAGTCTCTGCAGAAAAACTCTAGTCTTCCCAGCACTCCTTGACAAAGCTTCCAACATCCAGCTCAGGGTAAAGCCCAGGGTACCCATAGACTGGGCTCTGAGTGTCCCCAGGCTACTCCCTGCATACATTAATTCCCATGGCTGTGAATTTGATTTGGAGACCTAACAAAATAATATTCATAAGCAAGAGTCCAAACTTCGCAAAATATTTTTTTTGATTAGGAACAATACATGTGCTTTACAACTTGTGTGGTCAGAATTTGAGAATGTCCTCTTTAGAATTAAAGCGATCACTTAAAGAAGGCCAAAGTCATGTAGGAGGTATTCAGAATTCCAAGACTATGGTTTTCCCTTCTCATCAGTGTCCTGTATTCTCAGGTTTCACTCACAACATATGGAAAATGTTTTTTATTGCACCTGTAGTGAAGTACTTGACTTTTTCTTTTGTCATCCATTACCCTCTAAGGATACAGCATGATACCGTTTACATGGCATTTACATTGTATTAGCTATTTAAGAAACCCAGAGATGACTTAAAGTATGCTGAAGAATTGTATAGGTTACATGCAAACACTGTACCCTTTATACAAGAGACCTGAGCATTCTTAGATGTTAGTATCCACAGGGGTCCTAGATCCAATGCCCTACAGATCCAGAGGGACTACATACTATCTAAAATTAAAAACAGGAATGTAAAAAGCATCCTAATTTATTCTTATCCAACCACTATAACCTTAATGTCAGGGCCTAAAGAATTTCTCAAAGATATTTTTTAAAATACAAATTAAATTAAATTGGAAATGTGAAGTTTCCTGTGTGAAGAGATTCAGGAATTTGCCAGTGGGATTTTGAAATGCCTTTATGATATTTTCTTCTACTTTCTCTCACCTCTCTGGTCCTGCAATAGATACAGATCAGCTGAAGTCACTGATGTCAAAAGGTATGTAATAGGGAACTAAATAAATTAAAAATGGGAGAGGCAAGAGGAGGAGGCTTCATTAGAGGTCCCAAAACTGTCCCCATTTTTCTTATTAATGAAAAATGCTGGATTTGCCTACCAATCAGACTTGTGAGATACTGTCTGGGCTCAATGAAACTGACTCATCTGTGACTGGTGGAGAATTTCATTGAGTAGGACCTCCAGAGAAGAGCCATCTTATCTCAGGTAGATTTCCCAGCAGTCAGAGGTGTTTAGCTACACCATGGGGTATGCAGAATAAATAAAGGTTAAATGATTATCAAAATGTGACCAACATCTGAGCAAACAGCATGCACCTTCACAGGAGGGATATCAGTATTAAGGCAAAACACACTTGACTTTGGAAATGAATCTGTCGGAGACAGCTGCTCTGCACTGCTCGCTGGGGACCTCTTCCTGAGAATCAGTCCAGAATAGTCCCTCAGCACCTGGCCCAGCCTCCTGTGCCTCCATGGCACTGGATATAACCACTCAACAGCCACCATCACTCACTTTTACATCTAGAAATATCAAACAGCGTGGTATTTGAGCACCTACATCCCCTTTAAAGGGGATTAGACATGGAAACAATAGTGTTTGTGTAATGTTAGGATGCGGACTCTGGAGGGGAGAATGTTTTATCTCTTGGTCTCCCATGTTAAGCGTGGTAGCAGACAATTAGGGCAGACAATAAATACTGAAAGCATGAGAGCTCTCTTAACCAGAGTTAATGGAGTGGACTCACTGTATGCCAAGCAGTTTAAACAGCCTGAATTATCTCATTTAATCCATGTAAGACCCCATGGAGTCAGCCCTTTTATTAACCCTAGCTTTCAAATAAGGAAACGATGATGTTGAGAAAGCAACTTGCCCAAGGTCATACAACTAAGAAATGGGGGAGCTGAGCGAGGCCCAGTTGGCTCTAGACACTCTCTTAACAGAAGTGCTACAGTGCCACCCTCTGGTCCTCATGGAAAACATCACTTGCCAATGAAATCTAGTATCTTGGATGGAAGGTGTATGCCCTCCCACTCCAAAAAAATCTATTTGTTGAAAAGCAATCCCAGTGGAAGAATGTCTGGGTATGGGGCCTAGGGAGGTGATTAGGTCCCAAGTTTATGGCCCTCAAGAGTGAAAATAATGTACTCATAATAAGAACATCCAATAGTTCCTCCTGCAAGAAGGCATAGTGAGAAAATAGTCCGTGGCTCAGGAAGTAGACTCCCACTGGCTACTGAATGTACAGGTACCTTGAACCTGAACTTCCCAGACTACGGGACTCTGAAAAATAAATTTTTGTAGTTTAATCCACCTAGTCTATGGGGCTTCATTATAACAGCCAAAACAGAAAACAGTGACAATCATATTATATAAGTTTAATCAAAATTTAAGCCTGTGAGATGAAGGAGCTCTTTAGAGGGGATGAATATTGGCTTCATTTAAATGTGAACATTTGAAAGTTATACACCAGGCAGATAATGAACCTTGAGACTGAGCACTATACAACCAACAAAACCTAGTGGGTAGATAATGCAGAGGTAGGAGAAAAAAATGTAAGCTTTCAGGGCAGCAGCTCAAAATCCAAATATAATTTAAAAACAATAATACCATATGCACAAGTAATATTATACAGACTAATACTGTATTTATGCATGTAGAAATATATATATGAATATACATATATGTGTATAACTATAGTAAATGGAAAAAAGAGGCCATGAATTTGAAAGAAAGCATGGAGAGGTGTATGAGAAGGTTCAGAGAGAAGGAAGGAATTGGGAAATGATGAAATTATATTATAATCTCAAAAAATAAAAAATAAATATTTTTAAGTGATACTGCAGTCAGATTCTATCTGAAACTGCATCTCTCAGTTTAGTTCTTCTGCACCTGTCCATGTCTCTCTTTCCCTTTCAGAAAGAAGCCCTCTGGCATGGCTGCCTCTGATGGTGTCATCAGGTGTTCAATGGAATGAAGAAGTGCAAGTCCTCAATGCCAGAAAAAGTGAAGAAACTCGGGAAAGCAGTACTCTTCTGCCTGAGGACTGGAACATCATCCTGGAGGTGAGCAGGTAGATCCTGGTAGGAGATATGGACAGACTGTGGAGGACCCCTACACCACCTTGGTCAAGATGCTGGCAGACAAGGACTGGGGCTATGCTCTTGACAATGCAAGCTAGAGACCAAAAAGAACAAGAAGGGGGACCCTGGTGTCCATCATCTGGGTACCTGATAATGCAGCCCTCATGAGCTCAGTGCTCTATGCCAGCTCCAAGGATGCCATCAAGAAGAAGCTGCCATGGCATTCAAAGTCAAGAAGGCTTCTTGATGTCGCATTCTCATCAAGATGTCTGAGTCTCTAAGGCGGGCCCACATTCAGAGGGAATTTATGTTTCTTCAGCATTTAGCTCAGGATGTGGTCCATAGTAAACAGTGGATGAGTCAGTCATTCTAGCCCATCTCATAGTAAGCATCTACATTTAAGCTCCCTCAAAGGCCATTTGTCCAGGGCCCATTAATGGTGCATCCCTAGGGCTATAGAGTGCAGGTCATGTGATGGATGCTGTTATCTTTAATGAGTATGAAAAGCCACACTCCATGACTGCACTCCAGCCATACATGGCCAATGATAGTCATTAGCAGTACCAGGAAATCATGTAACTATTGGACATATTCCCTCAGCTTTGTAACAGAAATATTCTTCTCTCTTGAATTTCCACTTTTTAGGGACTCATAAAACTACAGTTTAACATTTACTTATGAAGGTGTAATACCCATGAAAACCATGAAAAAGGTGTGAGTGTGTCTTGGTGGTTAAGACCAAATGAGTAAACTGATATGATTAATAAATAAAATTTGGGCCGGGCGGTGGTGGCGCACGCCTTTAGTCCCAGCACTCGGGAGGCAGAGCCAGGTGGATCTCTGTGAGTTCGAGGCCAGCCTGGGCTACCAAGTGAGTTCCAGGAAAGGCGCAAAGCTACGCAGAGAAACCCTGTCTCGAAAAACCAAAAAAAAAAATAAATAAATAAATAAATAAATAAATAAATAAATAAATAAATAAATAAATAAATAAAATTTGGGAATGTGTAAGTTATGAAAAACCATGAGAGTTCACTGGCAAATTTTATAAATCAGGATTGTCTAATAAAGTGATTTAATAGTTTTCCTATTAGAAAAAAAAGAAGAAGTTGAAAGGGATCATGCATAAATTTTAAGTGAATTGCTACAAGGAGGTCAAGGAGCCCTGAACCTTGGCAGAAAAGCTAGGAGGCAGCATGGCCATCTTGCTGGAGGACAGGCCTTTGTGAGCCACCTCTATCCCCCTGCCTAGGGCATCTAGCAGCCCCAGACCTGCTCTTGGGGGGATTACAGGCTGCCCCTTTCCTGCCAGACTGGAGGAGTTAGGGGGATCCTAGCAGGGGAAGGCCATCCCTTCACCCCAGTTGTCAAACACCCCCCACACACACACACTTCCTCAGCCCACAGTCTTCTCTCCATCCTCTACAGTTCTGGTCTTGCAGTTCTTCTTGGGTTGAAGCAGACCAAGTGCCCTCCCAGGCATGTAGTTTTGAAGAGCTCTCATTTTTTTAATGACACCCCAACTCCTCATCCCATGCTGACACCTTTTAACCACAGTAGTAACTCTGTGCTTGCAGGTTTCATTCTATGTGTAAATGGAATGTTATGAAAATGACATCCCAGTGCCAGGTGGATGTCATCATTTTCCTCTTGATCCTAGCCATTTCTGGAAACAGGATAAGTACAAGACCTTCAATGTAAAAAATGTCTGGGCGGTGCTGACCTTAATCCCAGCACTCGGGAGGAAGAGGCAGGCTGAGTTAGAGACCAACCTGGTCAGAGTGCCTGAGCTGACTTACTCTGGTGATCGGATGGCTGAACACCCTAACTGTCATGATAGAACTCTCATCTGATGGAAGCAGATGCAGAGGTCCACGGCCAAACCCCAGGTGGAGCTCTGGGAGTCCAATTGGCAAGAGAGAGGAGGGATTATATGAGCAAGAGATATCGAGATCATGATTGGAAAAAGCACAGGGACAAATAACCAAACTAGTGGAAACACATGAACTGTGAACCAATGGCTGAGGAACCCCCATGGAACTGGAGCAGGCCCTCTGGATAAGTGAGACAGTTGATTAGCTTGAACTATCTAGGGGACCCCAGGCAGTGGGACCGGGACCTGTCCTTGACACCTGAGCTGGCTTTTTGGAACCTAGGGCCTATGCTGAGACACTTTGCTCAGCCTTGGTGTAGGGAGGAGGGGACTGGGCCTGCCCCAACTGAATCTACCAGGCTGGGCTGACTTCCCAGGGGTGCCTTGGCAGAGGTGGGAATGAGGGGTGGATTGGGGGAGAAGGCTGGGGGTGGGAGGAGGGAGGACAAGGGAATCTGTGGCTGATATGTAAAATTAAATTAATTATAAAATAAATTTTTTTTAAAAAAAAAAAAAAAGAGAGAGACCAACCTGGTCTACAGAGTGAGTTCCAGGACAGCCAGGGCTATACAGAGAAAACTTGTCCCCCCAAAAAAAATTTATTAAGAAAATAAATGATAATACCTTTAATGACTTAGTGTTTTGCAGTAAGGAGTGGAGTCTTTGTGGTAACCATGAAGCTTACAGTAAAAAGGTCACTTAAATTTTTATATTTTCCTTTGTCATCAAATCAAAGTTAAACTTTTGTGCTTTGAGTTTTAAGTAGTAATATCTTGTACAAATATTCAAAATTTACACTAAAATCTTTGTTCTTTGGTTACACATTAATTTCTCCAACAATTTTATCTTATTTTATTAAAGAACCCAAAGGAAAATACCTGAAACGATGGTCACTGATGTTAATGCTGTTTGTTTCTGGAAAGTAGCAGTGGTAATTATTAATAATCATTATTATTATAACTCTTGCTATAACTAGAAATTCATATCTTTAATAGTCACATACATAAGGTCAGATATGGAGGCACACACCTTTAATCCCAGCACTCAGGGGGCAGATGCAAGTGTATCTCTGTGAGTTCAAGGCCATCAAGTCCAGCCCAGTCTACAGTTCACATAGTGAGTTCCAGAACAGCCAGGCCTATAGAGAAAGACAATGGCAAACACACATACACACACACACACAAAAAATCACAAACTAGTGAGCACTTACAAGATGATAGGAACTCTTCTTGATACCAAGCATGGTAGCTCACACCTGGAATCAAGACAGCCATGTGAGGGCCTGAAAAAGATAGCCATGAGGCCAGAAATGCAAAGACCGTGAAGCACAGCGACAGAAGGAGCCATGAAGCATATGGTGACATCCAGTACAGACCTGGATTTGAACCTGAACCTGAACTGAACCGAGTGTTTAGTTAGGTTGGGTGGCATGTTAACTTCCCATTGCATAATGCATTGGAAATGATCAAATTTGCTTTTTTAATTCATTTTAATTTTCCATGGCCTACCCTTCTGCCACAGCCTCTCAGAACAACCTCTGTCCATCACATCATATATCTTGTACTCAGGTTCGAGGTAACCTCCCAGAACAGCAACTGCCCAAGTGGGGCGTGTTAAATGCTTGCTTGACTAAGCTAATGGCAACGTTTAAAGTTTTATTGACATTAAACGCTTTCAAAATTATCTGGCAACCTGGCTAAAGGCATATATACTGTGTGAATCTCCTTCATTAATGAGACAATTAATCGTGAGAATTAGCAAACCTCACTGAGAACCAAGTTTGTTGCTGTGAAAACACAGCTCCAGGCCTCTCCCAAAATCCCCAGTCAAGAAAGCAACACCCCAAAGTGGAGGAAGCCTGGAGTGATTGACAGCTCTGGTTATTGATTTTGGATTTTGAGAACAACTCCCAGGGGGCTGGTATCAGCGAGGCAGAGGCAGAATTTGATGAGGCAGATGGGACCCTGAGGGAAAACCTCATAAGGCAGAGTGTGCAAGTGCCCCTTCCCTGACCCTAGAAGGCGTGATAAGAGATGGTCTCTTTCTCATTTTAACAGGGATTCATTCCCACCAGGCTGCATCTGCAGAAGATGATAGCCCAAGAGAGATTTGCTCTTTGGGGGAAGGGGGAGAATAAAAGCTGCTTACGTGCAAACTTTCAAAGTACCACCAACAGCAAGCATGTGCTTTGGGGAAGAAGGTGGGTAGGACACTTGGGGTATATCTGAGATCCAGGATTTGAGTTGTGTTATAGATGCTGAAAGGACAAGTGTTTATCTAGCTAGCTAGCTAGCTAGCTAGCTATCTGTCTGTCTATCTATTCAACTATCTGTCATCTATCTATCTGTGTGTGTACATGTGTGTGTGTGCGTGTGTGTGTGTGTGTGTGTGTGTGTGTGTGTGTGTGTGTGTGTGTACACTGTCTTCTGTACTCCAACAGAGTCTAGCAATGATTTGAAAGATGGGTCATTGTAAAGGGGTGCTCTCTCGCCTAGCATATTCACAACACTACCAGGGACAGATGGCATGACAATGAAACAGCAGGATGTCTCTGTTGTCTAAACCCACAGTTTGCAGACACGCTCAACTGAGGAAGAACCATAAAGTCATGAGGGGCTTGCTACATGTACAAAATAATGATGTGCTTAACTTCACCCCATGCCATATCAAGTGCTTTCTCTGGCAGAAAACAGGAGCACTTGATACATGTGTAAAGTAAACTCACCACTGGAAGCACAAAGATATCCGGGGGAAATTAGCTGTGCAACTGTGGGGGTGGTGTGCTTTTGAGAGGGCTTTTGCATCAATATCCTCTGGCTATGTGGTTCCTTGACTTTCTCATCTTTTCCCATCCTGCTGCATTGAAGCATGAGCAGGTGCCAACGTTTTAATTAAAAATTATGACAGGACAGATTTAAGTTGCAAACATCCCAATCTAACTGCTAACCAAAGTGCTCTCTGCAAATTAGAAAGGGTCCCATCGTGTGATTCGAGAAGTAAAGCGCTCATATGGTTTGTCCCTAAAACTCATACTAATGTTCAATTCCCAATGCTGTGGTATTGAAACAAGGTGTTATCTCTAAGACAAATGAGGTTGTATGGGATGCTACTTCATGCAGGGATTAGTGTAGCTCTTTAGAAAGGGAGTCAGTTATCACAGTCAGTGAGTGTATTGTTACAAAGCCAGGCATCTCTGCTCATTTCTTCCTTTTGCACATGTTCATTTCTGTCATCCACCATGAGGCCCTTAATAGAAGACAAACAGATATAGACACCATGCTCTTAAATCTGTAGAACTGTGAGCATTTCATTTCCCTTCTAAATTACTGCCTCGGGCATTCTGTTATAGTAACTACAAGTAGACTAACATAAACACTCTGTCCACTGTGTCGGCAGGAGCATCGTTAGCTCACACCACTGTTCTCCATGCCTCAAAACCTTCCCTCTTACTTAGACCTCTTTATACGACCCACTCCTCCCCACCCCAAACAGCCCCACCCCCTTACCCAACAAACTCAATCCACAGCAGAGGGAGTCATTGGAAATGCAAGTTGTCCACCAGATCCATTCTTCCAATCTTCTAAATTGAGTTGGAGTCACTTGAAAGCCCGGATCTACAGGCTGCCTGGCTAGGCTACATCTTCTGGCCTCATTTTATCCCTATTGGCCAGGTTGAAAGCACAGGGTGTGTTTGCTCTGCTCTCACCCTTTCCTGATGGCTGGAACTTCCAGGAGGGGTAATCCAGTTTCTATCATTCAGAAAATGGCAACTCTCACAGTGGCCTCTGGCCAATATTTTGGAAAAATGGAGTTCCTGCACTGTCATCTTGGAGTCTCTATGTCAGCACATAAGCTCTCTGATAGGTCATGGTAGTGTGGAACATCAGTGAGAACCATGGTGGTGTGGGACATCAGTGAGAGCCATGGTGGTGTGGGACATCAGTGAGAGCCATGGTGGTGTGGAACAGTGAGAACCATGGTGGTGTGGGACATCAGTGAGAGCCATGGTGGTGTGGGACAGTGAGAGCCATGGTGGTGCGGGACAGCTGTAGGAAGCCATAGTATTGTGGAACAGCAGTAGCAACAATTTCTTCTTACCCCACTTCACAGTCTCATCAGAATGCTGGCTGTGATGCTTAATTTTTATGTGCACCTCAACATGTTATGTACCAGCTGGGTATGTCCGAGAGGGTATTTCTAGAAAGGATCCTCATTTGAATCAGAGCACTAACTGAAGATCACCATTCCCCACATGAGGAGGTTATTAGTAAATGCCTATGAACATGGACAGAACAGAAGTAGAGAAAGGGCAATTCTCTGCTGCTGCTGCTGCTGCTGTGTGTGTGTGTGTGTGTGTGTGTGTGTGTGTGTGTGTGTGTGTGTATCCATGAGTTGTGCATGTGCATATACACATGTATGTGTGTGATTGTGTTTGTGTGTGAGTGTGTATGTACACATGTTAATGGTAATTTGAATGTACTTGGCCCTCATAAGCTCATAGCGAGTGGCACTATTCGGAGGTGTGGCTTTGTTGGAGGAAGTGTGTCACTGTGGGGGAGAGTTTTGAGGTTTCTAAGCTCAAGATACCACCCGATGTCTGAGTCCATTTCCTGTTGCCTTCTGATCAAGATGGAGCCAGCACCATGTCTGCCTGCACACGGCCATGCTCCCTGTCATCATGATAATGGACTGAACCTCTGAATTATAAGTGAGCAAACCACCCCCATTAAATGTTTTCCTTTATGAGTTGCTGTGATCATGGTGTCTCTTCACAGCAGTAGAAACCCTCACTAAGACAGAAGTTGGTACCAGGACTGGGGTATTGTTGTGATAGGTCTGACCATGATTTTGTTTAGAGTAATTTGGGCTTTGGTGAATTGGGTTCTGAAAGCAGTGAGTGGGATGCTTTAAGCACTGCTTAATGGCACATGCGAGCAGGAACATGGAAGACAGTGGTGCTAGGAGTTATTTGAACTGTCGGTGGCTGGTTCAAAGGGTTTCAGAGGAGAAGAATTTTAGCATGTTGCCCAGAAATTTTTCTTGTAATATTTTGATGAAGAATGTGACTGCTTTTTGTCCTACTTCCAAAGAGTGTGCCTGAGGCTAAAGTGAAGAGTTTTGGATTAATTCTATTGGCGGAGGAAATCTCAAAACAGCCTAGTATAGACTCTGTCCTGTGATCACTAGTGGTAACTCTAATGAAGACTTAAAATGAAAAGGAGCAAGCTGAGCAAATAAAAATATAAAATCTACAGATTGAGAAAAGGAACATCAAAAAGTAGAATGGAGCTAAATCCTCCTGTGTTCAAGGAGATAAATTGATTGAGAAATGGAATAAAGGGAGTGGTGACCTCAGGGCAAGATCCCACCCAGCTAAGTTTTCAACTTGTGAAGAAACTAAAGAAAAGCTTAGAGCTGAGTGTGGTGGTGCACGTCTTTAACCCAGCACTCGGAAGGCAGAGGCTGATGGATCTGTGAGTTTGAGGCCAGCCTGGTCTAGAGATCCAGGTTCAGGACAGCCAAGCTAAGGCAGTGAAGGATAGAAAGCTGGTAAAGATTTAATTGAATGAGGAGGCCATGTTCTGGCAAGCAACAGAACTTGGCAGCCTCAGCCATGTGGTTCTGCTTTAGAGTTAAGGACAGAAGAAACAGGTTATGGAATTTGCTTCTACTGAAGAAAGCTGCTGAGCCCAGGCATGTGTCAGGGGTGTCCCTGAATAGAGGCCTAAAGAGGCCATTGTTTGAAGCTGTGAAGTTGAAGCCTGGATTGCCTTGGAGAACCCAAGATGTTTGAGATGCCAGGGTCATGGGATACCTGCTGAGGAAAGCTCCTAACAGGGAGTAGAACCAACCCAAAAGAAAGAAGTGTGTTGCAGTCAACAGAGCTGAACGGAATTGGAGACCTGAAGAGCATTTTGACATCAGACATGGAGATGCAGAGTTTGGAGTTTGTCCAGCTGGTTTTCGGTCTTGCTTTGGTCCAGTATTTCCTCACTACCCTCCTTTTCCTATGTTTTGGAATGATAATGTATATCCTGTGTCATTACATGTTGAAAGTACGTGGTCTGTTTATTGATTTTGATTTTACAGGGGATTTTAGTTAAGAGATTGCATGTATCTCAGAAAAGAATTTGAAATTTGAACTTTTAAATACTGTTATAGACTATGAGGATTTTTGAAGTTAGACTAAATTAATTTTACATTATGAGATTATTATAAGCTTATGGGGCCAGGGAGTGGAGTGTGGTAGTTTGAATGTATTTGGCCCCCATAAGCTCGTAGGGAGTGGCACTATTAGGAGATGTGGTTTTGTCGGAATAGGAATGGCCTTGTTGGAGAAAGTGTGTCACTATGGGGGCAGGCTTTGAGGTTTCCTATGCTCAAGATATCACCCAGTGTCTGATCTATTTCCTGTTGCCCTCTGATCAAAATGTAGCCAGCCATCACCATGTCTGCCTGCATGCCAGCCACCATGCTCCCTTCCACGATGATAATGAACTGTAAGCAAGTGAGCCATCCCCATTAAATGTTTTCCTTTATAAGAATTGCTGTGGTTAGCCGGGCGGTGGTGGCGCACGCCTTTAATCCCAGCACTCGGGAGGCAGAGCCAGGTGGATCTCCGTGAGTTTGAGGCCAGCCTGGGCTACCAAGTGAGTTCCAGGAAAGGCACAAAGCTACACAAGAGAAACCCTGTCTCGAAAAAAAAAAAAAAAAAAAAAAAGAATTGCTGTGGTCATGGTGTCTCTTCACAGCAATAGAAACCCTAAGACACATGTGTACCTATGAGTGTGTCTGTGTGTATACGCATGTGTACATGTGAATGCATCTGTGTGTGTTCATGCATGTATACATGTGTGTACATGTGTATGTGTCTGTGAGTGTGTGCATGCAGGCTTGTGAAAGCCAGAGGTCAGATTCAGGTATTGTTCCTTTGGAAATATCCACCTTGTTTTTTGAGACAGGGCCTCTCACTGTGGTTTACCACTTAAGGTAGGATGATGGCCAGTGAGCCAAAGGGATCCACCTGTCTCTAGCTCCCTGTGCTGGGATTACAAGCATGCACCACCACACTTGCCTTTTTTACATGGGTTCAAGGTATCAAACTCGTGTCCTCACACTTGTGCCAAAAAACGTTGTTCACTGAGCTAACTCCCCAGCTCCTCTCTGTATCTTCCTGAACTCCTGAACATGGACCATCTGTCTCCTGCTGCCTTCAGACAAGGAGCCCCTGATTCTCAGGCCTTTGGGCTCAGGGACTTATAGGAACAATTCTCCCCGGTTCTTGGATCGAATTATCTCACCAATTTTTCTCATTCTCTAGCTTGTATGTGGCAGATCACAGACCTTCTGAGCCTCTGTAATCGCATAAGCCAGTTCATGCTGTATATCTTCTCTGTGTGTCTGTGTCCTGTGGGTTCTGTTTCCTGGGAGAATGGCGATTCATTCATTTCGTGAATATATAGGAAATGTGGTCATTGATTGCTATACAGCCCTTGGCTCCTTCTTTAGTACTTTTCCTGTTGGCTAGCCTCCCTTTTCACCTATTAATATCCTCCTCCTGCCAGGTTTATCTCAAATGCCACATCCCTTAGGATGAGAGGCCGACCATCTCCACCTGTGGTCTGTTCTGCAGTTCATGGTTTGAGTTAAATGCCTTGCACAGAGCCTGTCTGTACAGGAGACGCAGCAAGTCCCCGTCTGTGCATTGTTTACCATCCTCAAACACAGCAAAGGACGGCCTTCTTGTGAACTTAAACATAACCTGCAGAGCTATGGCCTATATGCAGCTTTGAATGGTGGGCTAGTTAACTAAGGTGAAGAACGGAACAACTGTGCAGAGCAAAGGGAGTTAGCTTAGAAAAATCCACACACTGAGCATTCCTCCAGACAACATGGCAGTCCTAGGAAAGAAATAGCAAGACTCTCTAACAAGGAGAAACAAGCCTACTAACAACCAGTACCAGGTAGGTAGGGGAGGCAGAACTGGAAGGAAGGGAGAGGAAGGAAGTATGTGAGGTTATAAGCATCAACCCACAGTCTTTAATAAAAAAAAATTACTTATGAATAAGCAATGTTATTGCCTGAATTGATTGAATACAATCAATTGAATCATTGAATACACGCACTGACTCTATGTCATTAATACAATGATCACCAGTATAATGATGAGAAAACTGATTCTACAGATAAGAGCAGGCAGAGACCCAGCTGATGCTGAGGGTTGATTTCCTAGACCCCTTTCTAAGACTCTGCCCTTTCCAGGCCTGTCTGAAGACTCTGACCACTGTTCATAACATCAAGACACAGTCAAGCCTTGGAGCTGCAAAACTCCTTATCATGAGACCATTTGGACTTTGAGACATTTGAAAGAAGATGATTTATCTTAAAGGATATACAGGAACAGAAAAGATAATACTGGGTGTCGTGCATGGTGCCTTCAACCTCAGCACTGGGAGACTAAGATAGGAGGCTGGATCAAGGTGGAGGCCAGCTGGGTTACATAGTGAGACCTTGCATCAAAGAAAAGATGGTGGATGGAAATGTAGTTTAGTGGTGAAGTGCTTCTGTAGCATGTGAAAGGCCCTGAGTTCATTCCCCAGCAGCACAAAAGAGGAAGAGGAGAAGGGGAAACCAGGGAAGGAGAAGGGAGAGTAAAAAGAAAGAGGAGAAATGAAGAAAACATTTACAGGGAAGTGTTATAAATAATATTAGTGATATCACAAAAACATCATTTCTTAGAAATAATAAATAACCCTGTCTTACTACAGCAGTAAATCAGTGTAATTTTAATACCATTTAGAAAATGGGCCATGATAGGCTATAGAATAGGCTTGTGTACCAAGGCAACCTGGAATTTATCCCCCAGGTCATTCATTCAAAACATTAATAGGTCATGGATATAGCGTAGTGGCAGAGCACTACTGCTCTGTGTGTGTGTGTGTGTGTGTGTGTGTGTGTGTGTGTGTGTGTGTGTGTGTGTAGCTACACATGTCTATATGTGATGTGTGTAAGCAGAGGTCAGAGTCGGACCTCAGGTGTCTTGCTCTTTCTTTGCCTTCCTTCAGGATCACTATCAGATCCTGAAGCTAGACTGGCAGACCGGAAGCCCCAGTGGTCCTCCTACCTCTGCCTCTGCCTCTGGACAGCACAGGGATTATCAACATGTGTGGCAACGCCTAGCTTTTTGTGTGGTGCTGGGTTCCAAACACTGACTCTCATGCTCACACAGTAAGAGCTCTTACCCATTGGCCAATCCACTTTTATAGCATGTACAAAGAACCAGATTTTCCCTCCAATACTGATAAAACAAAGCTCAAATGGAGTGCACACTCACTAAATCCACAGGAATGGGATAACCTTTAGTTTCTATTGGCAGCCATGTGAGTCACAAGTATCCTCACTTAGTAAAGAGCAGGTTCAAATGCCGACTGCCTTAGTTCTGGTTCTGTTGCTGTGAACAGACACCATGACCAGGGTAATATCAAAGAGGGTTAGAGCCCATGATCATCGTGAGCATGGGAGTCAACAGGCAGGCATGGTGCTGAAGCTGTAGCCGCAATCTTACATCTAATTCATAAGACAGGAAGAGAGCGGAGACAGGGAATGGTGTGGGTTTCTGAAACCTCAAAGTCCAGCCAAGTGACAGACCTCTTAATCCTTCCCAAACAGTTCCACCAACTAGGGACCAAGCATTCAAATATATGAACCAATGGGGCCATGGTTCAAACCATTTCTTGGATTTAAGTCATGCCTAGTGTCCTTTTGCTAATCATCGTGCATGATTCCTGGGCTCAATGATATCAATATAGTGGGTTTTCATTTGAGCAGTCGAAAATTATAAAGCTTAGTGCTAACTGTGACCTGGCCACAGAACTTAGACGAGGTCAACTGCAAAGCAGAAGGGATGTACAGTTAGGCTGGGCTAGCAGTTCATTCATGGTTATAATTTACTTGGGTAAAATTAGTTTGCTAAGATTTCAACCTGTACAGTTCGGACAGAACCCACTGTTCTCTGAACTGCAAGTAACAGAAACAGATTATTTTGGCACAACCACTTTGCAACATATTGCCCTCCCCCCCAAAAAAAATTAAGGAATTCATTGGCTTCTGTATGAGACAGTCTCAGAAAGAGCTGAAGTTGGGTTATAACTGTGCTCCAGGTCTTGGATTCCAGCATCAGAATGCTAACTTTTTCTACACTAATATACGTTTTCCTCCTTTAGCTATTTTTTCCACCTGGTTCTCACCACATTATGACAAAACAATGATCATCGGAAGACCTAATTCATGCTTTACCAATATAATGACCCCAAAAGAAGAAAATAGTTTCTCCAAATTCCACCATCAATAGAGGGCTGACTTGGGATATCTGGGTATAGACATATATATGCCCATCTGTGAATTGGTCACTCTGATTTAGATTGGTTATGCCTGGCGGAAAGTTGCTGGGATCAGAAGAGGTAAAATCTCATACCAGGCGAAAATAACAGGACATCATCCATTATATGAGCCTAGTGTGTCCCTTCTCAAATGCCACACAGTCTCAGGACAGATAAATAACACTAAAGGCTAAATTATGTCCCAGTTCCCCAAATGCACATTTTGAAGTCCTGGCCCCTGACACCTCAGAATGCACCACAGTCTGGCAATAGGACTTAACGGTGTGATGAAGCTAAAATGAGGCCACTGGGATAGGTCCTAATGCAATCTTATGCAGTGTCCTCATAAAGAGGGGATTTAGACACAAACACACATGCACATAAACAGAGGGGGAAATGATAAGAAATGAGAGAAGGCAGCAGTCTACAAGCCAAAGAAAGAGGCTCTAAAATAAACCAGGCACGCTGGTACCCTCACCTTGGACCTCCAGCCTCTAGAAATGTAGGAAAATAGTTCCTGCTTGTTAATCCTCCACTTCCTTCACCAGCTTCCTTCAAAGAGAATGCAGAGAGACATTCAGACGAATTTCTAAACAGTCTTATTAAATAAGAAACACAGAGCCAAATACAGGGGTAATAGCTGAAGAGATCAGAGAAACAGTGAATAGCCATGACTAGCCTTAACTTACCACCACGCAGTAGCTTGCCCAGAGAGTGCTTCTTCCTGTCTAAACTGCACTTTTATTGACTTCCCGTTCTACCTTCTCATTGGCTCTAAGCCCAGTCACATGACTTCCTCATCACTGGTCTCTATGGTTGGTACTGAGATTAAAGACGTATGTCACCACACTTGGCTGTGTTCTTGATTACACAGAGACTCTGCCTGCCATGTGATCGGATTAACAGCGTGTGCTACCACTGCCAGACTTCTGTTTTATGGCTCGGTATGACCTCTGATCTCCAGGCAAACTTTATTTATTAACATACAAATAAAATAAAATCACATTTCAGCACAATTAAAATATCACCACAACATTCAGCCATCTCAATTACTCCAGCCAGAACTTCTGAGGCCAGACATGTCAGGGAGTTGGTCTTGTGACTTATTACAGAACCAGGAATTTCTGAGGCTATGTTGAAAGATCGTGGCAGCTTCTACTTTGTACACTGGAATGTGAACTTCTTGGGAAGATGCAAGGCCATAGGAGAAGTGTGGCTCCCTGAGAACCTCAGCATAAGGAAGTCCAGTAGAGAAGCCACTCAGAAGGACATGCCCCGCTGGTCTCTTGTCTTCAAGCCATCCCAGCCAGGCCTGAAATGGACATGAAGCCATCTTGGACACCTAACTAGTGACTCTTAATACAACCATATGTCACTCTGCCGTATGGTTGTAACTTTGATCTGAAGAGATCTGAGGCAAGAATTGTCCAGTTGATACCTGTAAATAAGCACACATGTACACACACACACATGCATACACACACACATGGCCACAAATTTCCATTTTAAGCAAGTAAGTTTTGAAGTGGTCTGTTATGGACCTACAAGTAACCAAAAGTATCTATAGGAAATTGTAGCTAAGTAAGTCATATCCACTTTCCTCTGTGACAATACCACATCAATCATATATTGAAAGCATAGTATATTCATTTGTTATGGCCATTATAGCAAACTAGCACACTGTGTAGCTTACACAGTAGAAATATATTCTCTCAGAGTCCTAGAGACTAGGCCAAGCTGAAGGTTTCAGGAATTTGGTTTCATTTCAGGCTTCTCTCTTTGGCTTGCAATGGCTACTGTCCTGATGTGTCTTCTCTGTACATCTGTACACCACACACACACACACACACACACACACACACACACACACACCTGCTTTCTTCCCATATATCCTAATCTTTTTTTATAAGGACACTGGTCAGAACGCATCAAGGCCTATTCTCATTTTAATTTTGTCTTCAAATACAGTCATATCCTGAAGTAATGGGAGTCAGGACTGCAACCTATGAATCCAGAGGGAAGCATTCACAGCTCAGTGTGAAACACTTTGTACCGACCAAAGCAGTCTTGCTCAAGGCTGCTTCCACTGTGAAATAGCCTCTGTCATCTATAAATGACCCTGAATCAATGAGCAACTGAACAGGGAAGGGATACTGGACTCATTTGAATCTGAAGAGGATTTGCATGGGTGACTCAGTGTTGTGCATGTGGAGTGAAATACCTACATCCATTTATGACTCTCTATGGATGTTTCTGTCTATCCTAGAGATACATTTGCTGTTTCTTGTCACTGTCACTTTAATCCCTAAGCAGGGCAAAGACTGAATGGCCATTTATTCCTCTGCAGGCCCATTCGGTCTATGGACAGGAACCTGGCACTGAGAGCAATACAAGGAAGTTAGAACTGGCTTACATTTGCCTGCAGTGCTCAGAGTCCAAAGAGAGGATGGGGGAGTTATAAACAGACGCACAAGAGGAGGGATAGAGTAATAAACACAGAAAGACCTCTGGAGTAGAGTTGTATGGGGGAGCACAGGTACACACACACACACACACACACACACACACACACACACACACACACACCCCTCCCTCTCCTGCGCTGGGAGCATGTCCACGGCTCTTGCCCTCTGGATTATAACCGAGTCACCACTACAAGTCCACAGAATTATGTGATTCTGTCGCCAGCATCCGTATTGATTTGCTTGCTGCCCTGAGAGAAGCTGTATAGCCTCCCAGGGACATAATCTCCCATTTTCACAGAGGGAAAGGCCCTTCTTGACAGAGGCCTGGGGAGAGTCTATTAGCCCAGTGTCGCAGCAGGGGGGCTTCAGACCAAGCCCAGACAGCTTAGTTGGCAGACTTTCCTTGCCAAGTAATGAGTCCGCAGCCTCGACCACAGGCTTAAGTTCTTCACCCCTGGTGTAACTTTGCCCAGACGCTGGGCCCTTCTGTAGACACGCTAACATGAAACATAGCCCGAGCTCCCAGACGCTTAGTTAAAGCTGACTTCTAGAGTTGCTGTGTCGCTCTCCTACTGAGTCAGCAGAAGAGAGCTTCCCATTCTGCATCTCTGTTCTTGTTCCAGAAGGAAACTGCTGCGGATGAACAGATATGCACACTCCTGAATATCATTACAGAAGTAAACTCTCTACCCACCCCACCCCCTTCTCCCACGGCATCCAACTAAAGGCCTTTTCTCCCTCTGCTGTTTATGGAAGAGGCTGGAGCATTAGCTCCCCTGTCTGCCAGGCTTTCATTCCCATAGGAACACAGTGAGCACAGCGGAGGTTCCCAACTTGACCCTGGGGAGGATTAGGCAGAGGTAATCCAATTGGGAAGGGGTTAGAGACTTACTTTGGCATTGCAATTTTTAGCAACTTTTGCTTCCAGTTTTTGGGTTTATTTAGAGTTGCTTGGAGCTATTTGCACAGCAACCTCCCTAGCCTTCTTTTGTATGCTGTGAACTGTGCTGGGAGGCTGCACCCCAAGTTCATACACAGAAAGCTTTTTTCAGAAAGTAACATGATTAGATGAAGTAAGGAGAGCAGAGTGTCTTTATGCATCCTTTTTCCACCACATGTGGATGGAAAAAAAGACTTCCATCTATAAACCAGGAACCAGGGGCTCATCAGACTGAATTGTCCAGTACACTGATTCTGGAGTTTGTGGTCTCCAGAACTGTAATAAGTAAACATCTGTTGTATAAGCCTCCCAGATCATGGTGGTTTGTTATAGTCACTAAACTGACTAAGATAAAATTGATCCCAAAAGTTTATTGCTGCAATAACAAATGCATGCAAATATGAGAGAAGCTTGGAAACCCAACAGAGGAGGGAGCCCGAGAGAGTTTTGAGATGAGTTCTAGAAGCTGCCTGGGTTTCCAGCTACAGACTCTGAAAGACGATTCTAGTGAAAACTAAAAATGGAAATGGCCAAAGGAAGAGTTTTTGTCTTCCTGAGGAATGCACAAATAATCACAAACAGAATATTAGCAGAAGTATGGACAGGCAAGATCATTCTGATAAGCTCTCAGGAGCAAATAAGAAATTTGTTATGCAAGACAATGGACAGAAGATAATGTTGCTCTAAGTAGCAAATTTGGACTGAATTGTCTTCATGCTCTAGTGTATTGTACGAGGTAAAAATTATGAGCGATGAAATTAAATTCTTTTCATGGTACTGGATCTCAAATCCAGGGCTTTGTGTATGTGAAGTAAGCAGTGTACCAGTAAGCTATGTCCTCAGATCTGAGTTTAGTTGGTATTGTTTCTATTTCTTATTTATTTGTTGGAAGTTTCACAATTTCTACAACATATTTGGATCATATTCATCCACAATTACCTCTCTCCTACTCCCACTAGCACCCCTCACTCTGTCTCCCTTGCAACTTCACATCCCCCTTCCTTCGTTATTAAAAGACTGATGATATTTCTAAGTCAGCTGTTGAAGGGACTGCATGATTCCTCTTGACTACATTCAGCAAATTGCAGGAAGAGAAAATGAACTGAGGACAGAATTATAAAGCAGAAGAAACTAGGACTTAAAGGTTTGAAATTTCTCTGCTGGTTCACATTGTAAAACATAAGAGGCTGTGTTTGGAAGAGAATGTGAAGTGGATAGGAAGCAAGCCTTTGATACAGTGAGTAGCATGGGCCTGAACCTGGCATTTAATCAGTCAGCCCAGCAGGAAATCGCCAGCCCAACCTGAAGTAAAACAATACAGGGAAGAATGAGAGGAACCTGTCAGCCTTCTTAGCCTTTCTAGCTCAGGACTGTAAGCTGGGTTGGCTTTAGCATGGCCTATTGCTCCAGAGAAGAAGGCCCAACAGGTAATTTAGAGGCTTCAGGTCTGTCTCCTCAGTTTCAAAGAGGGCACTTTTACTGAGCTTTTTATAGACCAGACAACTTCTTCCCAGCACCATGGCAATCCATCCATGACAAGCAGGGTGTTGGAAGTGCAATTAGAATTATGGAATGATAATACAGACCCGTGTAAGTCACCCCTCAAAATTCCAGTAGCTAGAACAAGCCCTGTTCATAGTCATCTTTTGCCTACCACAAGACACACAAGAACTCAACATTTAGCTGCCCAATGCCAGTGGATATAGCCCAGAGTATACAACAAAGCAAACCCTGAGACTACTCACCTCAAGACAGCTGGGCCTATTGTAAGCTCAGACCCTCCTGTCACAACTAGGCAGTGTCTAAGTAACCACAGAAAGGCCTGAAGAAATATCTAAATTGGAAATCGAATGTTGAGTGCCAACAACATTTTCCCAGACTCCCCTAGAAGCATGCAGTGGGTCACCCATAGGCAAGCACTCTAACTACTAAGGAAAAATGTTAGCAACCAAGTGGCCGTCGGGCATTAGAGCGCATTTAAGTTCCTTAGGCTCGGGAGTGCTAAGCTCTCTCCGTAGGCATCTTGCCCATTAGCCAGCCTGTGCCTTGATCCAATACCCTTGAGGGCTCTGAGCAGCAGCTTTACAAGGGTAATTGAAAGGGTAGGCCTGGCTGTCTATTTATCATCTCTTGATCACCTAACACCATGCTACCTATTAAGATGAGCTAGGAGACACTGAGCTAAAGGTTACCTCAGCTGGAAGCTTTTCAGCAAGTTAACCAAGAGGAGACAAACAAAGCAAGATGCTCCTTAAATCCTCCCATTTTGGACCAATCTTATGTGCTAATTAATCATGATTACTCTATATAGTAAGCATATTTGAGGAGATTAATCTGCACTAGCCTCGGGTAGCATCCTAATTAACAATATGCTGAAGCAGCAGTCTCCTTCTAAGTGTAAGTACAGTGTTACAGTGTTGCATCCATTTGCAAAACAATAGTATGACTTTATATTGGGCATGCGCACTAGTGGATACTGCACTGGCCTGTTAAAAACTTTCCGTTTACTGACCTTTCAGACTCCCATCTTAGCTAGATGATCTCCTACTGTCAAGTACCGGTGGGATGTGTCTAAGGTCTTCTTGGGGTATCTTTATCAAATAAATAAATTGATGGATAGATGATCATAGATAGATGACAGATACATAGATGAGAAATATTCAGGTGACAGATTGTTACATGATAGATAGATAGATAGATAGATAGATAGATAGATAGATAGATAGATGGATGAAAGATAGATGATAGATAATAGATAAATAGGCAGATGATAGATAGATAGATAGATAGATAGATAGATAGATAGATAGATAGATAGAAGGATAGATGGTAGATAGATAGAGATAGATGATTAGATAGATAGATTGATAGACAGATAGATAGATGATAGATAGATGATTGATAGATAGATGATAGATAGATAGATTGGTAGATGATAGATAGAGATAGGTGATTAGATAGATAGGTAGATGATAGATAGATAGATAGATAGATAGATAGATAGATAGATAGATAGATGATAGATAGATAGATAGATAATGACCAGAAAAATGCCATAAAAAAGGGAAACTTCAAGATCAGTTGCTCACAATTTTTTACCAGTTTTTGAGTTGCTATCTCATGCATATCCAAGCAAGATGTGGTAGATAATGTAGACAATGTCCTCACTCGGTTTGTTTGTTAGTGAATATATAAAAATGGAGCCATCTAAAAGAATATATGACTGCTCACCTATGTCTACCTAAGCTATATTCAACCTTGGCCTTCCCACTTCCACTCAACACGTCAACAGTTTCTAATTCCACATAAGGCTTCCACACCATGAAGAAAGCAGAGGAAAATCAGAAAATAAAAAATTAATGAATAAATAAATTTCCTTATAAGCCTACCCTAAGCTTAACTCAATTTTTTTTTTATATAACTGCTAACCCTAAGTCCCTGAAAGCAAAGGGTAATTTTGCAAAGGACGAGTTGGAATGGGAAAAGGGGGTTGGTGATGATATACGATTGTTACTACTCCTACAGGCTAGAGAGCAGATAGATACTAGAAGAAAACTTCCGCCTGAGTTCCTCCAGAGAAAATTAACAGAAAGAGTGTGGAGTAAAGGGAGAAACTGGTCACAGAAGTTACCATGTGAGGGGATGGAGACAAGAAGGGAGGGGAGGAGAGAAGAGAAGTGAATGGATTAGCTGGGGGAAAAGGGGAGAGAAAGGGAGGAGGAAGGGAGGGGAGGGAGGAATGTTAGGTAGAGAGAATGGTGGTTTGGAATACAGGCTCAGCCAACCACACAGAGAGGGCTGGCTGGTGCCTACAGAGTCCTCAGATTAGTGACTCAATGCTCAAAAGAAATGTTGAATTTTCATATTTTAAAAAAAGAAAAACTCTCCATATGTGTTACATAATCTATTTCAGGGCATTTTCTGAGGAATGCCAACTCCAAGACAGAAAGCCGCATGCAGTAAACTGAGAGTCCTCTCAGGACAACACAGAGACAAAGAACACAAAGGAAATATTTTTAGCCCAGCTTTATACATAGATTTGTTCATGGGAGGAAATCGTTAAAGTGTGTAGTATGTGCCAGGCACTAAGGACTGAAGGTACAATGGTGGACAAAATTCTCTTAAATCCATGTCCTCTTGGAGCTTTTGTTCAAGGAGGAAAGACCAACAACCAACCAACCAACGCCCATCACCAATGTAAGGTTTGATACCTCTAATACTACATAGAAAAACAAAGCACAATCAGAAGACACACAGTGACCTCAGATAAGATAATCAAGAAAGACCACTCTGACACGATAACATATAAATTAAGAAAGGAAAGAAGTGAGGGATGAGCCATAGGAATATCTAGATAGAGAGCATCAGGGAATAACTTGCAAAGTATGCCCAAGAAATAACTCTCTGGGACTCCATAATTTAGACATCCCATAATTCAGTAACCTATGTCTTAATCAATGAGTGTTCAAGATCCTTCCAAGTTCTTCCCATTGCAATACTACTTGTAAACTCATCCCTGCCCACATTATTGTTTGCTTTTATTACTGCAGAATTATTGGGCAGAATCTATATAGCAACTCATAATCTCACCAGGTTTAGCTCAGTTTTTCCAAAGCTGCTAACCTTAATTTCATGAAAGAATTGAAATATCCAATTTCCCCATATATACTCATCTATTGCTACCAACTTACCATAATTAGCTTGGCCTGCCAGACAAAACACCATGTGGAATAGGTGGTTTATAAACAATACAAAATTTGTGCCTCTTCCTGTTGCAGACAGATGAGTTCTCTTGGTCCCCTCCCACAGGGATGGAGAGTGCTGATCTCTTCATCCTCCTATAAGACACTAACCTGTCCACACCAGCTCTCCATGACTCAACCACTGCTCAATGCCTTCCTCACACCTTCAAGTGGAGGAGCTAGTCTTCAATATAAGGAGTGTGGAGGAACATAGATATCCAGTTCATAACATAGCTTTTTAAACATTTTTCAATCTGCTGTCATTGTGGGCACTTCATTCTTCATTTGCATTCCATGGTTGGTGGAGACAGTGAGCAGCCTTTCCTTTTCTGGTGTTTGCTAAGAGTTGCTCATTCATGCCTTTTGTAAACATTGTACTTGGGTTGCATGAATTTTTTTGACAATGTAAAAATCCTATTTTCCCATGAACAGTATTAACACTTGTCATTCACATGTGCTGCAAATATTATCTGCCAGTCTATTTTTTATATTTCCTCTCTATGTTTCATATATTATTTTCTATATTGATTTAATTTTATAAGTTTATAGTTGTATAATTCATCATTTTAAGAGATCAAATCTATAATCTAAATTTCATGGTGTCTCATAACAGTAAATTTAGTAAAGGTAAATGTAAATATTATCATACTTGAGAATTAAAGTTCAGAAAAATTCTCATTGGTGAAGATTTTGAGATTAAGAAATTAAGATCACATAAAAAACAGAATCCAAGGAACTTAAACCAGAATTATACCAATGCAAGTTATTAAAATATATTTAATAGTCATCAAAATAAAATTATCTTAGGTTCACAACAATGGATGCTAAAGCTACTAATCTCCATTTAGCATTCTTGTTTGAAACTTCTGAGTGTTTCTTCAAATTTCACTGTGGTGATTGTCAATTCCATTTAGTTTTTCCCTTTGCCTAGTTTCCATTCAAATGTTCAATGCCTCTTTGATTGCATGACTCAGAAACAGCTTCCTACTCCCTCCCGACCACATGCCTGTCAAATCCTCTCTCACAGGCAGTCACTCCTCAACTCCTCCTCACAGATGTCACCTGAATACTGCTCAGCATTTACTGCGCTTTCTCATCCTTTGTCTCCCCAAGGATTCACTGCAAAAACCTCCAGCCTTCCTCTGCCATCTGCTCTACCTCTGCTTTCTATTCCCAAGTCCCAATTTCCTCTTCTTCTAATTATCCCCAGCAGAAGTGACTCACAATCCTCACAGTTCTGTTTTTCCAAAACTGAAATTCCAGCAGTTACCAAGCAGGTGTACCGAAGTAAATTTCACTCTATTTTAGTGTATTTCGAAGTTGGAGAAAGATTGCCTCATCTGACTGCAGTTTGGAAAATCATAAGCAGGGTCACTAACGTGGAAGATGTTGGTCTGTTCTAATAACCATATGAAATGAATGTAAATATATTAGTGTTATGTAAGCATGATATGAGCTAGCAAAATGATAATGGCGACACAGAGAGGGAAATTTCAAGCATGTCAACAGAAATGTTCATCAGAAGCAGAAGCTAACCTCAGCATTATCTTTATCATCCTTAATTTTCTAAACCAGTCAGACACTGAAATCAGAGAACAAGATGATTCACTTAGACCCAGCTGATTGTCCTCTGGAGTTGGAAGCTGGGAGAGGGCAAGCATCTCCTGAGACACATGGCTCTGGAGGAAGAAAGAGTCCTGGGAAAGTGAAGTTGCCCCACACATAGAGGAATGTGTATTTCCCACTCTCCATATTTCCTAGCATGATGTGGAGGTCCTGCCTTTAAAGAGCTCCTGAACACCTATGACCCCAAATTCAGGGAATTTAGGTTGACAGGAAAGAGTGGTGGACCTGATAGGTTTAAGAAGATGAACTGGTCAAGCAATTCACAACACCGCGCTACAACCTCTTCCTAAATTTGAACCCTGTCTCAACTGTCCCTAAGCGTGAATTAACTATCATAGGTCAGATGCCCCAGAAGAAACCCCCTTGCAGAACATGCTGCTATTTGTATGTTTGCCTCGAGCAAGTGGAGAAATAACTCATCCCCACAGCCCTTTTATCTAGACATGTATCATAGTACTTGACACTCTTCATTGAAGATCCCTGTGTAAACAATGTGTGTGGTAAGTGCTTCCAGGAAAGACTGGGGAGGGAGGGATGAGGGAAGGGAAGAAGGCAGCAAGGATGCTATATCTAGTCACTGTTGGTCTCAAGGAAAATCCTAAGGGTCCTGCAGGGGGGGTCACTTATATTACAATATCTGTTCTGACACAAGGCAAAGATGCCAATGGACTACACATGCAGCATAAGAATGGAAGTTGGCACTCTGATAAACCTGTGGAGGTACAGTTTACAATGTCTCTGATCCTGTTTTCCTATAATTCTTAAAGCCAAAATTAATCCAAGGGAACAGGGTCCCAGGATCCCCTCCCTCCAGGCCTTCTGCATGTGGGTGACAGTTTGTAGCTTGGTCTGTTTGTGGGGCCCCTAGCAGTGGAACCAAGATCTGTCCCTGGCACATGAGCTGGCTTTTGGGAACCTAACTCCCTATGATGGGATACCTCCCTCAGTCTTGATGCACAGAGGGGAGGAGCTTGGACCTGCCTCGACTGACTTGATATGCCATGCTTTGTTGACTCCCACGGGAGGCCTCACCCTTTCTGAGGAGTAGATAGGGAGTGGTGGGGAGGCTGTGGGAGGAGTGGGAGGAGAGGAGAGAGGGAAAACTGTGGTCAGTATGTAAAATAAATAAATTTAAAAAGAATACTTGCTTGGCTATAACGGAGGAGAACTAAAAATTGACAAGATGAAATATGGACTTGGTGCCAATGTACAAACGAGGGGGATCTTCAGCAGCCTGATAACCTCAACAATGACTCTGGTAATTTTGACAATGGAAATCAAACCACTAGGCTCATTCTGACATTAGAAATCATAAAATATGGATATAGCTCTAATCTCATAATTCTAGATATCATAAATGGTGCCATGGACCTGATAGCATTGCAAGTATAATAATCATGTAATTACAATATCAGAATCATAACCAATCAGCCTGTTGCCATAACTGATATCATAGGCTTTATCCTATTACATCTGATGTCAAAACTGATATATGATAAGCCACACTCTAAGGATGAATTGCACTAGAATCTCAGGCCCTGGTAATCATCAAGTAGCTCTACCTGATGTGGACTTTAAACATCAATGGTTGACTTTCTGTTGTTTTAGCACTCAGGCAAAACTCCTGCCTAATCCAGACATTTCTAAAACAAATTTAAAATAAGACAAAAAAATCAAGTTTCCATCTTAAGTTTGATTCTAGTTTCTTTGTTTGAAAGTACAAGAATTATTATACATTCAATTCCCAAAATTATGTTCAACGTGTTATATACGTATTTTTTCATTCATGCATGCATTTATTTTTCAGAAAACATTAATTTTGCACCTGATGGCTGCCAAGTACTACATTTGACTCAAGGGACGTTAAACAAACAGTATAGAGTCATTTCTCTGAAAAGTGCAGATTTAGCCAGAGAGACAAAGCAGAGAGATAGAGTCTTCAATGCTGAGTGTCAAGAACTGTGATAAATGTCTGAACAAAGGGGCTGTGGGGATGAGTTATTTCTCTGCTTGCTAGAGGCAAGCGTGCAAATCGCAGCATGTTCTGCAAGGAAAAGACGCTGCATGTCCTCACTCATCTGTGAGAGGCCTCCCAGTCATCAGCTGCATGTTACAGCTGCCCCTTCTGATAGCAAAGGTACCCCCAGAGCAATCCTGTCAGTACAGAGTGAATGAAATCAAGGCTGGAGGCGGCAGCGCAGTATGGAGAAACTGGTGGCCATTTACACTCCTCTCCCTTCTCGTCTGAAAGACCATTAGAAGAACTGTGTGTACGCAGCCTTGAAAAGAATCTTTCTCCTCTCCTTTCCTTTATCTTGTTCCAGTGCGTCACTGTCATTCAGGCTTTTTGGTTTTGTCCCATGAAGATGGCCCCGTGAAGTTTACCTAAGATGGAATCTTGTCTTCTAGTTGTGTTTAATGTTTTCAAAATTGCACTGAGTTTGTGTCTAAATGATAGCACAGCTATTCCTTGAGATGAAAGAAGGTTTTCTTCTGATTTGTTTTCTCTAATCTACTAGAATTATTCTCTCAGG
Source organism: Peromyscus leucopus (assembly GCF_004664715.2). Lineage (NCBI taxonomy): Eukaryota > Metazoa > Chordata > Mammalia > Rodentia > Cricetidae > Peromyscus > Peromyscus leucopus. The sequence goes on along the minus strand of NC_051071.1, from coordinate 42,420,881 downwards.
AAAAAAAAAGTTAAGCTATGCTGTGGGGTGTTCTGTATGTCCTGTGGGAGCCCGTTCTTGGGTTCCTCGTGGCTTTTCCCAGCAGGTCCGCATAGAGGATGATCAGGACCACGGGTCTGAGTGCAGGTGTCTGAGATGGTCTGCACTTGGCTGTGCTGGGGGGTGGTCTGTATGTCAAGTTGCTCTGATTGGTCAATAAATAAAACCTGATTGGCCATGGCTAGGCAGGAAGTTTAGGCAGGAAGTTTAGGCGGGACTAATAGAGAGGAGAAATAAAAGAACAGGAAGGCAGGAGTCAGCCTGGAGCCACCTCCAGGACAAGGAAGATGTAAAGTACCGGTAAGCCACGAGCTGCATGGCAGGATATAGATTTGTGGGAATGGATTAATTTAAGCTATAAGAACAGTTAGTAAGAAGACTGCCATGGCCATACAGTTTGTAAGCAATATAAGTCTCTGTGTTTACTTGGTTGAGTCTGAGCAGCTGTGGGACTGGCGGGTGACAAAGATTTGTCCTGACTGTGGGCCAGGCAGGAAAACTCTAGCTTTGTTATCAGAATCAGGAGGGATGGTGAAACTTAGGGAAGGGCCTCTGAGAAGAGGCTTGCCCAGGATAGAGTAAGAGAGAAGGAGCTGGGATGATTTTCCAGCCAGGCACTCTTCTTAAGTAGGTCCACACACACTGACAGGCAGGAGACAAGTCGGTGAGGGCGCTGGCTGTGGATCTCGACGACGTTCTTGTCACTCACAAGAGGCTCGCTAACCCCAAGGAGGTGACTGACCACCCAAGCTTTTAATGATAAGAAGAGACAGTTGATTGGCTTGATCTGTTTGGGAGGCATCTAGGCAGTGGTACCGGGTCCTGTGCTCATTGCATGAGCTGGCTGTTTGAAACCTGGGGCTTATGCAGGGACGCTTGGCTCAGCCTGGGAGGAGGGGACTGGACCTGCCTGGACTGAGTCTACCAGGTGGATCTCAGTCCTCGGGGGAGGCTTTGCCCTGGAGGGGGTGGGAATGGGGGTGTGCTGGGGGGAAGGGGAGGGAGCGGGAGAGGGGAGAACAAGGGAATCTGTGGCTGATATGTAGAACTGAATGGTATTGTAAAATAAAAGAAAAAAAAAAGAAGGTAATGACCTCCTTTATCTCATAAAATACAGGCCCCCTTGAAAAGTCACCCAAGTCTTGAAAAGTCCAAAATGTCTTAACTGAGAAAAACAAGTTATACATTTCCACATGTAATGTACAGAGAAAACATCCTTTTTCCAAGAAGGAAGGTTTGACCTTAGAATCTGGGTAGAAGAGTATGGCTTAAAGTAATGTGTTTATATGTCAAGATCACAAAGGGTCAAGTCATGACCATTACTTTTGTCAATTTGATACAATGTGAAATTGCCTGGGAAGAGGGTCTCAGTGAGGGACTGTCTAGATCACACCCGCTTGTGGACATTTGGCGGGGGAGGCTATCTGGCTTGTCTTAATTTGGAGGACCCAGCCTGAAAGTAGCCTCACTGTGCCTCGGTTTGGAGCCCTGGATGGTGTAAGTATAAAGGGAGCTGAGCAGTATGTACCCAGGCATTCTTTCTCTCTGCTCTTGACTATAGATGTGACATGAGCGTCTCCAGTCCTATTGCCTTGAATTCCCTGCTCTGATGGACTACAACCTGGAAATGTGAGATCAAGTAAGCCCTTTCTACCCTAAAAGAAAGAAAGAAAAGAAAGAAAGAAAGAAAGAAAGAAGAAAGAAAGAAAGAAAGAAAGAAAGGAGCAAGGGAGGAAGGAAGAAAGAAAGAAAGAAGGGAGGGAGGGAGGGAGGGAGGGAGGGAGGGAGGGAGGAAGGAAGGAAGGAAGAAAAAAGAAAGAAAGAAAGAAAGAAAGAAAGAAAGAAAGAAAGAAGGAAGGAAGGAAGGAAGGAAGGAAGGAAAGAAAGAAAGAAAGAAAGAAAGAAAGAAAGAAAGAAAGAAAGAAAGAAAGAAAGAAAGAAAGAAAGAAAGGAGCTAATGATCAGAGTAGAAAAGGCCTGTGGTCTGTCCCCTTTGTGTGACAAAAAAGACCAAGAACAGGCTTCCACACTTTTCTTTCCAGAATGTTCCCACTATGACATCTCCTAGACCAAGTGAGTATTGACTCCACTCCTAACCTCAGTTTCTTCCTTTCCTTTATCCTAATTTCTCCACCTGTTGAATTCTTTCTCTCCCATCTAAATCTCTTGACTTCATCCACATGGAGTCGATAGGAATCAATGAAAAAAAAAAAAAAGAACAAAAGCAAAAGACACGATGCCAGAGATAGACATGAAAGCAGAAGGCAATAACTGGAGGAATGATAAGCTCTCTAACACTTTGCTGGGACACCTGGGGGCCACCTAGCCCTCTCACTAGCCAGGCTATTGATATTAACAATCTAACTAACCTAGTGTAAAGAGCTGTGTGCAACCAGAAGGCGGGGGAGCTTGTGGATACCTAGGCAGCTTACATTAGTAATACTTACACATGAGACCTGTTGGCAAGACTGACATTCTGGGTAGAGTATGAAAAGTTGCAAAGGAGTATTTGTGCCAAGTCTTAAAAAAAAATCCAGATAGGCTAAAGATCATGTTTTTAAACATTTAGAACTAGCAATGTAAAACACTCAAATTAGTGAAGTTCCATAAAAAACGAGATACACTGCCTCAGTGACAAGACACTCAGCTGCCTTCCTCCCTTGGGGGTGGGGGAGGCAATGGAGAGGCAGAGGAATTGGTAATGAATGGAAATAAGGAGAAAGCGGAAGAACTCGCCATAAAGTTGTAATGGTCATTGCTGTGGTTTGAGAATCTCCCATAATTCATGTGCTGAAATGAACCGTAGCAGTGTTGAAAGAAAGAAGGGGGCATTGTAGTCCCAAGGGCTCTGCTTTCAGGATGGGCTAATCCACTCACAGATTAATGGATTAACTGGTTATCTCAGGGTGGCACTCTTAAAAAGTGAATTTTCCAAGCATACCTACTCTGTTTTACCCTGAGATGACTTAAACCACATATTGATACAAGAAGGCATTCTACCAATACTAGAGCCATGCTCTTGAAATCCAAAGCCTCCAGAACTACGAGCTATAAAATCTTCTACTCTTGATAAATTCCCCAGTCTGTGGTATTTACTTGTAACCACAGAATAGGGACCAAGATCACATACTTTATAGATTAAGATCTTAAGGGACTCAAGTAAAAGGATGAGTCTGTATCCACTTCCCAAAGCTTCTTCGAAGGCCTTCTGCAAGCACGAGGAAGGTCCAAAGCAGAGGAGGAGGCATATAAGATCCACCTCCCAGATGAGGGAGGATTGAAGGCATCGTTTCAGATAACAGAGTGCATGGCAGCTGCCTATGAAGGTCAGGGACAAAAGAGCAGGAAAGATACTTGATTGCACAAAGCTAGTAAATAGGACTAGAAGGAGAGGAAAACTCCCATGACTAAAACATGGCAGCCAAGATGTACACCCACACCATTTTTCCCACCCAAACCTCAAGTGCACTTCTTTAAATCCAGAGTCTACTTTCTGTTGCCAGGATGTGCCTGTCCCTAGGGCCACCCACTGGAGCGTGGGTAGCTATCAGGAGTTGCATTGCTGGAAAGAACTGAATCTCCTTCCCAGAAACCACCAATTGATAACAGTCCCTCAGCTAGCGATGGGACTTCCTGAGCATCTCCCAGATCCATGCTGGAATTTTGGCTGACTTGATCTTATGTAAATATTGTACAAGGCACTGAGTCCACGTGTGCAAGAGCCCCATTGTGCCAGAAAACACTGCTTTTGCAACAGTCTTCCACCACCTCTGGCTCTTCCAATCTTACTGGTCCCTCTTCTGCACAGATGAATGAGCTTGGGGACAGGGAGAGCGGGGGAGGGAGGAAACAAAGGAGGGAGAGTTATAAATGTCCTATTTAAATTGGAGTGCTGAACTCATATTCCCAGCACATTGACCAGCTGCAGGTTTCTGTATTCATTGCTCTCTATTGCAAAAAGAAACTTCTCTGAGGATTGAAGAGCTGTTCAATACACCAACCTTGGTGAAATAAAAAGATAAATACCATCTTGTATCAAGGAGTGTGGTTATTTTAACATTTGTCAGGTTTAAGATATTGGTTCTTGCCACTAATTGCAGGTCTGGTTATAGCTGACGCCCATCGAAGAGGCTCAAACCAATGCGTTGCTGCAGCATCAGTTGGATATTGTCCACTTCATCCAAGACGACCCGTGGGAAATCACGCAAAAGATAAAGAACATTTTCTCTTATATGTTCATGTGGTTTCGGGTATTTGCATTAGAGTATGTAATGTTCATTTCTTTCTTGGAAGGTGATAGGTCCCTTTCTGCCTTTAAAACCTTCCCCTTTTGAGAAATCGACCCATATTACAGGAGAGATTGTGAGTTTACATTCACGTTCTGAACAGTTAAGTAAAGATGATGAAAGACATATGTTAATTTCATTGAGAGAGAGAATCAGATTAAAAACAATTAGTGTGATTCGTGATGGAACTCTCACAGTGATAAGATAATTACCTACCACTGCATCATAATTGATCCATCTTAGCAGGCCAAGATACGAAATTATCCTGCAGTGGAGAGTGCTATGATTGGGAGAGAGGCATGTACACAATTGGTCTCTCAGGCTACAGCCGCTACCTATGACACTCCAAATCATCATAGTTGATGCTCCTACATAGTTTCAATGATACAGGGTAACAACTGTGAAAGTAAAACACTTTAATTTCAACATTCACCGCAGACCTCTTTCTGACAATGTGCTCTTTTTCATCGTATATATAATAAGTGACACACAATCACACCTGCTATGAATGTGTAGCATACAGACAATATATGTGCAGCATATGACTTCACACATACTACATACAAGCACTACTATAGCACTTCATACACTTTATCCACTCCACGCACACGCACACTTAGTGTGCACAACGAGGGATATACTCTAACTTATACACATAATGTAGCCTTCACGTTATTCACACCGGGCGAGTAATAGAGTGGCAGGGCATACTTATGGTATATATGCAACATGATAGTAGTAGTGGTATAGACAGTATATGCAAATGAGATAGGTGTAGGGCATTGAGACAAGAGAACAATCGTCGCTACCACAACACACATCACAGTGTCACAACAAGTATCAGCTATTACTATTCGATTATGCGTGAACACTCATAGGAGGTAGGGCACATACAACGCGATGATAGAGACTTATTACATCACATGATGAGTAACCAACGGATGGAGACATAAAGTATAGCAGTGTACACATTCGCATTGGCCTTCTATTATCAAAGACACAAATAATATATACGTACATACGATCATCACACAACATATGACATATACTGTCACCACACGCACACATCATAGCACCTCTGATAAAATATATCTCTCAACACATGTTTCAGACGAGATTCAATAGTGAATTGGAGGTAAATAGAGGAATATGTGAGCGAGCACCCATGGCACCAACAAGCCCTTTAGAGATCCAAACTGGAGAAAAGGTTCTAATATTAAACTCACCACGCGACTGGAAGCATTAGCGAAGCGCGGAGCGCAGGGGCTTATACCTCAGTTCTGTCCAGGTCCTCTGTGAATACATATTATAGCTTTGCTATAGTTTTTGTAGGTGTGGGTAATGGGATAAGATATTTGAGCTGCTCGTGAAACAGATGAGTTCTCTGATTCGTTGTGTCTCTGCTGCTTTAGAGTCTTCCTTCACGCTTCGCTAGATAAGATTTGCCTTATCTAGCCTTGATGGAGCATGTGCTTGTTGTCTTTGTATACTATAGTATACTGTTTTAACATTCCGCTCATAGTTAGAGAAATAAACTAGAGTAGAAGGCATATTAGAGTCACCACTAACCGTGAGACGGCAAGAAACACGAAAAGAACAAAGATCTTGTGCGACATCACGCATACAGAATGTAACGAGAGCGTCGACTCTCCTCTGGCATCTCTGCTGAAGAGGAGGCAAACGCCTTTGTCATCGCTCTCCGAGGGACGGTGTAGAGTAGCACGATCTCTAAAAATACTCGAGGTAGATGATATTGGAGTCGATTGAACATTCATTTGTACTTGCATATTAGAATGAGATTCTGTGAGAATAGAGAGTGATGTGTGTCATATAGTAGAGCGCTGTATGGGGATTCTTTGTGCTTCTTCTCTCTCTCGCTCGTCTTTATGCTGTTTTCTTTTGTCCGCTCGTTCTGGTGTTATCTTAGATTTCATATGTATTCTTATGTTTGATTATTATTAGCATTGTTTATGAGTGTCCTGAGCTGGTTGTACACTACTTATGACTAGAGAGAGCTTAGACAATAGCGCGAGTGTCGGACATTTTGGCTGTAAGCTAGAAACGGATGCAATGGGGAAGGTGGTGGAGCAGTATGTCGCACGACGGACGTTGCAGCGGATGGAAACATTATCTCAAAAGTAGTGAGCTTGAATACTAATATACATATTATATTGCAATAAAGGTATTGAGCCATCCTCAAGCATAATTGAATAATTGGGTGATATAATGAATACATCCTGCTTTTGGAGCCTTTGCCTCACGGGTTTGTGTTGCTGTTGATCAAGTATAGGCTTCCCAGGATAAGAGAGGAAATAGCTCATTTAGGAGGAGTCTTGGGATCAATATTTGTGTCATATGCACGCATCTAAAACTCTCTATGTAGAAATGGAAACTCCAGTATAATCTAAAGGGCAGATTATTGTATTTTTGAGCATCTAGAAACAACACGCACATTGATTCAGTTATATCACAAGTTCGTACGGTTAAAGGGACACCTCAGCTTCTAACAGATCCTGCAACTAAACCAACGATAGCTATGATGATCTAAGCCATTAACGATTCTCTCAAACATTTAACTAAAATCCTAAGTGGCATGAAAGTAGGAATAATAACTATAAATTGTGGCTAGCATATTCTCTAGTAGTTATAGTAGAATGAGAAAAAGATTCTAAGATATATGTGTCAGTAAACTGATAGAGAAGGATTGGCTTTAGAAAAATAGTGAACATCTTGATAGGCGTAAATTTGCACAGTAAGAGCAATCGCTTACTGCCAAGGTTTCTTGGGAGAAGATGGCATTTTTGTTTTTACCTGCAGAGAGACACAGAGGGCTTTGGTAAAAAGCCAAGCTGTTGGTGTATAAGAGAAAAGCGAGACTATCGAGTGTCTGGAGCTGTTATTGTAGGATAAAGATATCTGATATTTCTCATGTCTGTCGATACTTAACAGATAATGAGCATCATTGACTTAGGCATTCATGCAACATGATTCTTGTGTAGCATTTTCATGTTAGCTCTTTCTACATGTCCTCCTCGCCTCGTTAGAGAGCGACAGGAGAGGAGGAGAGGCCGAAGACCGACATCATCACATTGGGATGTTTGAATGCAGGTTGGGGAAGTTACATAGTTTTGCACCGTGTAATATTCTCAAGATAGGTGATGAGAGAGTGTTGGCACACTCCACCAGCTAGCGTTAGGTCATGAGATGTTGTGATTTCAGCAAACGAGCTGTAGACGCACTGGGAATCTCAATTTCTCCCATATCCATTAGCTCTCCACGTGTGGACTGTCATACGCTCATGTCATGTGACGACTCCATGCGCTCAGCAATGGACAGTAGCCATGTGACGTCACTGCCATCTGCGGACACTTCTGGTTTGGGTGTGGCATAATACAAATGTGCATCAACCACTACTCTCATTGATTAGATCCAGTGTCTTGGCAAACACAGCTAGCTATGGGTCTATGACTAGATAATGCTGCAGAGCAGGCGATTGAGAGTTCCTGGTGTCGTAGAGATTCTCAAACAACGCCGAGTCTCCCGCATCGTGAGACATGCTATTGTACTTTTATACTCTAATTTGGGTCTCGCAGAGGCAACTTCAAAGATGCCTAGACGCAGACTGGTTCTTAATGAGGGAAATTGTATTACTAAGGTTCTATGTTCGCACGTCTCATTCGCCTAGATATCAACTTCTTCTCGTGACCTTCAGTAAGATGCGCATATCTCAATGGAGTCGGCCCAGTCTCAACGCCAAGATATCCAACTCACGCTGTTAACTTTGAGAAGTACATGGTCGCGACTGTATAAGAAAAAACATTAGAATTAGGAATAAGAGGAGCTCAGGCTAATAAAAGGAGAGAGTGTAGGAGCTGACAGAGACACTCACGGGGAATTATGCATATACACACAGGAATTTGGATACTACGAGTGTATTGCACTCAGTATACTATCGGAGGATGAACCAACGGTATTATCAGGATGTAGCCATTCCTATTCTTGCAAATGGTAAAGGCTAATGCTCCTTATACCGCTCTTGATGCAGAAATTAGTCTGGCTCTCACATTCTCATACTCATCATCACTATGACGATTTCAACTTTATAGTGCACAGGAAACGCCGCATACCTATTAGGTTTTCTTGGTGATTTTTTTTATAAAGATGCCCCTGATGAGCCCTTTCTCTGGCCTCCATTTAGCCACTGGTCTATTTGGATAACAATGCATCTGTGAATGGAAGTAAGTGCTGCCAAGAGTCACAGCTTCTCATGAGGAGGTCTGTCTTTCATTCCACCAGGCCGTATGTCGTCCAGGTATCTGGATGGACATAGAGAGAGATTCGCGCTCTCGCTCCCTCTTCGCTCTTCTCTCTTTTCCTTCAACACGACTTCTCCCGCGCACCACACCCTCCCTTCACCTCTCTCCTTTGCCCACCACCTTCTCCACTCACTCTCGCCCACCCCCCCCCCGCCGCGATGTAGCTCATTAAATTGTCAGTCTGTTGGCCAACAAGGTTTCATGAATGTATTGCTGTGTACGCACCTCTTGACTCGCAGTGCTGGAAATGTACTTAAGAGCCATCAATAGGACTAGAGAGACTGAATATACATAGCACAGCTCACCTTTCTACTACATCTCTGCCCTCTTACTCCTCTGGTCTATCGCCACCGTAACGGACTCTCCATAGTCTCCTTGGTTTTAGCCCATCTCATAATAGGCATATTTAGCTATTTGAGCAGCATTTGTTAATATCATGCCCCCTGGCTAGTATTGATTGTATATGCGGCGGCCATAAGTTAGAACGACCAAACCACGCAGAGTGTTGTGCTCGCAATTAGCCCATAAAAGTGTCAAGGAGTCATTTCAGGAAGACGACTATAGACATATGGCCGACGAGCACTTATAAAGTGTAAGCTCTTAGCATGCATAACAAAAGCTCTACTGCTGATAGCTACTCTGAGCACTTGCAGTATAATTTGCCTATATAAGTGTAGAGCACTACATTATGGTAAATTTTTCTTATGTGTTGAGTTCATTGGAAATCATATGGACACTGCGCGCGTATAATGTATGAGACAGACATAAGAATGCGTTTCTAAGGAGATTTCAGTATGAGAAGAGATATAGAATCTGCTCAAGTTCCCTTAGGAGATGGACTCATAGAAACACTCTGGAGAGGCATAGCACATGGATGTTTGAGCGTTGAACTGTAATGAAACTGAGGATGCTAGGAGTGGAGGTCAAATACCCCTCACGAGCTAGTGGAGTATCAAGGATCTGTGCCGCTAGTAAACATGGAGTCGGATATTTATGGTGAGGGCCTAGGTGTGCTAGGTAATAAGAGATGGGAACACTATTGTGGTGGAAGAGTCGGTTGCCTTGGGCTGAGGTGCATAGTGTTTTTGGGTCGTTGGATCAGCATGCGCTCACACGCTTCATGGAAAGGGGAGCAGACACGACTACTGCGCACCCTCGTCTTCTGACGCACTTGGATCGGAAGAATGTAGCGCGCTTCGCGGTTTGGTGTAGGAGACTCGGTATAGTGATCGGTAGGTCGTTTTGTTTCGTGTTCCTTTATGTGTTCGGGATTTACCTTGTTCTGTTCTTTGTCGTTGTGTGTGGTTCTTTCCTTGTATGGTCATGTTGTAACTGTGATAGACTCTACTGGGCAAGTTGAATCGTGTGTGCTTGATTACTTGTAAAACTTGACTTAGAAAACCATCTCTTAATAAACCAACACATTAATCTTTAAAACCACCCCCAAGCATGGGCCTACTCAATGTCACGCGGTTGCTCCCCGCTCCGCTCTGTCACCACATCCTAGTGCGCACAACAACCAGTACGCCAAATTACTACCTTCTCCTCCTAGCGCCCTCCACCGAGAACTGGACTACCTCGGAAGGATGGCAGGCGCATCGCACTTCTGTACATTTTCTAACTTTGTCTTTCATTATACAAATGTCTCAGTCCGGGTTCTCCTTTAGTTATACTCTATCTCTGCTTATAGGTACGCTATCATCGCGTATGTGCTAGGATCCAGTCAGTGATCTTTCTTTTGAGCTACTACTGTTTGCGGTCGTTCACCACCACTTAACATATCCGCGCATTGTGCACTCTGGTTTTACCGTTCTGTCCCCTTCCTTCTTTTGCCTGTGACACTTTCTTTTCAGATGTAATGTTCGGTCCATTGCGTCCGCCCACACCTTGTTTCGTTATTTGTAACGTGTTCTTGCTTGTCCTTTTGCATTTTTGTGTCTGTGCTGTTTCATTTCGCTCGCTTTCCTCTCTGAGAATGGCAGTTAGCTGCTCTGTCTCTAACTTGATTCACTTGCAGGCGCAAGTTGTCACTCTCAATGAATGTTACTTCCGTGCTATACTCGTCTGTGCCGTTTGGCATTGGCACAGGTTAAGCACCTCGCGCGCGCGTTCGGGAGCATACTTGTCCCTTCTCAGTATGTTCTCTCTTTTGTGTCCTTCAATTTCTTTAGCTCTAACTCCCTCGACTTCGTAGAGCAAATGTATCTTATATCGTCTGCAGCTTGTTCACATGAATTCGTTTGATTTTCTGATGGCTCTACTAGAGGTGCATCTGTAAGTTACTTTTGGTCAGGGTGGTCAGGCTTATTTAGATGAGTTCCTTTGTCGATCATTCAATGATTTGAAGGACTGAAGGAACAGTGGTGTTGTAGCCTTATGTAATTCTTCTGCATTACCCTTTCGAGGTTGGTGTCCTTCAGGTTTTCTAACCCACGCCAAAATCGAAAATGAACCGTGCAACTCCAGAGGGGATAAGAATCTTGTCATTTGTCGGCCATAGTAGTAAGGTGTACCATGGTGCGCAAGGATCTCCCAGCGCACAAATTAGTATAAAAAGCACACACACACTTAGCTGTTGAATCACTAGAAATCCCGAAAACAATATGGAGACAAACGGCAGATATGCTGCTCCTAGCGACTACGAGTGATCAGGTCGGTTGATATCTCCCACCGTGTTTTATCTTTTAACCTAGATAAGATCTCATGGGGCCCTGCCATAACACACGAGCCAGCAGGTTGGATTGCTTGACTTTTTTCTTCGCATTGGCGTGTGCATTCGCCCACAAATGATTTAGATGGAACTATCCTCAGAAGCGCGCCTTTTCGCCCTCCTCGACAACAAGAAGGTGTGATCCTGACGCAAACAAGGCGCACGACGATATCAGGTTCATATTTGACTGCATAAGACGCGACACTGACATTCTCCATCATGTCTCGATGAAGGACCCGCATGCTCCTTTAACTCGACAAGCGCAGAAGAGCAGGTAGGGATTGGAATGCTACATGAAGAATGTTTAGAGGAAGGAGGAGAAAAGGTGTAAACAGGAGAGAGAAAGAGAGAAGTATCAGAGTCATTGTGTTCGACTGATCGCACACATCAAGGTAAAATGTGTCAACGCCTATAGAATTGGTGTAGCGGACTTCTTTGACATACTCAAACAACTACCATCATAGCCATGTATAACGGCCCCATTAGACTTCTTCATCATATCCCCATGACTGTCTAACAGCTTGGAAGCGCTTCCTAGGTGTTCCATTGTGAAGGGATGTGCGTGTGTTCGTCTACTCTGTTCATCTAGCAGTGTTGGCACTCAATATATACACCATAGACTGTTGGTTTTGTCCTCGTCCTGAGTGCTATGTACAGTTTGTGGGACAGGACCACTCATACTTATACTTCAGAGTCTGTGATGTGGGATGACTTTATTATTTCGAAAAGGGAGCCTTGCTATTTGATGATAGAATAAAGTGGATGTGAATGGTACTAACCTCTGTTTTTTGTTGTTCCTTTGTTATTCTCTGTTTAGTCATAGTTAGATCACTTAAAACGTCACGTCGCCAACTTATACACAGAGTCCTTATTCTAATTATCATGTTATGGGGCCTGGATGACTGCCTAACCGTATTCTCACAACCACATACAAAGAAGGTCTTCGTCGCACAAGGTCGTACGTCCCCTTTCTGCTGTATTATCTTTTGATTCATTCACTGTGACTTGGTAAGGAAAGCTTGGATTTTGAGAGGCGCCAGGTTGATGAAGAAAAATCACAATCAATTAGCAATGTCTGCCATGGATGTAGGAGTCTACTCTCATTATTCACAGATGTATTAAACGACTCTAATTTTAATTGCATTATAGGTATAATGCCAATTTAGGGCTAGCGAAGATGGAAAAGGCCATTCTTTATTGGTTGACTAGGCCAAGAAGCATTTTCTAACATGAGAAAGCAACGTGGAAACAGAAGACCGCCAATGTCATAGACAACAGTGATCCTACTTTCTAATTGACTGTGAACCCTTCCCATCATGTCTATTCTAACCTACTACCACAAAGGCACATTCTCTTTAAGAAAACTAGAGCCGTTCATGAGAACTATGCACAGCCCTATTGTGTAGATACAGTGGAAATCCTGGCTGTGAGTACTGTCTTCAACATAATCAGGCCCAAGCCACTGATACAACAGTTCACAGTTGTTGTGGGTTGCAAAGTCACATGGAATAAAAGCAGTTTCTTCCTAAATTACTATCCAAGGCTAAACCTCGTCATAACTTTATAAGTTGAAAAACAGGTGAAAAATTTCAGTCTACAAATATCCAAAATTGTAAACATCAGCACTCTTACAATGAATATAAAATAAGCAAGGATGCTTTGATACTCTAGGCCTCTGCTCCTAACTTTGGCTCCCACAAAGTAGGAAGTAGTAGGAATGATGCCTTATTATGATTTATACCTGAGGCAATGATATCAAAAAAACCATTAAAAAAATGAGGTGAAAACAGTAGTCTTCAGAAAAAAACACAAATTAACTTCTGTGTTGCTAAGATTCTCAAATAACTGTGGAGAGTATGGAAATATTTCAGTTCCTCTGGCAGATCCAATGCCTCTGACTTCTGAAGATTCTTCTAAACTTTGTTTTTTGTTAAATCTAATCCACGTAGTAGGAGATGCACTGTGCACAAGACAATGGCAGATCAGATACAAGATCAAGGGAGTTTGCCTGTCTATGGAGGCCATGTAATTAGCAAGTGAGTTTCTGGGATGACATTGACAGAGACTTTAGAAATAAGGCAAGTGTGGTGGTTAGAAGAATGGAAAAAAGGGAAGCACCATTTGGAGATGTGACTTCAGTTAGAATAGGTGATGTTGCCTTGTGTCACTATGGAGGCAGGCTTTGAGGTCTTATGTATGCTCAAGCTACTCCCAGTGAGACAGTCTACTTCCTGTTGCCTGCAAGATGTAGAATTCTCCAGCACCATCTATACTCCCAACGCCATGCTCCCCACCATGATTATAATGGATTAAACCTCTGAAACAGGAAGTCATCACAACAATTAAATGTTTCCTTTATAAGAGTGGTCATGGTATTGCTTCACAGCAGTAAAAACCCTAACTAAGACAGCAAGTAAGATTGGAGTCAAGACGTTAAGACCAACAAAAATGAACCAGAAAAGGTTTAGGCAAAGTCCAATAGAAGAACTCATTAATAGATCCCTCTCATTCAGATTCCAGGTTGAACAAATGATGTTTTTATTGTGACTGTGTTTTCTTGGTGCTCTGTAGCAGGTTGAAGTGTGTCCCTCAAAAGATATCTCCAGTTCTTAGCACTGGTACTGCAGATGTGACCTTCTTTAGCAATAGTCTTTGCAAACGCAGTTTGTTAAAGATCTCCTGATGACGTTCTCCCTGGTTCTTGGTTGCCCTGATTCCAATGTCTGGAATCCTAACAACAGAAAGGAGAGGAAGACTTGAGACCCAGAGACATGAAGAACAAAGTGGTGTGAAGATAAAAAGCTCAGAGTTACACTGCTGTAAGCAGAACCAATGTTAGGAGCCACTGGAAACTGCAGAAGACAGGAAGGATCCCTGAGTCTGCAGAGGGAATGTGGGTCCTGCTAACACCTTGAGTTTTCACTTGTGGCCTCCAGAGAAGGCCACTATAAGAGAAGAAATGACTATTGTCTTAAGGCACTAACTATGTGGGAAGTTTGTAATTGTTCTAGAATAGCATATGATCTGATTTAAGGGAACTATTATGTTGTCTTAAGTACTTCAGTGGCTCAATCTCAAATAGCTTATATGGTACACCTTTAAATTAGCTTTCCATTCCTATACAGAAATCTCCTGATTTAATATGCCTAGCAGGACAGATGACGTTATACCACAGTGATCACATGAAATTAAGTGTCATGTCAGTGAGGGTTAGCACCACAAAGTCCCAAGACCAGGAAATCTGGCATGCCACAGATGTGCCAATAATGCCACAGAGTGCTCATCTACAGCTGCAAAGAAAATATAATACATAGACATTCACCCCCAACTCCTCCATTCTTTAACCTGGAAATCTACAACTTCTGCCCAGAGCCAACCAGCAAATACTACTCACACAGCCTCACCTCATGGTGGGAGTAAAGGGACATTTTGTGAGCATTATTGTGACTCTTGGACTTGTGAATCCACAGTTTAAAAAAAAACTACCCTTCTCTTAATAGACTTAGAAAGGGAAGAGTACTGAGTTTATACACATAGAGGTAGACATGGAAGTGAGACCAACTCCTTTTATATCTCATAAGGATTCACCACAAGACTTCTTCTGAGTCACGTGTCATTATTTTAATACAACATATAGAAAAACTGCTCTTTAACATTTTTAACTTCTATGCTACAAAAATATTGAAAAAGTTACTCAAGATACATCCCAATCTAACACTGTACCTGTTTGTCACGTATCCCAGAACAGCTTCTGGCATCATGGGACAGATGTGTCCCACTCCTGCTTCCCGCCCTCTTCCTGCTTCCACATACTAAACGTTCTTGACATTCTCGGGAAAGATTGTATCCTAGAACATGAGAATTCTTGTCAATAGCAGAACCAAGACCATGAAAGGAAATTTTATCACTGTGTATGTGTGTATGCGTTACATGTGTGTATATACATGTATGTGCAGATGGGTGAATGTGTGGACATGAATATATGTTTGTGCATGTGTGTGTGTGTGTGTGTGTGTTGTGTGTGTGTGTGTGTGTGTGTGTGTGTATACAAGTATGTGTGAGTATGTTCAGGTGCTTTACATGGATCCTAGAGTATCTGAATTCAGGTTCTTATACCTGGACAACAAGTATTTTACCCATGATCCATCTCTGCAGTCCTGTAAGGAAATTTTTTTTATGCCAAGCCTTTACTACAAAGGCTTCCTGAATCAACTACTGACCACTGTGGACACAGAAGCAAGAGCAATCTTTGATGTTCTGGATAATGCAACCTCAAGGTTCCTCTTGATAAGACACTGACATCCACTTAACACTGTAGCTTCAAAGGACCCCTCCCAAGCAAGTAGAGAAGACTTGAGAGGGGCTCAACCGGGCACATACAGGTCTTGTCTCTCCTCTCAGATAATCTCCAGTCACACATCCCCTTTCATCAAGGCTTAAGAGTCCAAATGCAATCCAAGTTTACTTCCCATCATTTCCAAACAACAAAATCTGGATCCCAATAATTACCACTGAGTATGATTTAGAGAGGAAAAAAAAGTAAAACACTCTTCAATTGTGATCTGCTGCAATTTCCAGCTGAGGTAAACAAGCTTTGCAAACACAAACGTTTGCAGAGAAAATTCTTCCTGTGCTGGGGGAAACTGTCTTAAATTGAGCCAGGTGGTTCTGGTGTGACTCCAGCACAGCACTCGCTATTCCCTTAAGGGCACGCTCCCTTCCCGCTCCTTAACTGTTATTTTTGTCTACAAATTAATAGGCACCGTTAACCTGGAGTTGGGATTAACCGGTGGATGGGGAATTGGGACCTGAGAGACTACTGCATAAAGGAGAGAAGCCAGGTCCCTCCCTGGAGCACTGTCAGTGTCCTGAAATGATGCCTTAAGGTGAGAAAGAAATGCCTTACCTTGCAAGGGAATTAGCCCTGAGGAAGAGCAAAGGAGAGCTCATTTAATTCACAGTAAGCCATCCAAAAGTAGAGGAACTTATTAGAAGAAATGGTGTGTCCTGTCACCAACCTTGAGCTGTGTGCTACTGAAGGAAGGGAATCTGGTGGTCTCTACTTACAATCTTCATTGACTGGAATTGTTGGACACCACCACAACCAAGGTCCCAGCTACTGCTGCATAATGTGGGAACAACCAGCTTCTCCCTAAAAGATCGCTTAAAGGGGTCACACTTACCTAGCTAGTTGGTTGAAGGCAAGCCTGAGTGTTGTGTTTAGTGGCAGGTAACCTTATGGTTGGAGTTAAAAACATGAATGGTGATGCTAAAGGTTCTGAACAGTCCTAGGAGGCATCCTTAGTCCATGTTGACTTCATGAAGGTAAATGTGTATTATTGCATCTCCTCAGCAGATTCTGCTGAGGGCTCAATAGATTTAAATGAGCCATGCTATTCTACTAGTAAGTGATTAACACTGCCATCCTCATACAAAAACAATATACCAATATGGTCAGTGAAATATTTTCTTCTTCAGACTCATTTGATGTTTTGATATTAATGTCACATCTAGTCTGGCTAAATGTGACATTACATCTTCAGTCATTGTGATAGGCCAGAGTAAACATTTCACGTAAAACCAGTGGGGACTGTGGAAATAATTCAGTTGATAAAGTGCTTGCCACATGTGTCTGAGGACCCAAGTTTGGTACCCACATTAGAAAGCTGGATGTAATGTCACATGATTGCAATCCCAGCCCCAGGGAGATAGAGGCAGGAGGAACCCTGGGACTCCCTTGCCAGTCAATAAATCTATGAAAACAAAAAGTGATGGATGATGAGATACTATGCCTGCCAACATTTGAGGCTAAGTCTGGCCACACTTAAAAGCCAAATCGTCTAGTCTACACTTTTTAGCTCCTGAGGTCACTAAGTTCTCTCTCTTTTTGTTCATTTCTTCAATTAAGTTTTGTCATCCTGTAACGAAAATTACAAAAGATTTACATACTTATATGTCA